>NC_059206.1:65486349-65854493 GCF_020615455.1 Coregonus clupeaformis
AGAATTAAAAATGAATTTACCCTAAAGTTAATCCCGCGCTTCCTCCAACGCATAGAAGTATTCTGTGGGTTATTACCCACAGGCGCGAAGTAAGCTAAGGCAAGCGGGTGGTTATGTTAGTTTGCCAACTTAAATGATAACGTAGTTAGCTTGCTCAAGTCCGCTAGATAGCTAATATCAGCTAGCTAACGTTAATTTCCGCTATTGAAACATACAGTGGCTTGCGAAAGTATTCATCCCCCCTCAACCACCCCCCTCAACCACCCCCCACCAGTTTCCCAGTCCCTGCCGATGAAAAACAGGAATGGTGTTCTCAGGGTGATGAGAGGTGTTGGGTTTGCGCCAGACATTTTCCTTGATGGCCAAAAAGCTCAATTTTAGTCTCATCTGACCAGAGTACCTTCTTCCATATGCCTTTTGGCGAACACCAAACGTGTTTGCTTATTTTTTTCTTTAAGCAATGGCTTTTTTCTGGCCACTCTTCTGTAAAGCCCAGCTCTGTGGAGTGTACGGCTTAAAGTGGTCCTATGGACAGATACTCCAATCTCCGCTGTGGAGCTTTGCAACTCCTTCAGGGTTATTTTTGGTCTCTTTGTTGCCTCTGATGAATACCCTCCTTGCCTGGTCCGTGAGTTTGGTGGGCCGGCCCTCTCTTGGCAGGTTTGTTGCGGTGCCATATTCTTTCCATTTTTTAATAATGGATTTAAAAATGGTGCTCTGTGGGATGTTCAAAGTTTCAGATATTTATTTATAACCCAACCCTGATCTGTACTTCCCCATAACTTTGTCCCTGACCTGTTTGGAGAGCTCCTTGGTCTTCATGGTGCTGCTTGCTTGGTGGTGCCCCTTCCTTAGTGGTGCCCCTTGCTTAGTGGTGTTGCAGACTCCAGAACAGAACAGGTGTATATATACTGAGATCATGTGACAGATCATGTGACACTTAGATTGCACACAGGTGGACTTTATTTAACTAATTATGTGACTTCTGAAGGTAATTGGTTGCACCAGATCTTATTTAGGGGCTTCATAGGGGGCTTCAAAGGGGGTGAATACATATGCACGCACCACTTTTCCGGTATGTATTTTTTAGAATTTTTTTAAACAAGTGATTTTTTTCATTTCACTTCACCAATTTGGACTATTTTGTGTATGTCCATTACATGAAATCCAAATAAAAATCAATTTAAATTACAGGTTGTAATGCAACAAAATAGGACTCAACTCTAAATCACACCATCATTTCGAATACAGGTTACTTATCTCGAGTTGCATTCCAAATTTCCCAGTCAGGAAACAAGTTTGTTGCGTGGAGTGCGTGATGACACAGCCGCCAGAGAAGGTAGTAATCACACAGGAAGAAGAACTGTTCGCACACACCACACCACCCCACTCCCCAGTTTTACGGCTCTACATGATTCACGTGGATGAAGAGTGACGTGTTTGCATCCCTGAAAGCTATTCAGTCCTCAGAATTGCCATTTAGCCTGAATGCAAAGTAGTGAAGCATAACAATCTGATCCCTACTGCTTAATGGATCTTCAGGGGTGATTTCAAATGAAATTCTATTACCCATATAGTGCACTACTTTTGACCTGAGCTATGGGGCTGGGAGCAGAACAATTGCACCGTGTGGGCATTAATAGGGTTTCATATGAGACACAACAGTGGTGAATCTTACTGTGTTGCCTTTACAATGTCCCAGCTGCTGCTGTCATCCATATGTGACCGTTTCTTGGGCTGCTGAGTGGGGTCTATCATCTGGTCAGCTCTTGGGCCAAACTGGCCATGGAAAGCAGGCATGAACCCGTGCGCCATCCCACTGCCGTGACCACCGAATCCATGCACCGCAGACCCATGCGAGTGACCCCCGTGTCCATGGCAACTGTCATGGTCGTGACCCTGTAAAATAAAAAAAAGACAGAATGGGCACATTATCAACTATGGATGGGAATTCAGAATTCTGGTGAGTTTGCCTGACTTGCAAATAGATGGTATGCAGTGATTGACATTAAGGGTTGGCCTACTGCCTGGGACAATTGAACTGAGCAGTCACGCAAGTTGAGCCTGCTCTGAGGTTGACCCATTGGGCAGGTGATTTTAAAAAATACAAAATCGTGAAAACAACCTAACTGCAAAGAATTCCAGTAGCCTGATCTTTCTGGTTCCTCCCCAGTGTTTAAGTAAAAGACAGACAATTTATGGCATTTAGGCAATTCCATGGTAACAGAATTGCGGTGAGACTCAGATAAAATGTATGCCAAACAAAAAACATTGATTTCAAAGTTTAACAAACCATACAAGCTCTATGCACAAGGACTACTTATAACAATTTACACCGAAAATTTTACTAAAACCCATTTACTGTATGAACTCTGCAGATGCAAGGTTTGCTAACAGAATTTCGGTAAAATCTCCCTCCATTTTTTTATGTGTCCACGTTTTCCAAAAACTCAGAATATGCTCCGAATTGAGATTCAACAATGTTTGCAGAATGAAATGGGGTGTCAGCTATGACGTAGAGAGATCTGGGGAAGGGTACAAAAACATTTCTGCAGCATTGAAGGTCCCCAAGAACACAGTGGCCTCCATCATTCTTAAATGGAAGAAGTTTGGAACCACCAAGACTCTTCCTTGAGCTGGCCGCCCAGCCAAACTGAGCAATCGGGGGAGAAGGGCCTTGGTCAGGGAGGTGACCAAGAACCCGATGGTCACTGACAGAGCTCCAGAGTTCCTCTGTGGAGATGGGAGAACCTTCCAGAAGGACAACCATCTCTGCAGCACTCCACCAATCAGGCCTTTATGGTAGAGTGGCCAGACAGAAGCCACTCCTCAGTAAAAAAGAACATGACAGCCCGCTTGGAGTTTGGCAAAAGGCACCTAAAGCACTCTCAGACCATGAGAAACAAGATTCTCTGGTCTGATGAAACCAAGATTGAACTATTTGGCCTGAATGCCAAGCGTCACGTCTGGTGGAAACCTGGCACCATCCCTATGGTGAAGCATGGTTGTGGCAGCATCATGCTGTGGGGATGTTATTCTGCGGCAGGGACTGGGAGACTAGTCAGCATCGAGGCAAAGATGAACGGAGCAAAGTACAGAGATCCTTGATGAAAACCTGCTCCAGAGCGCTCAGGACCTCAGACTGGGGGCGAAGGTTCACCTTCCAACAGCACAACGACCCTAAGCACACAGCCAAGACAAAGCAGGAGTGGCTTCGGGACAAGTCTCTGAATGTCCTTGAGTGGCCCAGCCAGAGCCCGGACTTGAACCCGATCTAACATCTCTGGAGAGACCTGAAAATAGCTGTGCAGCAACGCTCCCCATCCAACCTGACAGAGCTTGAGAGGATCTGTAGAGAGGAATGGGAGAAACTCCCCAAATACAGGTGTTCCAAGCTTGTAGCGTCATACCCAAGAAGACTCAAGGCTGTAATCGCTGCCAAAGGTGCTTCAACAAAGTACTGAGAAAAGGGTCTGAATACTTCCCATGTTGGTACTTATCGGTCCTTTTACTTGGAAATGACCATTTATGGCAATCGGGCAAGTTGAGCTTGCTCTGAATTTGTATATTCCTTTTTTACTGAGAACCAAAATACAAATAATTCCATTAGTGATCTTTCTGATTCCTCCTGTGTGTGTGTGTGTGTTGGTGAAAGGCATGCATTCTTGCACTTCTGAGTGTAGATTGTCGGGCAAGTGATAATCTTCGGGCAACCAAAAGAAAACACTCCTGACATGGCCGGTGGTAAGTGCCTTTCAGACTTTAATGTCAATCCCTGGTATGCACAATGTACCATCCTCCAAGTCACCAAACCAAGGGTTACTGATCTCAGTGTATTCGCTTGGTATTGTAGCTACTGACATAGGTTCAAAGCCAGTTTGGTTTATAACCCAACATCACTGATTAATTGGTCATCATCTGAGACATGTTTCTAACTGGACCTCTTGGCAAAATGGAATACTGTACAGACTACCCCCAAATTTGCTGCAATATCAATAAAACAAAGCACAAAGGCAAACAAATATCCAAAGTTACTGTACGGCGTTGGACCACAAACAGCAGCGGTGTGGACTCGAGTCGCATGACTTGGTCTCAAGTCACATATGAGATGACTTGAGACTTGACTTGAACTTGGAGCGTCAAGACTCAACTTTGACTTGAGACTTGAAATTAGCTGGCCAGGTTTTGTAACATTTTGTGGCAGTCTCTCCATGGATTACTCTCCACGCAAACAGAGACATTAGCCGCAGCATGCACTTGAAAAAGAACGTGCAACATATTGGCTAGTGAAACTCACACTCAGCTCTCTGGTCGAGTGAGCTAGCGCAGGGGTTCTCAAATTGGGGAGGTTTTGGGGAGTCGCGAGTGTAAAACTGAGTAGAGTGTATATATATATATATATATATATATATATATATATATATATATATATATATATATATATACACACACACATATATATACACACACACACAGTGGGGGAAAAAAGTATTTAGTCAGCCACCAATTGAGCAAGTTCTCCCACTTAAAAAGATGAGAGAGGCCTGTAATTTTCATCATAGGTACACGTCAACTATGACAGACAAATTGAGAATTTTTTTCCCAGAAAATCACATTGTAGCATTTTTTATGAATTTATTTGCAAATTATGGTGGAAAATAAGTATTTGGTCACTAACAAAAGTTTCTCAATACTTTGTTATATACCCTTTGTTGGCAATGACACAGGTCAAACGTTTTCTGTAAGTCTTCACGAGGTTTTCACACACTGTTGCTGGTATTTTGGCCCATTCCTCCATGCAGATCTCCTCTAGAGCAGTGATGTTTTGGGGCTGTCGCTGGGCAACACGGACTTTCAACTCCCTCCAAAGACTTTCTATGGGGTTGAGATCTGGAGACTGGCTAGGCCACTCCAGGACCTTGAAATGCTTCTTACGAAGCCACTCCTTCGTTGCCCGGGCGGTGTGTTTGGGATCATTGTCATGCTGAAAGACCCAGCCACGTTTCATCTTCAATGCCCTTGCTGATGGAAGGAGGTTTTCATTCAAAATCTCACGATACATGGCCCCATTCATTCTTTCCTTTACACGGATCAGTCGTCCTGGTCCCTTTGCAGAAAAACAGCCCCAAAGCATGATGTTTCCACCCCCATGCTTCACAGTAGGTATGGTGTTCTTTGGATGCAACTCAGCATTCTTTGTCCTCCAAACACGACGAGTTGAGTTTTTACCAAAAAGTTCTATTTTGGTTTCATCTGACCATATGACATTCTCCCCAATCCTCTTCTGGATCATCCAAATGCACTCTAGCAAACTTCAGACGGGCCTGGACATGTACTGGCTTAAGCAGGGGGGACACGTCTGACACTGCAGGATTTGAGTCCCTGGCGGTGTAGTGTGTTACTGATGGTAGGCTTTGTTACTTTGGTCCCAGCTCTCTGCAGGTCATTCACTAGGTCCCCCCGTGTGGTTCTGGGATTTTTGCTCACCGTTCTTGTGATCATTTTGACCCCACGGGGTGAGATCTTGCGTGGAGCCCCAGATCGAGGGAGATTGTCAGTGGTCTTGTATGTCTTCCATTTCCTAATAATTGCTCCCACATTTGATTTCTTCAAACCAAGCTGCTTACCTATTGCAGATTCAGTCTTCCCAGCCTGGTGCAGGTCTACAATTTTGTTTCTGGTGTCCTTTGACAGCTCTTTGGTCTTGGCCATAGTGGAGTTTGGAGTGTGACTGTTTCAAATCAAATCAAATTTTATTGGTCACATGCGCCGAATACAACAGGTGCAGACATTACAGTGAAATGATTACTTACAGCCCTTAACCAACAGTGCATTTATTTTAAACAAAAAAAGTAAGAATAAAACAACAACAAAAAAAGTGTTGAGAAAAAAAGAGCAGAAGTAAAATAAAGTGACAGTAGGGAGGCTATATATACAGGGGGGTACCGTTGCAGAGTCAATGTGCGGGGGCACCGGCTAGTTGAGGTAGTTGAGGTAATATGTACATGTGGGTAGAGTTAAAGTGACTATGCATAAATACTTAACAGAGTAGCAGCAGCGTAAAAGGGGGGGGTGGGGGGGGCAGTGCAAATAGTCCGGGTAGCCATGATTAGCTGTTCAGGAGTCTTATGGCTTGGGGGTAGAAGCTGTTGAGAAGTCTTTTGGACCTAGACTTGGCACTCCGGTACCGCTTGCCGTGCGGTAGCAGAGAGAACAGTCTATGACTAGGGTGGCTGGAGTCTTTGACAATTTTGAGGGCCTTCCTCTGACACCGCCTGGTATAGAGGTCCTGGATGGCAGGAAGCTTTGCCCCAGTGATGTACTGGGCCGTACGCACTACCCTCTGTAGTGCCTTGCGGTCGGAGGCCAAGCAGTTGCCATACCAGGCGGTGATGCAACCAGTCAGGATGCTCTCGATGGTGCAGCTGTAGAATTTTTTGAGGATCTGAGGACCCATGCCAAATCTTTTTAGTCTCCTGAGGGGGAATAGGCTTTGTCGTGCCCTCTTCACGACTGTCTTGGTGTGTTTGGACCATGATAGTTCGTTGGTGATGTGGACACCAAGGAACTTGAAGCTCTCAACCTGTTCCACTACAGCCCCGTCGATGAGAATGGGGGCGTGCTCAGTCCTCTTTGAGGTTGTGGACAGGTGTCTTTTATACTGATAACAAGTTCAAACAGGTGCCATTAATACAGGTAACGAGTGGAGGACAGAGGAGCCTCTTAAAGAAGAAGTTACAGGTCTGTGAGAGCCAGAAATCTTGCTTGTTTGTAAGTGACCAAATACTTATTTTCCACCATAATTTGCAAATAAATTCATTAAAAAATCCTACAATGTGATTTTCTGTAGAAAAAAAATCTCAATTTGTCTGTCATAGTTGACGTGTATGTATGATGAAAAAAACAGGCCTCTCTCATCTTTTTAAGTGGGAGAACTTGCACAATTGGTGGCTGACTAAATACTTTTTTCCCCCCACTGTGTGTGTATATATATATTAGTACCAGTCAAAAGTTTGGACACACCTACTCATTCAAGGGTTTTTCTTTATTTTTACTATTTTCTACATTGTAGAATAATAGTGAAGACATCAAAACTATGAAATAACACATTTGGAATCATGTAGTAACCAAAAAAAAAGTGTTAAACAAATCAAAATATATTTTATATTTGAGATTCTTCAAAGTATCCTCCCTTTGCCTTGATGACAGCTTTGCACACTCTTGGCATTATCTCAACCAGCTTCATGAGGTAGTCACCTGGAATGCATTTCAATAAACAGGTGTGCCTTCTTAAATGTTAATTTGTGGAATTCATTTCCTTCTTAATAAGTTTGAACCAATCAGTTGTGTTGTGACAAGGTAGAGGGGGTATACAGAAGATAGCCTTATTTGGTAAAAGACCAAGTCCATATTATGGCAAGAACAGCTCAAATAAGCAAAGAGAAACAACAGTCCATCATTACTTTAAGACATGAAGGTCAGTCAATCCTCAATTTCAAGAACTTTGAAAGTTTCTTCAAGTGCAGTCGCAAAAACCATCAAGCGCTATGATGAAACAGGCTCTCATGAGGACCGCCACAGGAATGGGAGACCCAGAGTTACCTTTGCTGCAGAGGATACGTTCATTAGAGTTACCAGCCTCAGAAATCGGTAATTAACTGCACCTCAGATTGCACCTCAGAGTTAAAGAAACAGACACATCTCAACATCAACTGTTCAGAGGAGACTGCGTGAATCAGGCCTTCATGGTCGAATTGCTGCAAAGAAACCACGACTAAAGGACACCAATAATAAGAAGAGACTTGCTTGGGCCAAGAAACACAAGCAATGGACATTAGACCGGTGGAAATCTGTCCTTTGGTCTGATGTGTCCAAATTTGAGATTTTTGGTTCCAACCGCCGTGTCTTTGTGACTCGCAGAGTAGGTGAACGTATGATCTCTGCATGTGTGGTTCCCACCGTGAAGCATGGAGGAGGAGGAGATTCTTTGAAGAATCTCAAATATATATTTTCTATATTTGTTTAACACTTTTTTGGTTACTACATGATTCCATATGTGCTATTTAATAGTTTTGATGTCTTCACTATTATTCTACAATGTAGAAAAGAGTAAAAGATAAAAGAAAAACCCTGGAATGAGCAGGTGTGTCCAAACTTTTGACTGGTACTGTATACATACACTGACAAAAATTGTCAAAGATTTTGAGTTACAGTTCATATGAGGAAATCAGTCAATTTAAATAAATAAATTAGGCCCTAATCTATGGATTTCATATGACTGGGAATTCAGTCTGTTCGTCAGATACACTATACAGTGCCTTGCAAAAGTATTCATCCCCCTTGGCGTTTTTCCTATTTTGTTGCATTACAACCTGTAATTTAAATGGATTTTTATTTGGATTTCATGTAATGGACATACACAAAATAGTCCAAATTGGTGAAGTGAAAAAAATCACTTGTTTCAAATCATTCTAAAAAATAAATAACGGAAAAGTGGTGCGTGCATTTGTATTCACCCCCTTTGCTATGAAGCCCCTAAATAAGAGCTGGTGCAACCAATTACCTTCAGAAGTCACATAATTAGTTAAATAAAGTCCACCTGTGTGCAATCTAAGTGTCACATGATCTGTCACATGATCTCAATATTATACACCTGTTCTGAAAGGCCCCAGAGTCTGCAACACCACTAAGCAAGGGGCACCACCAATCAAGCGGCACAATGAAGACCAAGGAGCTCTCCAAACAGGTCAGGGACAAGGTTGTGGAGAAGTACAGATCAGGGTTGGGTTATAAAAAAAATATCAGAAACGTTGAACTTCCCACGGAGCACCATTAAATCCATTATTAAAAAATCGAAAGAATATGGCACCACAACAAACCTGTCAAGAGAGGGCCGCTCACCAAAACTCACAGACCAGGCAAGGAGGGCATTAATCAGAGAGGCAACAAAGAGACCAAAGATAACCCTGAAGGAGCTGCAAAGCTCCACAGCGGAGATTGGAGTATCTGTCCATAGGATCACTTTAAGCCATACACTCCACAGAGCTGGGCTTTACGGAAGAGTGGCCAGAAAAAAGCCATTGCATAAAGAAAAGAAAAAAAGCAACCACGTTTGGTGTTTGCCAAAAGGCATGTGAGAGACTCCCCAAACATATGGAAGAAGGTACTCTAGTCAGATGAGACTAAAATTGAGCTTGGAATGGCCTAGTCAAAGCTCAGACCTCAATCCAATTGAGAATCTGTGGTATGACTTAAAGATTGCTGTACACCAGCAGAACCCAACCCTTGTTGGAGTTGGAGCAGTTTTGCCTTGAAAAATGGGCTAAAATCCCAGTGGCTAGATGTGCCAAGCTTATAGAGACATACCCCAAGAGACTTGCAGCTGTAATTGCTGCAAAAGGTGGCTCTAGAAAGTATTGACTTGCTCAAGTTCTGTTTGTCTTATTTCTTGTTTGTTTCACAAAACAAAATATTTTGCATCTTCAAAGTGGTAGGCATGTTGTGTAAATCAAATGATACAATCCCCCCAAAAATCCATTTTAATTCCAGGTTGTAAGGCAACAAAATAGGAAAAATGCCAAGGGGGGGTGAATATTTTCGCAAGCCACTGTATATACAAAAGTATGTGGACACCCCTACAAATTAGTGGATTCTGCTTTTTCAGCCACACCTGTTTCTGAAAGGTGTATAAAATTGAGCACACAGCCATGCAATCTCCATAAACAAACACTGGCAGTAGAATGGCCTTACTGAAGAGCTCAGTGACATTCAACGTGGCACCGTCATAGGATGCCACCTTTCCAACAAGTCAGTTTGTCAAATTTCTGCCCTGCTAGATCTGTCCCGGTCAACTGTAAGTGCTGTTATTGTGAAGTGGAAATGTCTAGAAGCAACAACGGCTCAGCCACGAAGTGGTAGGCCACACAAGCTCACAGAATGGGACCGCCGAGTGCTGAAACACGTAAAAATCGTCTGTCCTCGATTGCAACACTCACTACCGAGTTCCAAAAACTGCCTCTGGAAGCAACGTCAGCACAAGAGCTGTTCGTCGGGAGCTTCATGAAATGGGTTTTCATGGCCAAGCAGCCGCACACAAGCCTAAGATCACCATGCGCAATACCAAGCGTTGGCTGGAGTGGTGTAAAGCTTGCCGCCATTGGACTCTGGAGTAGTGGAAACGCGTTCTATGAAATGATGAATCACGCTTTGCTTCACAAGCCTTAAAATACATGATCTAAGTGATTGATAGTTGGTATTCACAGTCATAAAAGTATGCCTTATTTACTTTGAAGAACTACTAAAATTGTGATTTTGTCAGACAGCATCTCTATAGAGATGAGATAATGACTTGGAATGAAATAATAAAGTCATCAAATAAAACAAATATTTTATTAAAGTAATGTGAATAAATGATGGTTAATAAGTGATAAGCAGTAATAGGCAGTCACTACCATCATGGGACTTTTATTAAATTGTTTTATTCTGTGTTGTTACCGCATTCAACTCACATAATGCATTTAATGTCCCAAGAAAATAATAGAAACCATGATTATTCTTTAATAATGAACCGATCTCAGAAAGCACTAATACGCAGGTATATGCCGTAGACCCACTTTTTTTGGTAGGCATTGCGTATACTCACTTCTTAATACCCACAATGCATATCAAAGTAGGCTAGTGTAGTGGAAGTATACGCCATATCAATTAATAAGGCTGATGGAACAGATTAGAATATGTAGCTTAAAATGTTGATAAACTATTATTTCTTCACATTTTAAGAGCAGCAATGAGCACACGGTAAGACATGCCTGATAATATGAAGTAAAACATCCAGGTTTCAAACAATGAAGGAACAGGAAAAATATAGCGATGCTATTGATAGGCCTAACGGTCTTCTGGTAGATGGAAAGGCTATCCCAAAACCCTTCAATTAAAATGTTAACTAGCTACAAAGTAGCCCATGCCTACCTGGCAGAATGATATCATGATTATTTGCATCAATCCTGTGGCCATTTGTTTTGCAAACTCCCTCTCTTGTGCGCTACAGAAACACTGTTAACCAAACAGTGCTAGGTGCCTGCACAGTTTAATTAAAAGGGTAACTACACTCAAATACATTTCTTAGATTTTTTCTGCCCTCAAAAGTGTCCTCCTGGTGTGGTTTAAGCATTGTTGTGGACTTAGAAAAACAACAATATTGGATGTTGTATTAAAGAAAGTGTGACTGAAAAACAATGGGAAAAATCTTAAACCTGTGAATTTCTGTCTCATTTATCTATTTCAATAATAGGAGACAAATTAGAGTATACCCACTTCTCCAGGCACCACTAAAACACTGGCTGTAACATTGCACTGCCTTCAATATTATGGGATGAAGAAGTAACATTCTGGCAAATTAATTACAGTATTTGTGAGGAAGAAAAGGGCTGCCCAGTTGGAAATGAGCATTCTGCAGGCAGGCAGCCCTCCAAAGTGATAGCGTGTGGTGCAGACAGACCATGTTTTCCTTCCGATCCTGAAATCGTCGCTGCATACAGGTAGATAGACCGTATAATTCTGTTTGATCTGGACGCCAGAAAAGTGACATGATATCCCTACTTGATATTGAACGCTGGTTTCCTCTGACCAGGCGGTGTCAGAGGAAGGCCCTCAAAATTGTCAAAGACTCCAGCCACCCTAGTCATAGACTGTTCTCTCTGCTACCGCACGGCAAGCGGTACCGGAGTGCCAAGTCTAGGTCCAAAAGACTTCTCAACAGCTTCTACCCCCAAGCCATAAGACTCCTGAACAGCTAATCATGGCTACCCGGACTATTTGCACTGCTCCCCCACCCCATCCTTTTTACGCTGCTGCTACTCTGTTAAGTATTTATGCATAGTCACTTTAACTCTACCCACATGTACATATTACCTCAACTACCTCAACTAGCCGGTGCCCCCGCACATTGACTCTGCAACGGTACCCCCCTGTATATATAGCCTCCCTACTGTCACTTTATTTTACTGTATATATAGCCTCCCTACTGTCACTTTATTTTACTTCTGCTCTTTTTTTCTCAACACTTTTTTTGTTGTTGTTTTATTCTTACTTTTTTGTTTAAAATAAATGCACTGTTGGTTAAGGGCTGTAAGTAAGCATTTCACTGCAATGTCTGCACCTGTTGTATTCCGCGCATGTGACCAATAAAATTTGATTTGATTTTATTTTATTTGCTGTACAGTTATTGGATCGGGTGCAGCGAAAACGTCAAATTGTAGGGAGAGGATTGCCATAAATATTCAGCTCCAAAAATTGTTTGGTAATCAAGAATATTAACGGTTTACTTTGCAAGCTCACCAGCAATGGGGCATCAAGCAGAGTATGTGAGTAGAGTTGAGCGGTCTGAAATCCCGCTAAAAACCACTCCTCGCTCCATATCCACTAAAAACTGCCACTCCAAATTCGCTCCCTTCATTAAAATCACAATTTAACCAAAACCCAACCCTATTTTTCTGACTACCTGGACCTACCATTTGGTTTTGAAGTACTGAAACCAAACTATATGATTTGAATCAAAAGTTTTTTAATAAACATGAAAAAGTGACTAAGAAGCACTCATCATTTCAAATAGGCTACATGTCGTATTAAACAGCATATAAACACTAAACAGGTCAGGAGCCAAATAGGTAGCCTAAGAAGGAACAAAGATTAATTATTTAGGCTATATTTTTAGCCTATTTCGATTATTTCAAGGATATATTGCCTACAAATAAATAAATTGTGAACCATTTGCGAGTGATAAACACTAGCCTGGCAGGAACATTAAGCACGCAGCATTTAAACAACATTTTCTTGCATTAAATCATTATAGTCTATAAATTGCGCATATAGACTGACTTGCTTAGAATTACATAAAAATGAAACGAAAAATTCCTTATTAGTGCCTTTCCTTCTAAGTGCCTTTGAATTCACTTTTAGAAACACTAGTTTGGCCAGAGTCTGTGGATTCAGGCTCATGCTATGGTGCCTGGAGAGCAGGCCAGCAGCGGAGAATACCCTCTCCCTGCTTGCAGACCACTGGGGATGGTGAAGTGAGTGCTACTGGAGCGGGCGAGAAGGCCTACACTCCAGCCTAAGGAAACTCGATCCAGTCAAATTGGGCACGCTCCGCTCACATACTCTGGCATCAAACAACAATTACTAGCATAGGCCTACTGGTCTTTTGGTATGTAAAAATAGCTTGAAATCATTTACTTATGAAACTTGCATTTGGAATTTGTTGTAAAAATGAATTCTTCCCTAATCAAAATATGTTGTAGATAAAATAATGAAAAGGGCTGTGTGGTAGCTTCAATAATGACAGATTTGTAGTTTAACAAGTCATTGCATGTCAAGATTTTTTTTCTTAATACTTGAGATTAAAAAACTTGACTCGACTCGCTCTCAGAATGAACGACTTTGCCTTGACTCGACCAGTTCTTCCTGGGACTCGACTTGAGACACTGACCTAGTGACTCTAACAATAGTGACTTGATCCCACCTCTGGGAAACAGCCACCAGTTGTCAGACCTAGCTAAACTAGTTATTGCTGCTTTGTTTGTAAGTTAGCGAGCTACCTAATATAGTTTCCCAGTTCTACGGCACACACATCCAGCTACCTAACCAACCTAGCTAGCTATACTGAATAACGCCAGCTGCATAGACGATGACAGTTGTCTGAAACGTTGTTGGTAATCTGACATTACATACCTACTGTTCAGTGCTAGTTTAGTTATTTTAACGTTATTAGCTAGCTAGCTCGCCTTGACGTGCATGACTGCTGCCTCTTCTCAATGGCATTTCCCCAAACTTGCTGCCAGTTCATGAAGCAGCTAACCTTAGGCTAACTAGCTACCTAGCTAGATATGCTGGCTATTTTAGCATCACTCTAAATAGAAAACAATTACTCCCTTCCTCTTCACTCAAGAATCACTGTAAAGTTAAACTTACGCCATTATCTCCCTTCCAATCCATTGTACAGCCAGAAATGTGAAGAGAGGACAACGAAAACGTTTTATTTTCTCTTCTGTTTCTTCTTCTTCTTCTGTGGGGTTTATCGGCGGTTGGCATCCAACGTTATGGTGCATTACCGCCAACTACTGTACTGGAGTGTATCCCCTTCTCCCTCATACTAGATCTCAGCCTCTCTCTTTCTCTCTGATACTGCCCACACTGTAGCAATACATGCTCCACGGTCTCTGTTGCCTGGCAAAAATCACACTTTCCTGTTGAATGCTTTCCTATCACATTTAAGGTCTTATTCAACTGGCTGTGTCCCACCCTTAATCTTGTAAAAATAGCCTCCTCTCTTCTGTCCCTTCCTGCTGTCCCCCCCCCCGACTTTCCTCTGTTCTTGAAATAAATACCTACCCTTAGTATCTCCATTCCACTAATCCTGCCATCTCTGCACCATCACTGTCCATATCAGGCTTTTTGCCTCTGCCTTGCTCATTGAAACTACATCAACATCCCCACTACTAAGTGTTTGTTTAGCCAGTACATCAACTGCCTCGTTCCCCTCCACCCCCACATGGGCTGGGACCCAAGTAAATCTTATCTGTCTAATCCTGCCATGGATTTGTAGCACCTCATAAAGCAGGTATTGTCTGCTACGTGAGCTAAAGGACTGGAGACTCATTAACCCTGCACATGAATCAGAGCAAATAACTACTCTGTCTGGCTTGACTTCCTCCACCCACTGCAAGGCCAACAGTATGGCCATCAGCTCCGCCGTATATACAGCCAGATGATCTGTAATAAGTTTCCTGACTTCCACCCCACATTCCTGCCCTACAAATGCTGACCCAGTACTTCCTGTCCTTGGATCTTTTGAACCATCTGTGTAAATGGCAACAAAATCCTGATACACAGTATCCAGACATCTCTTAAACAAATCAGATGGATAAACACCCTCCCTATCTTTCTGTAGTCTCTCCAACACTTCTAGATCAACTACTGGAGGCAGGAGTAGCCATGGTGAATTTACAGGAATAGCTACCGTTGGACTAAACTCCCTTCCATATAGTCCCATCTCCTTCGCCTGGGCATTACCCACCCACCCAAAGCTCATGTTCTGTGTTCGCTCATGTTCCCAGCATGCCTGTAAAATCCCTTTTGCAGGATGAGACACCCCATGTCCCTGTAGGTTGACCCAATAATTCATTGCCATCTGCTGTCTCCTAATCTGCAATGGCATATCCCCCATCTCCACCAGTAGTGCAGCCACTGGGGACACCCGAAACGCCCCACTACATATTCTGAGTCCTTGCCCCTGTATGACATCTAGCCTTTCCAATGAGGTCCGGGCTGCCGAACCATACGCTGTACTGCCATAGTCTATTACAGATCGGATCAATGCAACATACATGGTCCTCAATGAGGAAAGCCCAGCCCCCCATTCCTTTCCCATCAGACAGCACATCACATTTAGCACCTTCTTAGACTTTCCCACCACTCTCTCAATGTGTTCTGCCCAGGTCAGTCTAGTATCAAAATATACCCCAAGGAACCTGAAGGTCCCCACCCTCTCCAAGTTTGTTTGTTTCACAAGAAAAAAATATTTTGCATCTTCAAAGTGGTAGGCATGTTGTGTAAGTCAAATGATACAAACCCCCCAAAAATCAATTTTAATTCCAGGTTGTAAGGCAACAAAATAGGAAAAATGCCAAGGGGGGTGAATACTTTCGCAAGCCACTGTAGGTGTTCTAAAACTTTTGACCAGTAGTGTATATATTTTCGTGATTACTGATCAATTCATTTATACATTTATAATTAGTAGGTTTTGTTATCTGTTTTAACAAACCTTTTTTATTTTTGTACTTATGTATTGTATATTGTTTTTTTGTGGTGTGGTTTTCATATTTATTTATTTATTTATTTTATTTCATATAAGCCCTTGGGCTTCCAACCACTCCTGCACCTTTTTTAATTTGTGTTTTCTTTTATCTGTATTGTTGTCTATCACTTGTTTTATTTGGTGCAAATAAATAAATGAAAATAAACTAAGCCTAAAACATCTGGTTTTCGATGAAAATATTATTTTTCATGAAAGTTACTCTTTCAAATATGATTTGAAACCTAACCCTAAATGTAACCCTAACATTGACCACAATGCCAACTTTATGCCTAATCCTAACCTTAAATTATGACCTAAAAGCAATTTTTTGTTTTCATTCATTTGTATTTTCGTGGCTGTTTTATCTAGTGGAAACCGTACTGAGTCAAATCAGGGAGACCGGCTTCAAACTCCAGTACAGTAGGTGGCGGTGTATGCACCTTTCAGTTGGTTGCTATCTGCCAATACAAATTTAAAGAACAAGAAGGATGAGTCGCGTCAGGCTTTGACAACCGTACTGTTTACCTGCAAGTTAGCTATCCTCGGACGTCCACGTGTAGGTCACTAGTGACACAGATAGAACATTAACATATTTTGTAGTGATGGGGAACCAAAGCTTCAGTCAATTGTGTTGAAAATAGGTTCATTACCCGTCGCTTTGATCAACACGTTGTACAATAGTGGCACTGATGGTCAAAATAATTTAGAACAGCCAAATTATTATAGATGACGTCGCACACGGCATAGCGCGTGCGCACGGTAGCCTTTTTGGCTTCTACCAAACCAATACCAAACTAATCAGGTGGTTGTTCAACAAAACGAAGAGTCATTGATCACGTGTTTCTGATAAAGCGATAGCTAGCTACAAGCATCCGCACACTGATTCGAAGTAAACTGCTAGCGAATTCGACGCATGCCTCGGAGTTCCGGTATCAAACGTAACATCACTAGGGTTCAGCAGAAACAGTGGATACCAATGCAAAAAATCTTGGACAGTTGTACCACACAGTTCATGTCTCCTAGATTAATGCTTTCAGACGGAGTCGGGAATCCGAGAGAGCCGCATCTGTTCACTGCAAACAGGTAGCGTAGAATCCCGTATTATCGGCATATTCAACAGCGTTTAAGAAATATATTACCTTCAACAGTGTTATCTTGTGATCAAGCCTTCAATGTTTTGTGATTATTGGTGTCGTAAAAATGTTAGCTAACGGTTTAGCAATTAGCAAGTTTGACATTTCATTTGAAAATATTACTGTTATCTGCTTTTGATAAGCGGTTAAGCAAAAAAATACGTCCCGTATTATCTGTATACGGCCCCCAGTTATTGGGCACCTTACTATTTTGTTCAATTACAAGATATATCCGTTTAATTTTGTTGAAAAAAGAGACACCAACCACGTACCCGAAGTGTTTACTAGATAGTTGACTAGTTGGCTAGTCTTCCGGTAAAAAATAATGACTTGCCTGTCAACTTTTCATTGCGTAGCCCGGTGCGCCCTCTTGTGGACTCTTAAAAAATGGTTCTTCACCAACATATTCAGTGTTGTAACCAAATGAAATATGAGTATTAATAATTTACATCAAATACACTTTAATTTCAGTTATGTGCATTAACATAAAACAATGAAAACACTGGAGTTTGTGTTGCAGAGGTGCACTTGGAAAGTAAAGGAAGAAATACACAAGATGGGTTCAATAAATATATATATTATATTTTAGACATTTATTTTTTTGAACAAATAAATAATTTAATATGAACACAAACAAAACAAACAATTAAATCTCGACCTCCATCCCTATATTGTCACAAAAATCACAATAAAAATCCAGCTCCACCGCTACCTCTGGATCCCACTGCACACACCTGCAGTGGAACCAGTGCTGGCAGAAGTCACAGCACACCCATGGCACCTCGGATCTACACTCCTGAGAGGAGCTTGCAGGCGGATCACGCTCCCCGCAGCGAGCACAGCAGGTGGTGTCTTCTTTTATAAAAAATTAAATAATAATACAAATTGATTAATATGGTTTTGCAAAATGTAGAAGTTCTTCAACAACAATAGTAATTGATACAACTGAGAGAGCGAGAAAAACAGATTATGAAGTACCTGAGAGTGGTGCCATGGGTGGTGTGACAGATGTGACCGGTGTAGCTTTTCTCTTCCTTTTCTGTGCTGCAGTTTGAGAAAAAGTGGTGTTAGACAGAGCATGTTGCATGAAAACCCTTTTCAACTTTTTTACATCAATACCTCTGGAGGAAGCTGCAGAGGTTTTGGAGGAGGCGGAGATGACTTGAGGGCTGGTGCTATTTACTGTAGATATATAAAGATATATATATTTTTTTACATTGCTGTTTTATTAAACAGATAACAAACAGTCATTTTTTCGTAATTTAACATGTGTTTACCTGTGGAGGTGGTGGTATTCAAATTGCAGGGGGCAGGGACACCAGACGAGGCTGCTATGGTGGTGTGACCAGGGGAGACGGAGGAGGCAGTTGGTCCAGAGGAGGCCGTGTTGGTGGTGACAGACATGGGGGGTGGTGTGCATTGGGGTGGTGGTGGACAAAACCGCCAACGATGGCTTGGAGGAGCTGGTGTTTGTAATGGTGGGGTTGAGGGGCCGACGATGGTGTGGCCGGGAGAGTAGGCATGTGGCCTTCTTCTGCAGCTGGGGACTCCGGCGGCTCCTACAGGTGTTGCACACTGGGAGGCACTGGCAGTGGTGATGCAGCTGTCAGGAGTGGTTCCAACAGGGGGTCCAGCAGAGGCGATGGCGTCAATGGTCTCATCCATGGCAGCCCTCTCCTGTGCCCTCTGTGTTCTGAGGGCTGCCCGACGCTCTTTCTCCTCTGCCCCGGCCCTCTCCTTCTCACCCCTCTCCTGCCACTGGCGCGTGTATTCCTCCCCGGTGAGGCATGTGGCGACCACAGGGAGTCTTCTGTATCGGTCCAGCCGATACTTCAGGACAGTAAGGATGTGCCCCAGGTCCTTCGCTATCAGCCCCCCCTCTATTAGGGGGTGCTCTTCTAGAGCTAGGGATAGGACTGGAGCAGCGGCTGGGACTGGGGCAGGGGCTGAGGGTCCTCCTGTGGTCGCTGGGGAGGAGGTGCTGATGGATGGCACAGTGCTGCTGGTTCCAGTAGAGGCGGTGTTGGGACCCGGTAGGGTCCGAGACGGCATTAAACGGGACCCTTCAATGGCTGAAGGGTCAAAAGGGAAGAGGCCACACTTCTTAAACCCTTCCACCACATAGCGCATGTCCTTGCATCGCTGGTACGGGTAGCGGAATACTCTGGCAAATTCTGATTTGTTTACCATGTAGGAGTGGTCAAAATGGCTAAGGTCTCCAGCTACCTTGGAGAACTCAGCCTTTAAAGGGCCAAAGTATGCCACGTCCAGCGGCTGCAGGACATGGGTGCAGTGTGGTGGAAGACAAAGAAGTATAACCCCTTCTCTTAGTGCCGCCGCGAGCACTTCCGGGTCCATGTGGCTCTTGTGCCCATCAAAGAGGAGAAGGAGAGGGCGCTCTTTCACTGCATACTTAATGAAGTGCTGAAACCACTTCCTGAACAGGTCCCCGTCAATGTAGCCACTGCTTGACCGTCCATACAAGGCTTGGGGGGGGGGGCCTCCCAGTGTGTAGTGGCCACCGGGGAAACACTTGGGGTAGATGATAAACGGGGGGATGTCCTCCCCAGTTGCGTTGAAGCAGGCCAGCACTGTGATGTGCTCCTTGGTCCCCGGAGCCTGCTGGTACACGTGTTTTGCGCCCCGGGGAGCCAGCACTTTGTGCCTGCTCTAGTCGCTACGAAACCCAGACTCATCGCAGTTATAGATTTGTCTGGGTTTCTCCCTCAACCCACTCTCCTCCAAGTGCTTCTCATAAGAAGTGAAGAAGGTGTCCATCGTCGGACGTGTGGCACACTCAGCTCTCCCCCTATCCAGGGTGTCCGGCCTCCTCATGCTTAGGTTCTTGTGCCTCCTCCTGAACATTTCCCACCACCTCTTCCCCAGTGGTGGGATTGTTTCCCCTGGGTGCCGAAACCTACAATAGAATAGAATATATAATTGTCCATCCAGGATGAAAATGTTTGTTTTGGCATCACCATACACATTTACATCACACACATTGATAACAGTCAGTCCAGCATTCTACATACATAAACACATAGAACACCAAATACCTGCGTATTTTGTCGGCGTATTTCATCAGCCTCTGTCTGGTGAAGGGGAACCCATGGCTGGCGCAGTAGATACAGTACTGCACCAGATACTTTTCATCCTCTGGTGCAAGCAATGTGGGTGGTCCACTGCGACAACCATGGGTCACCCGGCCGCTCAGCCTGTCCGCCAGGGTCTGCCGAGGTACACCATGCACCTTGGTAGATAAGAAAATAAAACTGTTACTAGCAGATAAAATTCACATACACATGGTAATCTCCTAAAAACAAAAGATGCCTAACCTTGGCAGCCTGGCGGATAGCCATCCCTGCCCCGCAGTCCTCCATGGCATGGAACATGTCCACCTCACTCCACTGCTTCCTCTTGACTTTCTCCATGCTGCAGTGGTAAATACATGTAGCTAAATAACTTGGCATACTATACACATTTTAGAAAGATAACTCAATCTGAATATGTATAAACATTTACATTTCAAAGCTAAGGCATTGAAAGGTGATGAAAGTTTTCACAATAAATGAAAGTGTACCCACGTTTTTTGTTTGATGTTATCTGTAATGAAAATTAGTGTCCCAATTAGTGTAATATTGATGCATACATTGTACCATTTAACTAAATACTGCCTCTATGTAGCTGTTGTAAGATGAAATATAGCCAACAGTGATAGGTGTCGAAAAGTTCATGGTTCAAAGTTCCAAATACATTTTTGCAGATTGTGCAAAACGCCTCCGTCAGAGGACTCCAATTTTGATACGGTAAAGCTTGACAACATGCAGCTGTTTTCGTGATATGTATTATCTAACACTTACAATTTCTTTCCTTTTTGCTTACTTAGCAGTTCTATCAACATTTAGCAACTAAGATAGCAACATTAGAAAATCCGTTAGCTATATTTCAGAGGTAAAAAGTTGGATATTAAATTAGGTGTGGTCTGTCGCGCAGTCGAATTTTACAATATGCAGCGTGTTCCACAAAATGTGTACATATAACTTTTTTGAAAACTCTCAAAACCTAACTTAACTTACATAAATTGCACTGAAAATCGGTGGTCAGCTAGCTAAAAGGGTGTCGTTAGTCACAAAACTTACCGTTATTTTTCAGTCCATTTAAATGTTGAGCTCGAGGTGATTCAGTCCTCCAACCGCTAGAAAGTGTCCGAGGTCAGGGGGTGTCTGATGTTTGGGGAAAATTAGCTAGTCAGCTCACTGTGCCAACCAGCTGCCATATTCTTGCTGGCATGAAGGGTTAGACTTAAATTAGGTAGCGAAGTTTGTTTAGATAACAATAAGCTAACGTTCGTTCCTTAAGGAAACATCGTCATTCGTTTCCGAATGTTTGTGTATATTTGTTCCATTGTCACCAGCTAACGTTAATTATTGGATTTTCCTGATGTCGAGCAAACGATCCTAGCTAACTGCCGTAATTGCCTGCCCTGGGTGGGTGGTAGCTAGCTGAGGAAGATTATATTTGGTGTGAACGTTAGTTAACTAGTGTTATTGTTATGTCGATTGTCGTTTAGCAAGCCAGTGAAGTCTAGTAGCTTGCTACATTGAATCCAGTTTCTGTGGCCTGTAGTGTTACTTGTAACATTCTGGCTAACGTTAGCTAGCAAGATATATTGAGTGTTTTGTTGGTGATTACTGGTATGATAAGGCTAAACAACTGCTCACTAAAGTCTTGAAGTGTGAACTAAATTATGTAAACAAAATAATGATCAATTGTTTGAGGTATTCAGTCTAGACATTTCATAATAGTGATCTTATCCAAGTAGGCTAGCTGTTTTTTTGCAATTCTGTCATACACAATGTCAATGGAAGTATATGTAAAACCTGAGGAGGAGGAGAGGGAGGTCTCTCCTATCATTGCCATAGCTTCAGTTGTCTCTTTAAGCACTGTTAGCATTCCTCATGCAACAACACAAGGACAGTTATTTCCTGTGTTTGAAAAGACTGGAGTAAGTAATGGACAGGCACAAGCTCAATTAACAAACGAGCTCAGTAGCACAGGAACACAAACACCTACTAAACATTTCCAGTGTGCAGCAGAGGCAAGCAATGCTGCAGAGACAATTAGTGATCCACTGCAAAATCAAAAAACTGGTACCTACATCCTCCCTCCGTATTCTCAACCCTCTATTGCAACCGCCATCTACAGTCTTGAGTCATAATAATGCACTGGGAAACAAAGAGCAATCACGGATTGCTCCTCCTGTGCAAGAGGAAATCAGAAAAGCGAATGCTGAGTTGGAGGCTAGGGAAGGCACTAGTATCGAGTCAAATCAGTGCAATTCAGTATCTACCACAGAAGATGACAATAACTCTTATCCTCTCTGCAAGCAAATAGGATTTGACCTGGATTTGAAATCAAAGTCAACTGAAAGAAAAAACTTGACCCACATGTGTTGACAAATGGCATAATGTATGAAGTTCACAAATGTGCCAAAAAGGCAGATGGAGTTTACAGATATGCGGTCCTAAGTATTTTGGAGTCCAATTTTGATCTTTGTCTGGACAGTGAGCAACAGAAAATAGGCTTCTCTAAGAGAGTAGTTCTAAAACTTAAAAGAGTGGTGGTCCATTTAAGGTGTTTGGCCCGCTTGGCAGAGAAGCTTTCATACCAGGAGCAAGTGTTTACATTACCTGATACCAATAACCCCAAAAAAGTGACCCCAGCTAGAGGTGTAGGCGTACTATCACCAGTGATGTCCAGTGAAACGGACATAGACGTTGAGGGCCGCACCATATCTCTAGTGAAAGATGAATACAACCTCAAAAAGGCGATTGATAGAAAGCGACTCGTCATCAAGATGCTGAGAGAAAAATGTGACACTCTGAAAGAGCACAAAGCTCATTTGAAAGAGGCAAAGAAGGAGAGAGGAGTGAAACTTCAGAGAGCTTATATGTAGCGACCCGCACAGACAGCTGTGTGTTATGTGTTAGGCTAGTAGATGGTTGTGTTGTACCTACCAGTACCCAGTGTTCGCGGGGTCCGACATGTCAATCAACCTGCTATCTGCCAATCACGGGAATGCCTGGAATGTTCTGATGCCGGGCATCCTGGCGGTTGGCGGAGTGGCGTGGAGGGGGGTTGGGCAGGGGGATGGAGCATTGGAAGTTAAGACCAGGTTTAGCCTTTGTTCTCTCTCTCTTTACGTCTGGGCTTCACAAGAGAAGGTCACGATTGGCTTGTGGGTTATCTTTCATTTATTTGGCGTGGGCTACGGCCAAACAGTAGCCTGTGTAAAGTTGGTTTAATAAACCGTCCATTCGTAAACTCAATCCTCTGTCTGGACAGTTGTTCTTTTATGATCTAGTCAGGTCATCACATTGGTGTCAGAAGTAAAAACGTTGATAAAAAGTTAGCCAGCTAGCTAGCTGACTTCTGTGGCTAGCTACCGTAGGTGAGAACGGGGGTTGAAGATGCTTCGAGGGAATCCGAAAGTGAAGGTGGAGGTAGGGGACGATTATGGCCAAGGAGGTGCGTGTGCATGGACGTCGGGGGTTCTGGCTGAGGAGATCGCCAGGGCATCGGAGCCCAGAGGCCGCTTGAGGGAGGACGTTAGAGTGATGGCGGCTGAAGCGGGCATGAGTGCTTCGTCGACTGTGTTTCGCGCGGATTCTGTTGGGCGGACCGAAGGGGTGACGTCGACCTCTCTCGGCGGGCATATGCTCACATGCCCCCCTCCGTGCAGAGCGAGCTAGCACGGGACCAGTTCATACAGGCGCTCTCTCCTACGGAGCTGCGCATACAGACCCAGCTGGCTCATCCTGAGTCATTGCAGGTAGCCTTGGAGATGGCTTTGGAGAGGGAGCTGGTGTGGGCTGGGGCTTCAGCTGGGGCTTTGGTGGGGGTGCAGGGAGACAGACCCTCTGTGCGAGCTGGGGGGCAGAGCAGCCCGGAGCCGGAAAAGCCTGCATGGGTGGCTGAAATGACAGAACTCATTCGTGCTGTGTCGCTACAGGCGGCACGAAACACACGCCCTGGTCCCAGGGTCTGCTGGGGTTGTGGCCAGCCAGGCCATCTGCGCCGAGATTGCCCCATGTCCCCCAGAGCTCAGGGGAAACGGCTCGGGGTCCGCATAGACCGGGTAGTGCAGACCCTGGCTTTCTATCCCAACCACCATCTTCTTCAGGAGGAGCCCACCGGCACAGACGGGGAAGCAAGGCTCCACTTCCCCCAGAAGCAGACGAGGGCAAGCGGATGGAGCCTGTTGTTGTGGTGGGCCGGACCTGTGTTGGGGACTTTTGTCATGTCCCTGTCACTGTGGAGGGGGTGCCCTGCTCCGCCCTGGTGGACACTGGGTCCACAGTAACCCTGGTGAGGCCAGATATTGTGCCAGGTTGGACTCAGTGTGAGCCTACAACTGTGCAGCTCCGCACAGTCACAGGTGAGCTGGCACCCATGAAAGGGAAGGGAATAATGACTCTGACAGTAGGGGGCAGGACTGTGCGTCATCCTGTGTGGGTGGCGGCTGTGCAGGACCCTTGTATCCTGGGGTTGGACTTTCTTAGGAGCACAGGCTGCCAGTTAGACCTAAATAGGGGCACACTGAGCTTCCAGGGAGGGCCGGAGGTCACCATGGCCCCTAATGTCACATTCACTCAACCCAACAAACCCTTTACTCCAACAGTTAAAGCAGCAGAGACTCATGGCTGCCCCCCCTCCCCCACATCTGGGTGTGACTTTTCCCCAGCCCCCTTGTCACCTACGGCGTAGCGTTACATTCCCCCAGCTACCTCCACGACACAGTCCTCTGTGAGCCCGGGCCGCGCCCCCCCAGCCCAGCTACCCCAGATGGGAGGGGAGAGGACACTGTCTGCAGTGAGGGAGATATGGGGGAGGAACTGTGTTGGTCTTGACCCCGAGCAGCAGGAACGGTTGAGGCAGTTGCTGTTTGAATTCAGAGACAGCTTTGCGCTGAGTGAGGAAGAGGTGGGTCAGACTCATCTGGTGCAGCATGAGATCGACACAGGTGATGCTCGACCTATCAAGATGCGTCCCCGCCGTATCCCGCTGGCACGCCAGGAGGCGGCAGACAAGGCTGTGTTGGAGATACAGCGGGCAGACTTCATTGAGCCCTCAGACAGCCCCTGGGCGGCGCCAGTCGTCATGGTTCCGAAGAAGGGGGGCAAGCTGAGGTTCTGTGCGGACTACAGGCGGCTGAATGAGGTAACCAGGAAGGACTCATACCCCATACCACGTATCGATGAGTCGCTGGACCTGGTTAGGGGGTCCTCCTGGTTCTCCTCACTAGACTTCCGCAGTGGCTACTGGCAGGTGCCCCTCTCCCCAGAGGCCAGAGACAAAACTGCGTTCTCCACTAACAGAGGACACTGGCAGTTCAAGGTCCTGTGCTTTGGCCTGTGCAACGCTCCAGCTACTTTTGAGCGTTTGATGGACAGGGTGCTGGATGGCATCCCCCGACAGCAGTGTCTGGTATACCTCGATGACATCCTGGCCCATGGCAGCTCCTTCCAGTCAGCCCTGGGGGCGCTACGGTGCGTGCTGGAGAGGGTGGCTGCCGCAGGTCTGAAGCTCCACCCTGAGAAGTGCCACTTCATGAGGAGAGAGGTGTCCTTCTTGGGCCACCGAGTGGGGAAGGAGGAGATCAGCACCATGGAGGACAAGGTAGCGGCTGTCAGAGACTGGCCCACCCCCACCGACCAGCGTCAGCTGAAGAGCTTCCTGGGCCTTGCCTCGTACTACAGGAGGTTTGTACGGGGCTTCTCAAGCGTTGCTGCTCCACTGAACCACCTGCTGCCGAAGGACAAGGCTTTCACTTGGACAGTGGAGTGTGAGGAGGCGTTCAACACCCTCAAACGTGCACTGATCGAGGCCCCCGTGCTCGCCCCCCCTGACCTCACATTGCCCTTTATCCTGGACACAGACGCGAGCAATGTGGGCATGGGTGGGGTGCTGGCCCAGGTGGGGCCAGAGGGGGAGAGAGCGGTGGCGTACTTCAGCAAAACATTTGACAAACATGAGCGCCGCTACTGTGTCACCCGGCGGGAGCTCTTGGCTGTTGTGGCTTCCGTCAAACACTTCAAGTACTACCTGGGTGGTCTGCCCTTTACTGTAAGGACTGACCACTCTGCTCTCCAGTGGCTCATGTCTTTCAGAGAGCCAGAGGGGCAGGTGGCACGCTGGTTGGAGGAGCTTCAGCCGTATGACTTCACGGTGGTGCACAGGGCAGGGGCACGCCACTCCAACGCCGACGCCATGTCCCGTCGGCCCTGTACTGCAGACGGCTGCCGCCACTGTGAACGGAGAGAGGGACGGGAGAGAGAGCTGTGTGCAGAGGAGGGGGTCTGTGCCACAGTGTGTCGGGCGAGCGGGCCTGTCTGCTGTGAGCTGCAGACTGTCGACGTGGCTGAATGGGGGCAGCAGCAGAGACGGGACACAGACCTACAGCCAGTGCTACAGTGGGTAGAGGCGAGGTGAGGCCACCATGGGAAGAGGTGACAGCGCTCTCACTCGCGACCAAATTTTTGTGGTCAAAGTTTGAGCGACTGCGGCTGGCTGATGGCGTGTTACAGCGGGCATGGAAGGAGTCAGCTACGGGGGAGGAGAGGTGGCAGGTGGTGGTCCCAAAAGCATTGCGGGAGGCTGTGCTCCAGAGTACTCATGGGGGGGTGGGGACTGGACACTTTGGGGTCACAAAAACACTGCGCCGCCTCCGTCAGGGCTTTTACTGGGGGCAGCACAAGAGGGATGTGGAAGACTTTTGCCGCCGCTGTGACAACTGCACAGCGGGAAAGGGCCCCCCAGGCCGCTCTCATGCTCAGCTCCAACAGTTCCCAGTGGGGGCTCCCATGGAGAGGGTGGGAGTGCATGTAGTTGGGCCGTTCCCCACCACAGACAGTGGAAACCGCTGGGTGCTCACAGCCATGGACTATTTCACAAAATGGCCCGAGGCCTATGCTCTGCCTGACCAGGAGGCAGAGACCATCGTCGACGCCCTGACAGCGGGGATGTTCAGCAGGTTTGGAGCTGCAGAGTCCATCCACAGCGACCAAGGCAGAAACTTTGAGTCCCGTGTGTTCGCCACCATGTGTGAGAGGCTGGGTATGCACAAGACCCGCACTACTCCTCTCCATCCTCAAAGTGATGGCCTTGTGGAGCGCTTCAACAAAACGCTTGGACAGCAGCTGGCCATCGTCTCTTCCAAACACCAGCGTGACTGGGACAAGCACCTGCCTATGGTCCTCATGGCATGCCGCTCCGCTGTCCAAGACTCCACCTCCTGCACGCCTGCCCTCCTCATGCTGGGGAGAGAGATCCGTACCCCTGCGGAGATGGCGTTTGGTCGGCCCCTGGATAGCCCTCGTTTCCCGGGGCCGGAGTATGCCCGGAGACTCCAGGACCGCCTGGAGACAGCCCACACCTTCGCCAGAGAGCAGCTGCTGAATGCAGGTGTGAGGCAGAAGAGGAACTATGACGTGCACACCCGGGAAGGCACTTTGTGGCTGGGGAGCTGGTCTGGGTCTACAGCCCGCTAAGGAAAAAAGGCAGATGCCCCAAGTTGGACAGTCACTGGGTGGGACCCTGCAGTGTCCTGGAGAGGGTAGGGGAGGTTGTTTACCGGGTGCAGCTTCCTCCCAGGGGGAGAAAGGTGACACTGCACCGGGACAGGTTAGCCCCATATAGAGGGGCCTCTTCTCCCCAAACCCCAGGAACCCCCACAATTCCCCCTCTCTGGCAATGACATTCTCCAGGCACCCACCCCCAGGTGCCGCAGACAAGGCTTCAGACAGCCCACTCCCCCTGTGTCACCGCGTGGTTCCCCAGAGCCACGGACTGTATTACCCGTTCCCGCTTCCTTGTCCCCCCATGTCCTTGCCTTCATCCCCTGGTTCCCAGAGGGGCACTCTGCGGCCATCACAGCCACGCAGGCAAAGGAGACCTCCGGGTCGCTTCAGAGACTTTGTTTGTTCCCTCGGGGACGAGGGACTTTGTGGTGGGGGGGGCTGTGTAGCGACCCGCACAGACAGCTGTGTGTTATGTGTTAGGCTAGTAGATGGTTGTGTTGTACCTACCAGTACCCAGTGTTCGCGGGGTCCGACATGTCAATCAACCTGCTATCTGCCAATCACGGGAATGCCTGGAATGTTCTGATGCCGGGCATCCTGGCGGTTGAGCGGAGTGGCGTGGAGGGGGTTGGGCAGGGGGATGGAGCATTGGAAGTTAAGACCAGGTTTAGCCTTTGTTCTCTCTCTCTTTACGTCTGGGCTTCACAAGAGAAGGTCACGATTGGCTTGTGGGTTATCTTTCATTTATTTGGCGTGGGCTACGGCCAAACAGTAGCCTGTGTAAAGTTGGTTTAATAAACCGTCCATTCGTAAACTCAATCCTCTGTCTGGACAGTTGTTATTTTATGATCTAGTCAGGTCATCACAATAGTGATCTTATCCAAGTAGGCTAGCTGTTTTTTTGCAATTCTGTCATACACAATGTCAATGGAAGTATATGTAAAACCTGAGGAGGAGGAGAGGGAGGTCTCTCCTATCATTGCCATAGGTTCAGTTGTCTCTTTAAGCACTGTTAGCATTCCTCATGCAACAACACAAGGACAGTTATTTCCTGTGTTTGAAAAGACTGGAGTAAGTAATGGACAGGCACAAGCTCAATTAACAAACGAGCTCAGTAGCACAGGAACACAAACACCTACTAAACATTTCCAGCGTGCAGCAGAGGCAAGCAATGCTGCAGAGACAATTAGTGATCCACTGCTAAATCAAAAAACTGGTACCTACATCCTCCCTCCGTATTCTCAACCCTCTATTGCAACCACCATCTACAGTCTTGAGTCATAATAATGCACTGGGAAACAAAGAGCAATCACGGATTGCTCCTCCTGTGCAAGAGGAAATCAGAAAAGCGAATGCTGAGTTGGAGGCTAGGGAAGGCACTAGCATCGAGTCAAATCAGTGCAATTCAGTATCTACCAGAGAAGATGACAATAACTCTTATCCTCTCTGCAAGCAAATAGGATTTGACCTGGATTTGAAATCAGTCAACTGAAAAGAAAAAACTTGACCCACATGTGTTGACAAATGGCATAATGTATGAAGTTCACAAATGTGCCAAAAAGGCAGATGGAGTTTACAGATATGCGGTCCTAAGTATTTTGGAGTCCAATTTTGATCTTTGTCTGGACAGTGAGCAACAGAAAATAGGCTTCTCTAAGAGAGTAGTTCTAAAACTTAAAAGAGTGGTGGTCCATTTAAGGTGTTTGGCCCGCTTGGCAGAGAAGCTTTCATACCAGGAGCAAGTGTTTACATTACCTGATACCAATAACCCCAAAAAAGTGACCCCAGCTAGAGGTGTAGGCGTACTATCACCAGTGATGTCCAGTGAAACGGACATAGACGTTGAGGGCCGCACCATATCTCTAGTGAAAGATGAATACAACCTCAAAAAGGCGATTGATAGAAAGCGACTCGTCATCAAGATGCTGAGAGAAAAATGTGACACTCTGAAAGAGCACAAAGCTCATTTGAAAGAGGCAAAGAAGGAGAGAGGAGTGAAACTTCAGAGAGCTTATATGGACAACAAGTTCTTGTTCAGTAGATACAAGAAGATGAAGGAAAAACTATCTAAGATGTCTGTGTGTAACGAGGGACAGAGGGAGAATGTGAGAACTGAAACAGACCCCAGGTTGGTGAAGTTAAAGGAGAAAGTGCGTTTTTGGAAACAAATGTACACAGAAACTAAGGATGAATTGGACTCTTTCCGCACCCAAAAGGTACCAACACTTAAAAATGGCCTCTTCAATGATAATATAAGAGAATTGTACCTGGATTTAACTGCCAACAAGGAGATCAACTGCAGCAAAGTATCTGAGGTTGTAGAAGCAGTACTCAACAAAATGCTTGGCATGAAAGCAGAGAGGCTTCCTTCTGCATCAGTGGAAACCAACTTTGTCCTTGAAGCAGATCAGGCTACTCCTTCTTCTGACACTGGTGCAGCTGAATTTGTTCATGAACATGAAAATGCTGAGGTCTGTATGAAGGATGAATATCGTTGTCATTTGGAGATAAGGGAGCAAAGCGCTGGTGTAGAAGTGGATCAGTTGAACATTGTTCGCAAAATGGTCCAGGACATTGTTGTGGCTGCAGTAAAGGATAAAGACATGGTTGGTCATCAGAGGGGCATCTTTGCCAAAATAACACATCTCTTTGATGACCGTGTTGTCCTGGAAACAGGGTTTAAACAACTTATTTCTGAATATCAATCAGACATCTTGCCAAAGATGGTTAAGCGGTATGACTTCTATACTCATTCTGAAAAGGCCAAGCTTTCCTGTGTGAATGAGGTCTTCTGTGGATTGCATTTGATCGATAGCTTAGCTCATCAGGCAAAGGCAACTCTTCTATTGTGGGAAAAGATGATTGTTGAAGATGAGGAAGTTGGAGCCAATAGGTTGTCAGACAGCAGTAAAAATGCACTGGAGTCTGGAACAGTGCGCTTGGTGAGGACTGTGAGTGATGCTGTCCAAGCAAAGGATGGTAAGCCTGAGAAATTCAAAGCCTTTTTCACCAGAAAAGGGGTGTTTGATGACGTGCCTCTGGCGCCATTGACGCTCTGTTTCATAATGCTGCTGGAGCGTACAGCATACATGAGGAGTTGGTTGAGTTTACTACTAGGGAGTACTTGGATGATAACAGTTTGCTTGCAAGAGTTGCTGCTGATTTTGAGGTCCAACAGTTCAAAGCCGGATGCAGAGCTCTAGGTCTAATTTCCAAGATCATAATTGATCCCCTCTTCAAATCAATGAGAGACACATTGAAGATGGAAACACGCTACCAAACTCCATTACCAAGCTCAAAGAATGGAAAGAGGATGGGAGACAGATTGTTGAAGGAACAGCATGCTTGTTTGACGACATAGAGATGCCCAAGGACCTTGTGTTGGAAAGGCTTACTATGTGGACAGATTCAGAGTTTTTTGACTTGACCATCCAGATTGTAGAAGTGATCCTGGCTAGTTTTCTGAAGGTATGTTGTACAATGATGGCTGATCAGCTACAGCATAAAAGCAATCATTTGCCAGATGGCCTCAGAGGAAAGCTGAAGGCTGTCCTAAAGTCAAATGTGAGCTCAGAGAAGGACTTAAGTGTCTTAAATTATTTGATGATGGCAAAGTCAAAGGCAACAAGCATAGCACTTGAGGGAATGTTAATGTTCAAGAAGAACCGCAAATGGGAATGGCTTTCGTCTTTGGACAAACAGAAAAAAGAATCAATGCTGACAGCAGCACAAGAGTCTATGAAGCAGAGAGACATGTTTAGAGAGAGAACAAGACAAATCGAGAGAGGCAATCTCCACACTTCAAAAAACATGGAAGGAGACACGATGGATTCTGGGAATGATGCAACTGCAGAAGAGAAGGAAATACCTGAAAAAACACACAAAACAATTCCAGAAAAATCTGCTGTAACAAAGAGGAAGGAACCTATGCGACTAAGTGATGCATTGATTAGCCGTAAGAGGGCACGTAATGACAGGAATGATGTCAGCGCGACACAGCAGTTGACCACTGAGTTGAAACAGTATGGTGGTTTGTGGGACAGTGTTAAGATTATTGATGAGCAGTTGGCCTCTTTATGTAAGGAAAGCAAATATTCTGCAGTGGTATGCCAACTGCAATTTAGGAGGTTTGTTATTGGTATGAAAAATGAGAGGGGTATTTTTAATACCTCAGTTGCAGGGAGGAAATTGAGCCTAGATAAGCTTGTGTCAAATTTGAAACAGAAGGTGTCAACAGTTGCCACAGAGGAACCACAGCCTGTGTTAGTAAATGCGTCTGAACAAGGGCCTCAGTCTGTTGACAGGGTGCTTGTAGAACAGAATAGTGTGAGAGATAGAGAACCAAAGCTGAGTAGGGCTTGTGGTTCAAGAAAGGGAGGGAGATGCAAAACTCAGAAGAATGAGGTCATGAATGATGGAGAGGAACAACTCAAAAACTGTAGCAGAACCTCAAAAAAACGAGTGGAAATACAGTCAGGCATGAACAAAAACGTGGTATTGGCTGTTGAAACATTGAATAGTGAAATGCTGGAAAGCATGGACGAACCCACCGCTGCCCAAGAATCTTGCTCCGTTTACTTTCAGTTTGACTTTCCATATGTTGCAAGTGTTCTAAAGAAGACAGGATCAACAAAGGTGGCCGGTAAACAGGACGACACAGATAGAAAACATATTGTATTTTCAGTCGATGGAAACAACCTGAGTGACACTAGGATCCCAGTTGTGTCTCACTCAGAGCAGCTCCTTGGAAAGCGTGTAAAGCAAGCCCTCGACGTGGACGGCAATATTGAGTTCTTCTCCGGTACAGTTGTGAAAATGAAGGAAGAGAACGGTGTCAATTTGTTCCAAGTGAAATACGATGACCTCTGTATCGATTGGTGGATTGACCTTTGGAAGGAATATGAGCAGAACAATGTCTTGGTTTTGCCCATTGATTTTCAAAGTATTATTGGCAAAAAGGTGGAACAACGTGACGATGGTCAGGAAACATGGCGGGTTGGAGACCTAAGCTCTAGTGCTAAAGGAGACACCCAATATGCAGTCATGCAGTTTGATGGACTTACATTTCTTTTAGTAAGGGTATGCACACTTTTGGAAGATTATTTAGAAAATAGGTTAAGAATTCTGTCATAGAACCTTATATCACTGCTTTAATAAGTGCTGTTCCATATCTCTGTTTAGAATCATTTCATACATCCAGGATCCATGTCAGCCTTAAACTAAATAAGTAATTTTTATATACCAGACAAAATTAAACGATGTTTCTAATATTATTAGTTTCCTGTTACTTACTCCAGTTCTTTTCTACTATTGGTAAAATCTTTCAAACTTGAATATGCGCTTATTATAAATAGGCTACAGTTTTAGTGTTGGGGAAGCTACTCTGAAAATATAGTTTACTAAGCTAACAATTACTTCACACTGGAATAAATCTTAAGCTATACTAAAAGCTACCCTTAATGGTCATGAACAGTCAAAATCATGTTTTTCATGAAATGTGATGATATTTGGATGAAACCAGATCAAAGTATGAAAAATGACTTGCTTCTATATTGAAAGTTTGAGCATAAAGTTACTGGTCCCCTCCCCCATGTCAAACAATTAGATTCAGGAGGTGGGATTATTAAGGGGATAGGGTGACATCACCCTAACTCATTTTAATACACCAATGGTAACATAATATTATCTTCCCTGATTTAAGTAAGGACCGCCTTGTAACCAACATAGGAGAAGGTGTGTTTGCAGAGGGGTTGGTTTATATAGCTAGATAGCTACTCTACTAGTGCCCAAATTTCACTGTAGGGAGTCTGCAAATATAAATAAGTTTACACTTGGGGGGTAGGATCGTTCAAAACTGACGCAGTTGTCATGTCAACATATCTGTCCGTGCTGCTGTGAATTGCATCAGAAGAGACATGCCAGACGGGAGATGTATAACAAAATTGACATCAGTAACCAGGTTTCCATCCAACCTTTTTATGCGAGTAAAGTACATGTTGGATAAAAAATGTCACGACAGGCCTGATGGAAACAGAACATCTGTCGCTAAACGTGCACTGTTTGATTAAATAATTAAGACACACAAATGACTAGAGGGAGTCCGACCGCAATGGATTTGTTTGTGCTGGGCCGGGCTCAGACTTGCTGTGCTAAAATAAATGACAGTGAGTGACTGTAACTAGCACTTGTTGTCTCTCTCTCCTCCCTGCTGCGGCGACTACCACAGAACATCAACAGTGGTGTCCGTGCTGAAGCTGCAACATAATTACAGCCATTTCTGACTGAAAAGTTCTGTTACCGAAATCCCTCATTTGTTTAGGAAAAACATTCCCTCAACGCTTGCTCTCTTTACGTGAGACGTATGCATCGCATGCACGTGACCAATATAGTATAGCATATAATCACATTCATAAATTGATTATAACAAACACTGAACACCATAACAGCAAAATGGATGCAGAGGATGTGACACACTCGAAACGGGGGGAGGTTTACTGGTTTACAGGTAAAGGGGAAGTCAGATGTGTGGAATAAATTTGACTAGTTGGAAAATACTGGAGATCTAGAAAAATAAGGTAAGGAGCAAGCGCTGCGTGCATATTATGTATGCCAAACAATATAATTTCCCCCCCAAAAAACATAAAAAAAAAAAACATTTCTAATGGTACCAGAGAGTCTGTTGTAATGTTTTTTTGTTAAGCATTTATTACAGCAAAGACAAACAGTCACATTCAATTGTGAATGCAATTTCCGAAATGGAACGGTTTAATTATTCAAGGGTCTCTTTGTTATTTTATTTAAAAACTAAAATGCTTGATTGCATTTCAAATCATGAATGATTCGTATGCTGTGTGATGACATGAACGAATGAATGATTGATTGATACAGTAGCCTATATAAGTATTGAAATATAGGCCTAAGTAAATTACGGTATTAAGACTAAACAGTATGCGCTATTAGGCCTACAGCTACAAGGCTGCTATAGTAAGCCTACTAATGATAATGACATTACTTATTATTATAATGATGATCATAATAATAATAGTAATAATAACAATAAGAAGGAGATCAAGAAAAAGGAGGATTATTATTATAATATTATTATTATTTTTCGGACAATTTGGAAAAGTGTAAACACTAAATAGCCTACATTTTCAATAATACCAGAGAGGCTGTTCTAACGAAAAAAAAAGTGTAAAGCCTTTATTACAGCATAGCACAATTGTTTATCCAACATGTGAGTGCGTGAGTCTTGTTGCTCACGGAATCAGTAGGCTATTAAACAAACACTCAAAGCAGGATCTGTCTTATTTCTGTAGATATACAATTTCAGTAGTACATGTCTTAGAGTGATGGACTGTGCCATCCACACGACCTCCACAATGGATTAGTCCACTCAGACAGGCGCGAATCAGACACGTCTTGTACACCATGAAAAAACGTGTTTGTTTTTTTGCTACTGCTCGACTAAAGACATCTCAGTTGACCAACAGCCTATCGACCAAACAATCGACTAAATGGGTCAGCCCTACGGGAAAGCATGCAGTTTATTAGACTACAGATGAAATAAGTTATGATGAACTTCACAGGGTGGTGAAAGTGCAAGGTGATGAGCTTGATTCTCCATTCCAATATATATCGAGCTTGGCTGCCGTTTGACAAATAAAAATAATCTTGCTCTTTTGTCCATAATAATCTCATCATGTAGGCTGTATCTGCGAGCTGTGGGCTAGAGCGCACATGCCAATACCAGAGTGGGCACACTCGCTCAATAACGCACATTTCTTTGTGAGGAAACCATCAGTAGAGTTGTGAAACCCATTTAACTTGGTACATGGGAATTTAACCGCAAAATGTATTTTATGCCCACTACGTCATCATGCACAGCCTTTTATCCGCAACAAGATGGAGAAACATCTCTGGTGGGAAAATGCACATTGTTTTTATGGACGTTTTTGAATATTCGCATGAATATCTGTCGCCAATTTGGATGGAAACCTAGCTAGTAATGCAATTTCAATGTTATTTGAGTTGCTTTCAATTTCAAAGAGTTGTCAGTCAAGGCGAGGTCATGAATATAAGCTCCCTGCCCACTCAGCCTGTCTTCAACTTTCCTGCTAGTTAGCCATGAGAGGAAACATTTCTATACCCCAGATATTTTACATGGGAATCAGAATGACTGTTCGGGACCTTTAAGAAAAATATAGTTTAATTTAAGATTGAAACTATTTCATGATAAATTATCATATCTAAATCTGAAATGTCATAGACTACAAATTACAGAATGTGTAATTTAGCCTATTAAACACACCATTTTTCAAGTGAGAATTAGGCTGGTCTGATGCCGAAAAATGACATTCTGGTCTTCTTCACCCATATTTTATTTTTGCTAAAAAAGTATTGTGTAGTTCCAGTAACTGGCAAATAAGTAATGAACTACTGAAAACACTACCAATATTTGAATTGAGTTAACTACCTCTACTGAAAAATGCAGTTAAATTACTAGTTGAATTACATGTAGTTCACTACTCCCCAACACTGTACAGTTTAGATGTGTCAGATAGGCTACAATTTCAGCACTTTTTGAGTCAAATGAAAAATATTCAATTTAGTTGCACATGATAATATTGTGGCTGTTCACACTTCAAAACCACTGCTGAGAACAGTCAATTTGAGTGAGGTTACAAAGGCAGAATACACAAGTTAAGGGTTAAGGGCTTAAAGTCGAGGGACGTGGGAAACATGTATTTTTTAATGTAGGTGTAATTTCATTTAGAAGATATGCTTTTGTAATGAACAACCAAGACTTCTACTGAAGGGGACAAGGATTAGTTTATAGGAACAGTTGAACTGAGCGAGCTCCCTCAGCCTACTATTCATGCTTATGCCTATTGTTGTTGGAAGGAATACCTGAGCGTAATCATTTTACTGTGGCACAGCATTGAAATGGACACATTGAACATGGCAAAGCATTGCAATGGAAACATGAGGATTCCCCCCCTCCCAGGAATAACTTTTATCGTTCCTTATTGTTCTTATGGATTTAATTAAGTTGGAGTTCTTTGTTTGTTTTATGCTCCAAGTTCCACTGAACTGTGGAATATATATTTTTATTCTGTTAAATCAGAGGTATGTCCCAAGCCTGCAATCTGTTGTTTTATCCCCTGTGGACCAAAGAGGTATGTATTGCAGTTGTCAAATTTGTTACAACGCCATCAGTTTTTGTAAATAACAACTGTTTCTGTATCTCTTGGTTACCCAGACCTTGCTTCCTAGTTGAGGCAGTGAGTTGTACCCTCTAACCTACCAAACCATATGTTTTGCACAGGTGTATTCCGCTATCTCGGTTATCACATTTAACACAAGTTAACTTCTGTTTTCAGATGTCTGGCAAAAACGGACTTTTGGAACCACTGTGGGACCTTATGTAGACAGGTGTGTGCCTTTCGAAATCATGTCCAATCAATTGAATTTACCACAGGTGGACTCCAATCAAGTTGTAGAAACATCTCAAGGATGATCAATGGAAACAGGATGCACCTCAGCTCAATTTCGAGTCTCATAGCAAAGGGTCTTAGTACTTATGTAAATAAAGTATGTTTTTTATTTTAATACATTTGCAAAAATGTTTAAAAACCTGTTTTCGCTTTGTCATTATGGGGTATTGTGTATAGATTGGTTATTTATTTAATCCATTGTAGAATAAGGCTGTAACGTAACAAAATGTGGAAAAAGTCAAGGGGTCTGAATACTTTCCGAAGGCACTGTATATATGTGTGATGGGATGTATAGACATTATGGACAGTATGTGGATAGAATATGTAGTGTATCTGAAGAATACGTAGGATATATTATTATACTGTATGTACAGCAATTGTTAAATAGCATGGCCTTGACTAGAACACAGCATATACATATGAAATGGGTAAAACAGTATGTAAACATTTTTAAAGTGACCAATGTTCCATGTCTGTGTACATAGGGCAGCAGCCTCTAAGGTGCAGGGTTGAGTAACCGGGTGGTAGCCGGCTAGTGATGGCTATTTTAACAGTCAAATGGCCTTCAGATAAAAGCGGTCTACCATACCCCGTTCAAAGGCACTTAAATCTTTTGTCTTGCCCATTCACCGTCTGAGTGGCACATGTACTCAATCCATGTCTCAAGGCTTAAAAATCATTTTTTAACCGGTCTCCTCCCCTTCATCTACACCGATCGAAGTGGATTTAACAGGTGACATCAATAAAGGATCATAGCTTTCACCTGGATTCTCTTGGTCAGTCTTTGTAATGTTTTGTACACTCGGTCTATATCATTAATTTAAAGTCCAAACATGAATGTAGCAATCCCGGATTGCCATCAGAAATGTTGTTACCAAAAAAAAGATAGTTGTATGGTCTTGCCTTTCCAAGTGCTCAACACGTTTGTATTTTCTTATATTTCCCTCTCTATGTTTTTGTTTCTCTCCACAGTCTCATCCTGGCATCTTTTCAGAGGCACAAGATAGAGACATGAAGCATGACAGTTTCATTCCTTTTATAAATATTTTACCATAAGAATCTGTCACTTATTACTTTAAAGAATGCAGATACCATTTCAAATATCAACTTGATTATAACTCAAAGATGTCAAAAAGTATTTTTTATATATTTTGTTGTCAGGATATTAGGTTGTTCCCATTAGTGCTGTCCCCGACAAAATAAAATATTGGTCTACTGAAAGTCGTCTGTTCTTTCAACCAATCTGAATTTTTAAAGTGTATTTTTCCATAAATAAACACACCCTATGTGTTTTAACAAAATTAACTATATGCATTGAGCTTGTCTGGTTTAGCTTACTGTTTGATGAAATAAGACACAAATGACTCAAGAGGGAGACAGATGTAGATAACCAGAAGAAATAAACCTTAACCTGACCCAACCATTCTCCTCCCGCTCCTACTGGCTTTCGCAGATTTTGCCATTACTCTCCTGAAGTTGCTGGTAATAGGCTACACGAGGAGTCTGCAACCTTTCTCATGTGTAATGCCAATTTATTTGACAATTTCTACCGATCTGCATGGCAGTTATGGTTTTCATATGCACATTTTCGTGGAACAGTTTCATTTCATTTATAATAACGTCTTCATATCTCAAAGTCATTGTCATGTGGTTAATCAAAATTCTATCTAAATGAAAATAATACAAACCTAAAAAATAACTTCTATTACCATTGCCAATTAAAAATAGCCTACATAAAGCCAACAAATAAAAACATTGCTGCCTGCAGGTAGAAAATATCCTAATAAAAAGAAATATCCTATAAATCACATTGGCTACGCATGGCCTTTCTGCAACGAACTTGAAACATTATATCAACTGTCCTGCCGAAGCTTGCCCTAGCGAACAAAATTGTATAAAATATTCTGGGCTCGGGACAGACACAGCTGTAGGCTATTTGCGCAAGGGATAAGTAGCAGGGCTTGACTTGTGCAGGAGTACAGTCACCTCAAGTTTTCTACTGCTTGAGCTCCTGTTCCTCTTATAGAATATTAGCTCAAAAGTATTGTGGAGCTCCTGCACCTAAATATAAACAGTACCAGCACCCAAAATGAGTACCGGAACCTATTTCAATCCAAGTCAAGCACTGATGAGAGGTAATCAGGTAGGCCTATTTTATGACGTTTCCACTGGATCCGAGCATGACATTTTTCCCTTTCACGCTGAGTGGTTATCGAAAGGGAGAGAGCTGGAAAGATTTTAAATACATTGGAACTATTTTCATTCTCAATGGATGTAAAAACAGACTTACAGTGGGGGAAAAAAGTATTTAGTCAGCCACCAATTGTGCATGTTCTCCCACTTAAAAAGATGAGAGAGGCCTGTAATTTTCATCATAGGTACACGTCAAAATTGAGAAAAGAAAATCCAGAAAATCACATGAATTAATGAATTTATTTGCAAATTATGGTGGAAAATAAGTATTTGGTCACCTACAAACAAGCAAGATTTCTGGCTCTCACAGACCTGTAACTTCTTCTTTAAGAGGCTCCTCTGTCCTCCACTCGTTACCTGTATTAATGGCACCTGTTTGAACTTGTTATCAGTATAAAAGACACCCGTCCACAACCTAAAACAGTCACACTCCAAACTCCACTATGGCCAAGACCAAAGAGCTGTCAAAGGACACCAGAAACAAAATTGTAGACCTGCACCAGGCTGGGAAGACTGAATCTGCAATAGGTAAGCAGCTTGGTTTGAAGAAATCAACTGTGGGAGCAATTATTAGGAAATGGAAGACATACAAGACCACTGACAATCTCCCTCGATCTGGGGCTCCACGCAAGATCTCACCCCGTGGGGTCAAAATGATCACAAGAACGGTGAGCAAAAATCCCAGAACCACACGGGGGGACCTAGTGAATGACCTGCAGAGAGCTGGGACCAAAGTAACAAAGCCTACCATCAGTAACACACTACGCCGCCAGGGACTCAAATCCTGCAGTGCCAGACGTGTCCCCCCTGCTTAAGCCAGTACATGTCCAGGCCCGTCTGAAGTTTGCTAGAGTGCATTTGGATGATCCAGAAGAGGATTGGGAGAATGTCATATGGTCAGATGAAACCAAAATAGAACTTTTTGGTAAAAACTAAACTCGTCGTGTTTGGAGGACAAAGAATGCTGAGTTGCATCCAAAGAACACCATACCTACTGTGAAGTATGGGGGTGGAAACATCATGCTTTGGGGCTGTTTTTCTGCAAAGGGACCAGGACGACTGATCCGTGTAAAGGAAAGAATGAATGGGGCCATGTATCGTGATATTTTGAGTGAAAACCTCCTTCCATCAGCAAGGGCATTGAAGATGAAACGTGGCTGGGTCTTTCAGCATGACAATGATCCCAAACACACCGCCTGGGCAACGAAGGAGTGGCTTCGTAAGAAGCATTTCAAGGTCCTGGAGTGGCCTAGCCAGTCTCCAGATCTCAACCCCATAGAAAATCTTTGGAGGGAGTTGAATGTCCGTGATGCCTAGCGACAGCCCCAAAACATCACTGCTCTAGAGGAGATCTGCATGGAGGAATGGGCCAAAATACCAGCAACAGTGTGTGAAAACCTTGTGAAGACTTACAGAAAACGTTTGACCTGTGTCATTGCCAACAAAGGGTATATAACAAAGTATTGAGAAACTTTTGTTATTGACCAAATACTTATTATCCACCATAATTTGTAAATAAATTCATAAAAAATCCTACAATGTGATTTTCTGGATTTTCTTTCCTCATTTTGTCTGTCATAGTTGACGTGTACCTATGATGAAAATTACAGGCCTCTCTCATCTTTTTTAAGTGGGAGAACTTGCACAATTGGTGGCTGACTAAATACTTTTTTTCCCCATTGTATCTTGCTTGCTGTTTGAGTTGAAGAAAACATTACTTTGAGAAGCTCCACAGCTGTTGTGAAGGAAGTTGTCAAGGAAGTGAGTTTGTGTTTATACAGGATGTACCGCCCCCACCTACCGTCAACCAATCATGTTAATGTGCAGCTATGCAGAGACCTCCGCATTGTTACAACATTTGGGAGGTGCATGGCGATGCGGTACGGAGCTCGATTTGGTCTCTGGAGGCTCTGCAATTGCGTCACACCCTCCATATGGAGTCACCGACCACATTTTCTGATCAAGCATTAATTGGCTTTTAGTCTAGGCCTCCGCAATGGATTGGTTCACTGAGATGGGTGCAAATATATATTTGCTACTGCTCGACTAAAAAAAATCTCTGTCGACCAACAGTATATTGACCAAACAATCAACCAGATTACTAATTGGGGTCAGCCCTAGTTCCCATCCATTCTGGAATGTTTTATGCATTGTGAGAAATGTATTTAATATCAAATGTAATAAAATATAAGTGAATAATGAATTATTGTAAACCTACAAAAGGATCTTAGAATATTTCCAGACGACTGTAATTATTTAAAATGTATGAGAATGAGTCTTTAAAAATAAAATGTTTAAATCATATGTTTTACATAGTATTGGTCACCAAAATAAACATTTGTATAGTGATGAATATAGAACAGGGGTTCTTAAACTTTTTCAACCTGGGACCCAAATGAGAAATTCTGTGTTTTCCTGGGACCCAAGCTCATGAAAACATGCCCCGGGCACCAAGCTGATTAAACGAATTGCATTCTAAACTGAAGATCATGATTAGGTGATTATTGGAGTCAGGTGTGTTAGCTGGGGCTGGGGCAAAACTGTGACACCAAATCAGGCCCCTGAGGACTGGAGGTGTCCACCCCTACACTAGAGCGAGCGGCTCCCTCTGCGGGCTGAAACAAGCACAACACCCCTTGACTATAAATACTGTAACTGATTACAATAATGACAAAGATTAGGCTACCATATCTCTCACAACACAGGGAACCCAAACATGAGCAAAAAATTGTACTATTAGTACAGAAAGTATTACCCCTTTTTCACAGCAACTATTTCCCTTTTTCTTTGATGTTACAGACAAACTAGGACCAAGAATAGTAAGTAGCCTGTAAAAAATGCATCAATATAATGCCAACCACCTCTTTTGACCTTGGGGGGTTTATTAATTTAATGTATTATACAGCCATTTTACTACGGTAACACACAGTTAATAAAGATGGTACCATATGATCATTTTTGGTACCATTTATCATAATTGTGGGTTACCATGGTAGAATGTATAATGGTATTTCCATGATCCACATCTATACCATGGTAATATTTTAGGTACAATGGCAGTACCATGTTAGTACCATCATACTTTAAGGCTAAAACCATGGTACATTTCCATGATTCATACTATACCATGGTATAAGTGAAAGTACCATAGTAGTACCATGGTAAAACATTTAAAGGGTAGGATTTTGCACACCACATTCAGCCAAGGGTGTCCAATGTCCTAAATTGTCAAAAAAAAATACAAAAACAGTGGTGGAAAATTGTGTTTTATAAAGAATGCATGCATATTTTCCCTTTTTTTTTTTTGAATCTTTTTTTTTTTTTACTAGTTAAGGAGGAAGATTATGCCTTTGCAGCCTGAATGGAGGATGCTTTATGTACAAGCTTGTCCACAGGGGACACAAATATTACCTGGAATGCACATCAAGCCTAGACGATAGTGCAGATCTAGCGCCCATGCACTAGTACTCCTGTTGCACTGTTCAATTATTTAGCCATTTAAACATGTATTTTTGATGATAATGCTTTGTTTTTGCCATAGTCCTCACTGGCTTTCAGGCAATTTAAACGTGAGCTTGTCCAAGGTGTTGTACTCGACCACAGTTGCTATCCATTGGAGCGTTGCGATTGGTTGCCCAAAGTTCTGGGGCGGGGCTTAGCGAAGGGTCAATTGAATCCCATTGCGATGCAGGGGTGGGCACATTTTGGCAAGTAGACATGACAGGCCCCCTGAGGTCAGGGCCCCTGGGCACGTTCCCTGCATGCCCGGTCAGTATTTGGCCATGATTACTACAAGTTTAGATAACTGGCTAGACTAATTTACCAATCTAAAAATTGTTAGCTGACATGTCTAATTGAGTGACTGTCAGTGACTAACATAACAAGAGAAAAACTGCTGATGCACAACCAAAGTTCGAAATTGCACCTTGTGTATTCTACTATTTTAACTCTGAACAGTAAGTTGAGACCCCGACTTGAGTTACTATAAAAAAATCTTAGTCGCAACCCATACTTTAAGAAAGGCTGATATAGAATACATCAGCCATTTGAATTTCATTGAATTAAATTATGCTTCCTTCAATTCAAATTCTGCTTCCTGTGTGGTGTGGCCAATTCAAATTCAATAATTTAATTGGAATTAAAGATCAATTTGCAACTCAATTCAGAATTGGCTCCAACTCTGTCATCAACAGAGTGCAGTTGAAATGTGTTGTCACACTCTGGCTCCGGGACTCTTTATGTTGAGCCAGGGTGTGTTCGTTTCTTTGTGTTCTGTTTCTTGGTTGGGTTGTTCTAGGTTGTTGTGTTTCTTTGTTTGAGTGACTCCCAATCAGAGGTAACGAGTGTCAGCTGTTGGCTCGTTGTCTCTGATTGGGAGCCATATTTAAACTGTCTGTTTTCACCTTGTGTTTGTGGGTTTTTGTTCCTAGTCAGTCATTGTCACTGTGGACTTCACAAATCGTTATTTGTTTTGTTGTTTCGGGTTTCGCTTTAATTAAATAAAGCATCATGTTCGTGCAACACGCTGCGCTTTGGTCTACTCCTTTCCAAGACGATCGTGACAGAAAAACCCACCATACAAAGACCAAGCAGCGTGTCCAGGAACACACGCAGGAGGTGACGCTGGTGGATGTCCTCCTCGGTTGGGGGCAGATTACCGAGGAGGAGGCCGTCCGGTACCGAAAGGCGATGAAGGGGGAGACCCAGGCAGGAGTGGAGAAGCGGCGTCAACCGGGCCGTGGTCGGAAAGGCGAGAGGCACCCCCAATAATTTTTTAGGGGGGGGCACACGGCATGGGCGACTGGGCAGCAGGAGGCTGCCACAGGGCGGATCGGGAGATTAAGAGAGGAGGCCACCGGCTTTTGGGGGCCAGAAGGCAGGTTGGCGGAGCCTGGATGGAGAGCAGAGCCAACTCCCCGTACTCAGGCATGGCAGCATGAGACTGGGCAGGTTCCGCGGTATGCGGAGATGCGCACTGTGCCGCGAGTGGTCCGGCATAGTCCGGTACGTCCTGTGCGAGCACCCCGCACGTGTTGTGCGAAGGTGGGCATGCAGCCAGGACGGAGTGTGCCGGCTCAGCGCTCGCGGCCTCCAGTGCCTCTCCTCGGTCCCGGATATCCTGCGCCAGTGTCACGTGCTGTTATGCCAGTACGGGTACACAGCCCTGTACGTCCTGTGCTGATGCCTCACACAGAGTGTGTGAAGGTAGGCATTCAGCCAGGACGGGTTGTGGCAGCTCTTCACTCCAGGTCTCCTATCCGTCTCCATAGCCCAGTCCGGCCTGTTCCTGCTCCACGCACCAAGCCTACGGGGTGCGTCGTCAGCCCAGCCCGGCCTGTCCCTGCTCCACGCACCAAACCTACGGGGTGCGTCGCCAGCCCAGCCCGGCCTGTCCCTGCTCCACGCACCAAGCCTACGGTGTGCGTCGCCAGCCCAGCCCGGCCTGTCCCTGCTCCACGCACCAAGTCTACGGTGTGCGTCGACAGCCCTGCCCGGCCTGTTCCTGCTCCACGCACCAAGTCTACGGTGTGCGTCGACAGCCCTGCCCGGCCTGTTCCTGCTCCACGCGCCAAACGTACGGTGTGCGTCGCCAGCCCAGCCCGGCCTGTTCCTGCTCCACGCACCAAGTCTACGGTGTGCGTCGACAGCCCTGCCCGGCCTGTTCCTGCTCCACGCACCAAGTCTACGGTGTGCGTCGACAGCCCTGCCCGGCCTGTTCCTGCTCCACGCGCCAAACCTACGGTGTGCGTCGCCAGCCCTGTCCGGCCTGTCCCTGCTCCACGCACCAGGCCTACGGTGTGCGTCGTCAGCCCAGCCCGGCCTGTCCCTGCTCCACGCACCAAGCCTACGGTGTGCGTCGTCAGCCTGGTCCAGCCCGTTCCTGCCACTCGCACCAAGCCAGGGGTGCGAGTCGTCAGCCTGGTCCAGCCCGTTCCTGCCACTCGCACCAAGCCAGGGGTGCGAGTCGTCAGCCTGGTTCAGCCCGGTCCTGCTACTCGCACCAAGCCCTGGGTGCGAGTCGTCAGCCTGGTAAGACCGGTCAGCTGCTCCACAACGGAGCGTAAGCAATCCGCTCCGTCATTGTCCAGTCCAGATCCAGCCAGCGGGGTCAGACCGGACCAGGGGCGCTATGGGGGGTTGTTTGGAGGGTGGTGGGCAAGGCCGGGGCCAGAACCGCCGCCGAGGAGGTATGCCCGCCCAGCCCTCCCTTGTTTAGCCCTTAGTGAGGCGCGGTCGCAGTCCGCGCCTTTAGGGGGTACTGTCACACTCTGGCTCCGGGACTCTGTATGTTGAGCCAGGGTGTGTTCGTTTCTTTGTGTTCTGTTTCTTGGTTGGGTTGTTCTAGGTTGTTGTGTTTCTTTGTTTGAGTGACTCCCAATCAGAGGTAACGAGTGTCAGCTGTTGGCTCGTTGTCTCTGATTGGGAGCCATATTTAAACTGTCTGTTTTCACCTTGTGTTTGTGGGTTTTTGTTCCTAGTCAGTCATTGTCACTGTGGACTTCACGAATCGTTATTTGTTTTGTTGTTTCGGGTTTCGCTTTAATTAAATAAAGTCATGTTTCTTTCACACGCTGTGCCTTGGTCTACTTCGCTACTAGACGATCGTGACATGTGTTGATAGTCAATGGACCGTCTATAGGCAACTATCCAAAAAATACAGGGGCCACCAGCCATTTAACAGTTTTATCTTCCTGTCATTTCAGAGGGAAAACAGGCTGCTTTCCGTCATTAGCCTGTGGACCACCCTGAGGGTGTTGGCCAGCACTGCCGCTTCTTCTTCCTCATCATCTTGGTGCTCGCCAGGCACCAAAAATGACAAGCCTTTAGTTCCATGACCATGGCTCAGACTCCTCTCTACTAACGGACTGCTTGAGCCAAAACCAATAAGAGACTCCTCACCAACTCTGATAATTGAACAGACTGGCTGATCCATATGGCTGATTTGAGACGTGCATCAGAATCCCCTCCACAGTGGAACACCAACTGACTGTGATGTTGCAAGTGACCTGCTCTATGAAGAGGAAGTGCATTACCCACAGAGGATTTCATCTCATTACAGCAGTGTGTGAAAAACAATTATTATTTTGATATGCGACTACCCCCAAATTACTTTTGCATTATATAAACACACCTGAATGTTACAAGTTTTTATTAGTGTTTATTATCTTGATAACAGGTGTTTTGAATATGTAAATGCTATTAGAAGCCTGACCTGAGGGCCTATTGGGGTGGACAGAAGGATTTTAGATAAACTTTTTTCATTTTGTATGTTTATATATGATTATATTTCTGAAAATAAACATCCTTAAATGTGTGAATGTCAATGCTAGGATTCTGTGTATTCACATGCAAAAGTGTTGGCTCGTTGATAACTGGCATATCTATCGGTTGGTCTTCCTCCTAGACTTTGATTTTGCTTTCATGATATGGTATACAGTGCCTTCAGAATGTATTCACACCCCTTTAAATTCAGGCTGTAACACAACAAAATCTGGAAAAAGTCAAGTTGATTTTGTGTCACTGATCTACACCCAATACCCCATAATGTCAGTGGAAATATGTTTGTAAAAAGTTTTGATATTAATAAAACTGCCAATTCTCTAAAACGATGTTGGAGGTGGCTTATGGTAAAGAAATGAACATTCAATTCTCTGGCAACAGCTTTGGTGGACATTTGTGCAGTCAGCATGCCAATTGGACGCTCCCTCAAAACTTGAGACATCTGTGGCATTGTGTTGTGTGACAAAACTGCACATTTTAGAATGGCCTTTTTGTGCATATATAACATTTCTGGGATATTTTATTTCAGCTCATGAAACATGGGACCAATACTTTACATGTTGCAATTATATTTGTGTTCAGTATATCTGTAAGGTCCCTCAATCGAGTAGTGAATTTCAAACACAGAATCAACCACAAAGACCAGGGAGGTTTTTTCGCAAAGACGTGCACCGATTGGTAGATCGGTAAAAAAAAACATGCTGAATATCCTTTTGAGCATGGTCAAGTTACTCCACAATACTAACCTAAATGACTGAAAAGAAGGAAGCCTGTACAGAATACAAAATATTCCAAAACATGCATCCTGCATGCAACAAGGCACTTAAGTAATACTGCAAAAAAATGTGGCAAAGAAATAAACTTTATGTCCTGAATAAAAAGCGTTATGTTTGGGGCAAATCCATCACAACACATCACTGAGTACCGCTCTTCATATTTTCAAGCATGATGCTGGCTGCATGATGTTATGGGTATTCTTGTCATCGGCAAGGACTAGAGAGTTTTTCTTTTTACTAGTGCAGTACAACTGTTTTTCACAGCATTGCTACCACCTTTGAAAAAATTAATGGATAATTGGACGCATTTCATTTTTTATATTGTTTTATTCATACCAGAATGGTATGTTGAAAGCTATTGTGTAGGCTACATTTAAAGATACTGTATATACCTTTCATAAAACAGAAATATAAGTTATTGGAATTACTCAAAATAGTCTGCAAAACTTAAATTGGTCTCTTGTGCTGGTCAACGGGTTTAATACAGAGTCCTGGTGACTCCTTACTCCACCCACTCCATTCACTACAATGCAATAGACTGTATTGTTGTCTCTACTGTCATGACTTGCCCTCATGGGCTGAGGATCAAAGATGCAGGCTAGGCAAAGGTTTGAACACCCCCTTTCCTGGGGCCCAGTTTTATGACCGGTCGTAAATTCCTTGCAGAAACGTTATTTTCTATGCCATGCAGTATTGGGAGAGGGAATTTCCCTGTGAGACAAAGGAAGTCTTCCTGCCAAGACTCCAACATCCAAAAGTGGAAAATGAAACAATATTCCTACCTAAAATAATGTGGGAAATGGTCGGTGGCGACTTAAAGAACAAACATGTCACGTTGTGATGTCATTAAAGACGGTGGAACAACATAACTGTATCTCTGGGGGTGTACACTTCCCAGTTATGGGGTTTGCATCTAATTGTTGAATAAAACAAATGATTAAGTATAATAATACTTTTGTGAAGATAACAATGTGATTTTAGCATTCTAGATGAGATGATTGTTTCCATATTGATTTGTTCTCAGTCAGTGGCCATGCCCAGATGAGCACAAACATGATGAAATGCCCCCTTTTCTACTCAAGTATAAAACCCCTCGTGACGAAATTCACCTCAGACCAGCAGACGTGAAGCGTGAGCTAAACGTTACAAAATGGTTTAAAACTACAACTCCATTACCAAAGGAAGACTAAGCAGATTACGGTATAAGCCAGATGTTGCAAATGGTTGAATTTCTACCAGACCAGGAAGCGTGAAGCTGAAGCTACACGGCTTAAAATGGTTGACACTCTACAGACCAACCGACGTGCAGCGAGCTGAATATGGCAAAATGGTGAAACTCTCAACCTCTACATGAGGTGAAGAAGAAGACAATGCACTAGACCTTATCATCTCAGTCTGCAGCTGACATGTATAGTTGTCTAGAGAACTTTCACTAAGACACGAGTTGGGAAGGACAATCACTCTCAGACAACCGTTGGTACATCTGAAGGATCTATTCTAACAGATCAACTCTACGACCTACAGGGTACGCTGAAGTATCCATCCTAACCACCACTACGACCAGAAACTCTACCAAGGACATTGGGATCTCTGGTGGGCAAACCAGAGTCCTACATCATCAACTCAACTATCGAGGACAGCTACACGTAAATACATGTTGCATTTCTAATCCGAATGAGCGGTCAGTGGGGTTTTAAGCATTTGTATTTCCGTGAGCGTAGTTTCCAAAGTAACCACGATAGTTTGAATCTTTCTCTCACTTCCACTCTGACCCTCCTTCTACCCAAGCATTCATGCTATTGTTAGTCCAGTCCACTAGGAACCTATTTTCATTGTATTACGTTAGTAATCAATAAACTATGTGTGTGTGTGTGTGTTTGTATTGTGTTATTATTTAGTTAGTTAGTAAATAAATAATTAAGCCAATTTGTGTATTGCTGATTCATCAATAAGGTTAGGGTTCTTGCAGGTTCAAGGATTATGCGACGTTCAGAATGAGACTGATGAGAGGTAATTATTTAATAAGTGACTGTTATCGATATATAACATATATATTTACATTTACATTTTAGTCATTTATATATCTTCTAAGTTTAATTTGGGAGATGGTAACTCGTTAAACAACTTTTTCCGTGGTGCCCCAAATTCCTAATGAGTTAATTGTTACATGATTAATTTAATCAAGTGACAATTAAACATAGTTAGTTGATTCAATAAATAACAGTCACCCTATTAATGAAAGTCACGTCACGACACTACCTTCTTGCCCTTTGTGCTGTTGTCTGTGCCCAATAATGTTTGTACGATGTTATGTGCTGCTACAATGTTGTGCTGCTGCCATGTTGTGTTGCTACCATGTTGTTGTCATGTGGTGTTGCTACCATGCTGTGTTGTCATGTGTTGCTGCCATGCTATGTTGTCGGCTTAGGTCTCTCTTTATGTAGTGTTGTGGTGTCTCTCTTGTCGTGATGTGTGTTTTGTCATTGTAAATAAGAATAAAAAAATGGGACACAGTGGCTTGTAGAGAGAAAACATTTCTATCTGTCCCAGCTAAAGTGCGGTGGGAAATACTTAGTAGGGTCTCTACTAATCAAATATGGTTTGTTTTTGAGGGGGACTGTGTCCTACATATCCAGCAGCACCAGGGGCGGACTGGCCATCTGGCATGCCAGATAGGCTGGTCAATTTTTTTTTGCCCAGAGTGCCTGTCTAACTTCAGGTTTTAGCGCAAAATTATAATTATCTGGCTAGTAATGAGGGCCTCAAGGAAAATAATGGGCAAGTGTGGGGGCGTGGAGGAAAAGAATGGGCCGGTGTGGGGGCCTCAAGGAAAATAATGGGCCGGTGTGTTAGAAATGCCAGGGCTGATTTTGGGGGTGGAGGGAAATACTCAGTAGGGTCTCTACTAACCAAATATGGTTTGTTTTTGAGGGGGACTGTGTTGCACAGCCTGCTGCTGGCTTTTCTCAGTAGGGTCTCTACTAACCAGATGTATCCCATGTACAGTCTATTACAGTGTATTGCATTGGGGGCTATGGAGGGGGCGGACTGAAAAGCGAGCAGCAGGTCGTGCGACGCAGTCCCCTTACAGACCTCACTAAAACTCAAACCCTGGTTAAGGCACTAGCTGCTGGATATGTACGACACAGTCTCCCTCCAAAACTACACATACAGTGGGGAAAAAAAGTATTTAGTCAGCCACCAATTGTGCAAGTTCTCCCACTTAAAAAGATGAGAGAGGCCTGTAATTTTCATCATAGGTACACGTCAACTATGACAGACAAATTGAGAAAAAAAATCCAGAAAATCACATTGTAGGATTTTTAATGAATTTATTTGCACATTATGGTGGAAAATAAGTATTTGGTCAGCTACAAACAAGCAAGATTTCTGGCTCTCACAGACCTGTAACTTCTTCTTTAAGAGGCTCCTCTGTCCTCCACTCATTACCTGTATTAATGGCACCTGTTTGAACTTGTTATCAGTATAAAAGACACCCGTCCACAACCTCAAACAGTCACACTCCAAACTCCACTATGGCCAAGACCAAAGAGCTGTCAAAGGACACCATAAACAAAATTGTAGACCTGCACCAGGCTGGGAAGACTGAATCTGCAATAGGTAAGCAGCTTGGTTTGAAGAAATCAACTGCGGGAGCAATTATTAGGAAATGGAAGACATACAAGACCACTGATAATCTCCCTCGATCTGGGGCTCCACGCAAGATCTCACCCCGTGGGGTCAAAATGATCACAAGAACGGTGAGCAAAAATCCCAGAACCACACGGGGGGACCTAGTGAATGACCTGCAGAGAGCTGGGACCAAAGTAACAAAGCCTACCATCAGTAACACACTACGCCGCCAGGGACTCAAATCCTGCAGTGCCAGACGTGTCCCCCTGCTTAAGCCAGTACATGTCCAGGCCCGTCTGAAGTTTGCTAGAGTGCATTTGGATGATCCAGAAGAGGATTGGGAGAATGTCATATGGTCAGATGAAACCAAAATAGAACTTTTTGGTAAAAACTAAACTCGTCGTGTTTGGAGGACAAAGAATGCTGAGTTGCATCCAAAGAACACCATACCTACTGTGAAGTATGGGGGTGGAAACATCATGCTTTGGGGCTGTTTTTCTGCAAAGGGACCAGGACGACTGATCCGTGTAAAGGAAAGAATGAATGGGGCCATGTATCGTGATATTTTGAGTGAAAACCTCCTTCCATCAGCAAGGGCATTGAAGATGAAACGTGGCTGGGTCTTTCAGCATGACAATGATCCCAAACACACCGCCTGGGCAACGAAGGAGTGGCTTCGTAAGAAGCATTTCAAGGTCCTGGAGTGGCCTAGCCAGTCTCCAGATCTCAACCCCATAGAAAATCTTTGGAGGGGAGTTGAATGTCCGTGATGCCTAGCGACAGCCCCAAAACATCACTGCTCTAGAGGAGATCTGCATGGAGGAATGGGCCAAAATACCAGCAACAGTGTGTGAAAACCTTGTGAAGACTTACAGAAAACGTTTGACCTGTGTCATTGCCAACAAAGGGTATATAACAAAGTATTGAGAAACTTTTGTTATTGACCAAATACTTATTATCCACCATAATTTGTAAATAAATTCATAAAAAATCCTACAATGTGATTTTCTGGATTTTCTTTCCTCATTTTGTCTGTCATAGTTGACGTGTACCTATGATGAAAATTACAGGCCTCTCTCATCTTTTTAAGTGGGAGAACTTGCACAATTGGTGGCTGACTAAATACTTTTTTTCCCCATTGTATCTTGCTTGCTGTTTGAGTTGAAGAAAACATTACTTTGAGAAGCTCCACAGCTGTTGTGAAGGAAGTTGTCAAGGAAGTGAGTTTGTGTTTATACAGGATGTACCGCCCCCACCTACCGTCAACCAATCATGTTAATGTGCAGCTATGCAGAGACCTCCGCATTGTTACAACATTTGGGAGGTGCATGGCGATGCGGTACGGAGCTCGATTTGGTCTCTGGAGGCTCTGCAATTGCGTCACACCCTCCATATGGAGTCACCGACCACATTTTCTGATCAAGCATTAATTGGCTTTTAGTCTAGGCCTCCGCAATGGATTGGTTCACTGAGATGGGTGCAAATATATATTTGCTACTGCTCGACTAAAAAAAATCTCTGTCGACCAACAGTATATTGACCAAACAATCAACCAGATTACTAATTGGGGTCAGCCCTAGTTCCCATCCATTCTGGAATGTTTTATGCATTGTGAGAAATGTATTTAATATCAAATGTAATAAAATATAAGTGAATAATGAATTATTGTAAACCTACAAAAGGATCTTAGAATATTTCCAGACGACTGTAATTATTTAAAATGTATGAGAATGAGTCTTTAAAAATAAAATGTTTAAATCATATGTTTTACATAGTATTGGTCACCAAAATAAACATTTGTATAGTGATGAATATAGAACAGGGGTTCTTAAACTTTTTCAACCTGGGACCCAAATGAGAAATTCTGTGTTTTCCTGGGACCCAAGCTCATGAAAACATGCCCCGGGCACCAAGCTGATTAAACGAATTGCATTCTAAACTGAAGATCATGATTAGGTGATTATTGGAGTCAGGTGTGTTAGCTGGGGCTGGGGCAAAACTGTGACACCAAATCAGGCCCCTGAGGACTGGAGGTGTCCACCCCTACACTAGAGCGAGCGGCTCCCTCTGCGGGCTGAAACAAGCACAACACCCCTTGACTATAAATACTGTAACTGATTACAATAATGACAAAGATTAGGCTACCATATCTCTCACAACACAGGGAACCCAAACATGAGCAAAAAATTGTACTATTAGTACAGAAAGTATTACCCCTTTTTCACAGCAACTATTTCCCTTTTTCTTTGATGTTACAGACAAACTAGGACCAAGAATAGTAAGTAGCCTGTAAAAAATGCATCAATATAATGCCAACCACCTCTTTTGACCTTGGGGGGTTTATTAATTTAATGTATTATACAGCCATTTTACTACGGTAACACACAGTTAATAAAGATGGTACCATATGATCATTTTTGGTACCATTTATCATAATTGTGGGTTACCATGGTAGAATGTATAATGGTATTTCCATGATCCACATCTATACCATGGTAATATTTTAGGTACAATGGCAGTACCATGTTAGTACCATCATACTTTAAGGCTCAAACCATGGTACATTTCCATGATTCATACTATACCATGGTATAAGTGAAAGTACCATAGTAGTACCATGGTAAAACATTTAAAGGGTAGGATTTTGCACACCACATTCAGCCAAGGGTGTCCAATGTCCTAAATTGTCAAAAAAAAATACAAAAACAGTGGTGGAAAATTGTGTTTTATAAAGAATGCATGCATATTTTCCCTTTTTTTTTTTTGAATCTTTTTTTTTTTTACTAGTTAAGGAGGAAGATTATGCCTTTGCAGCCTGAATGGAGGATGTTTTATGTACAAGCTTGTCCACAGGGGACACAAATATTACCTGGAATGCACATCAAGCCTAGACGATAGTGCAGATCTAGCGCCCATGCACTAGTACTCCTGTTGCACTGTTCAATTATTTAGCCATTTAAACATGTATTTTTGATGATAATGCTTTGTTTTTGCCATAGTCCTCACTGGCTTTCAGGCAATTTAAACGTGAGCTTGTCCAAGGTGTTGTACTCGACCACAGTTGCTATCCATTGGAGCGTTGCGATTGGTTGCCCAAAGTTCTGGGGCGGGGCTTAGCGAAGGGTCAATTGAATCCCATTGCGATGCAGGGGTGGGCACATTTTGGCAAGTAGACATGACAGGCCCCCTGGAGGTCAGGGCCCCTGGGCACGTTCCCTGCATGCCCGGTCAGTATTTGGCCATGATTACTACAAGTTTAGATAACTGGCTAGACTAATTTACCAATCTAAAAATTGTTAGCTGACATGTCTAATTGAGTGACTGTCAGTGACTAACATAACAAGAGAAAAACTGCTGATGCACAACCAAAGTTCGAAATTGCACCTTGTGTATTCTACTATTTTAACTCTGAACAGTAAGTTGAGACCCCGACTTGAGTTACTATAAAAAAATCTTAGTCGCAACCCATACTTTAAGAAAGGCTGATATAGAATACATCAGCCATTTGAATTTCATTGAATTAAATTATGCTTCCTTCAATTCAAATTCTGCTTCCTGTGTGGTGTGGCCAATTCAAATTCAATAATTTAATTGGAATTAAAGATCAATTTGCAACTCAATTCAGAATTGGCTCCAACCCTGTCATCAACAGAGTGCAGTTGAAATGTGTTGTCACACTCTGGCTCCGGGACTCTTTATGTTGAGCCAGGGTGTGTTCGTTTCTTTGTGTTCTGTTTCTTGGTTGGGTTGTTCTAGGTTGTTATGTTTCTTTGTTTGAGTGACTCCCAATCAGAGGTAACGAGTGTCAGCTGTTGGCTCGTTGTCTCTGATTGGGAGCCATATTTAAACTGTCTGTTTTCACCTTGTGTTTGTGGGTTTTTGTTCCTAGTCAGTCATTGTCACTGTGGACTTCACGAATCGTTATTTGTTTTGTTGTTTCGGGTTTCGCTTTAATTAAATAAAGCATCATGTTCGTGCAACACGCTGCGCTTTGGTCTACTCCTTTCCAAGACGATCGTGACAGAAAAACCCACCATACAAAGACCAAGCAGCGTGTCCAGGAACACACGCAGGAGGTGACGCTGGTGGATGTCCTCCTCGGTTGGGGGCAGATTACCGAGGAGGAGGCCGTCGGTACCGGAAGGCGATGAAGGGGGAGACCCAGGCAGGAGTGGAGAAGCGGCGTCAACCGGGCCGTGGTCGGAAAGGCGAGAGGCACCCCCAATAATTTTTTAGGGGGCACACGGCATGGGCGACTGGGCAGCAGGAGGCTGCCACAGGGCGGATCGGGAGATTAAGAGAGGAGGCCACCGGCTTTTGGGGGCCAGAAGGCAGGTTGGCGGAGCCTGGATGGAGAGCAGAGCCAACTCCCGTACTCAGGCATGGCAGCATGACACTGGGCAGGTTCCGCGGTATGCGGAGATGCGCACTGTGCCGCGAGTGGTCCGGCATAGTCCGGTACGTCCTGTGCGAGCACCCCGCACGTGTTGTGCGAAGGTGGGCATGCAGCCAGGACGGAGTGTGCCGGCTCAGCGCTCGCGGCCTCCAGTGCCTCTCCTCGGTCCCGGATATCCTGCGCCAGTGTCACGTGCTGTTATGCCAGTACGGGTACACAGCCCTGTACGTCCTGTGCTGATACCTCACACAGAGTGTGTGAAGGTAGGCATTCAGCCAGGACGGGTTGTGGCAGCTCTTCACTCCAGGTCTCCTATCCGTCTCCATAGCCCAGTCCGGCCTGTTCCTGCTCCACGCACCAAGCCTACGGGGTGCGTCGTCAGCCCAGCCCGGCCTGTCCCTGCTCCACGCACCAAACCTACGGGGTGCGTCGCCAGCCCAGCCCGGCCTGTCCCTGCTCCACGCACCAAGCCTACGGTGTGCGTCGCCAGCCCAGCCCGGCCTGTCCCTGCTCCACGCACCAAGTCTACGGTGTGCGTCGACAGCCCTGCCCGGCCTGTTCCTGCTCCACGCACCAAGTCTACGGTGTGCGTCGACAGCCCAGCCCGGCCTGTTCCTGCTCCACGCGCCAAACGTACGGTGTGCGTCGCCAGCCCAGCCCGGCCTGTTCCTGCTCCACGCACCAAGTCTACGGTGTGCGTCGACAGCCCTGCCCGGCCTGTTCCTGCTCCACGCACCAAGTCTACGGTGTGCGTCGACAGCCCTGCCCGGCCTGTTCCTGCTCCACGCGCCAAACCTACGGTGTGCGTCGCCAGCCCTGTCCGGCCTGTCCCTGCTCCACGCACCAGGCCTACGGTGTGCGTCGTCAGCCCAGCCCGGCCTGTCCCTGCTCCACGCACCAAGCCTACGGTGTGCGTCGTCAGCCTGGTCCAGCCCGTTCCTGCCACTCGCACCAAGCCAGGGGTGCGAGTCGTCAGCCTGGTCCAGCCCGTTCCTGCCACTCGCACCAAGCCAGGGGTGCGAGTCGTCAGCCTGGTTCAGCCCGGTCCTGCTACTCGCACCAAGCCCTGGGTGCGAGTCGTCAGCCTGGTAAGACCGGTCAGCTGCTCCACAACGGAGCGTAAGCAATCCGCTCCGTCATTGTCCAGTCCAGATCCAGCCAGCGGGGTCAGACCGGACCAGGGGCGCTATGGGGGGTTGTTTGGAGGGTGGTGGGCAAGGCCGGGGCCAGAACCGCCGCCGAGGAGGTATGCCCGCCCAGCCCTCCCTTGTTTAGCCCTTAGTGAGGCGCGGTCGCAGTCCGCGCCTTTAGGGGGGGGTACTGTCACACTCTGGCTCCGGGACTCTGTATGTTGAGCCAGGGTGTGTTCGTTTCTTTGTGTTCTGTTTCTTGGTTGGGTTGTTCTAGGTTGTTGTGTTTCTTTGTTTGAGTGACTCCCAATCAGAGGTAACGAGTGTCAGCTGTTGGCTCGTTGTCTCTGATTGGGAGCCATATTTAAACTGTCTGTTTTCACCTTGTGTTTGTGGGTTTTTGTTCCTAGTCAGTCATTGTCACTGTGGACTTCACGAATCGTTATTTGTTTTGTTGTTTCGGGTTTCGCTTTAATTAAATAAAGTCATGTTTCTTTCACACGCTGCGCCTTGGTCTACTTCGCTACTAGACGATCGTGACATGTGTTGATAGTCAATGGACCGTCTATAGGCAACTATCCAAAAAATACAGGGGCCACCAGCCATTTAACAGTTTTATCTTCCTGTCATTTCAGAGGGAAAACAGGCTGCTTTCCGTCATTAGCCTGTGGACCACCCTGAGGGTGTTGGCCAGCACTGCCGCTTCTTCTTCCTCATCATCTTGGTGCTCGCCAGGCACCAAAAATGACAAGCCTTTAGTTCCATGACCATGGCTCAGACTCCTCTCTACTAACGGACTGCTTGAGCCAAAACCAATAAGAGACTCCTCACCAACTCTGATAATTGAACAGACTGGCTGATCCATATGGCTGATTTGAGACGTGCATCAGAATCCCTCCACAGTGGAACACCAACTGACTGTGATGTTGCAAGTGACCTGCTCTATGAAGAGGAAGTGCATTACCCACAGAGGATTTCATCTCATTACAGCAGTGTGTGAAAAACAATTATTATTTTGATATGCGACTACCCCCAAATTACTTTTGCATTATATAAACACACCTGAATGTTACAAGTTTTTATTAGTGTTTATTATCTTGATAACAGGTGTTTTGAATATGTAAATGCTATTAGAAGCCTGACCTGAGGGCCTATTGGGGTGGACAGAAGGATTTTAGATAAACTTTTTTCATTTTGTATGTTTATATATGATTATATTTCTGAAAATAAACATCCTTAAATGTGTGAATGTCAATGCTAGGATTCTGTGTATTCACATGCAAAAGTGTTGGCTCGTTGATAACTGGCATATCTATCGGTTGGTCTTCCTCCTAGACTTTGATTTTGCTTTCATGATATGGTATACAGTGCCTTCAGAATGTATTCACACCCCTTTAAATTCAGGCTGTAACACAACAAAATCTGGAAAAAGTCAAGTTGATTTTGTGTCACTGATCTACACCCAATACCCCATAATGTCAGTGGAAATATGTTTGTAAAAAGTTTTGATATTAATAAAACTGCCAATTCTCTAAAACGATGTTGGAGGTGGCTTATGGTAAAGAAATGAACATTCAATTCTCTGGCAACAGCTTTGGTGGACATTTGTGCAGTCAGCATGCCAATTGGACGCTCCCTCAAAACTTGAGACATCTGTGGCATTGTGTTGTGTGACAAAACTGCACATTTTAGAATGGCCTTTTTGTGCATATATAACATTTCTGGGATATTTTATTTCAGCTCATGAAACATGGGACCAATACTTTACATGTTGCAATTATATTTGTGTTCAGTATATCTGTAAGGTCCCTCAATCGAGTAGTGAATTTCAAACACAGAATCAACCACAAAGACCAGGGAGGTTTTTTCGCAAAGACGTGCACCGATTGGTAGATCGGTAAAAAAAACATGCTGAATATCCTTTTGAGCATGGTCAAGTTACTCCACAATACTAACCTAAATGACTGAAAAGAAGGAAGCCTGTACAGAATACAAAATATTCCAAAACATGCATCCTGCATGCAACAAGGCACTTAAGTAATACTGCAAAAAATGTGGCAAAGAAATAAACTTTATGTCCTGAATAAAAAGCGTTATGTTTGGGGCAAATCCATCACAACACATCACTGAGTACCGCTCTTCATATTTTCAAGCATGATGCTGGCTGCATGATGTTATGGGTATTCTTGTCATCGGCAAGGACTAGAGAGTTTTTCTTTTTACTAGTGCAGTACAACTGTTTTTCACAGCATTGCTACCACCTTTGAAAAAAATTAATGGATAATTGGACGCATTTCATTTTTTATATTGTTTTATTCATACCAGAATGGTATGTTGAAAGCTATTGTGTAGGCTACATTTAAAGATACTGTATATACCTTTCATAAAACAGAAATATAAGTTATTGGAATTACTCAAAATAGTCTGCAAAACTTAAATTGGTCTCTTGTGCTGGTCAACGGGTTTAATACAGAGTCCTGGTGACTCCTTACTCCACCCACTCCATTCACTACAATGCAATAGACTGTATTGTTGTCTCTACTGTCATGACTTGCCCTCATGGGCTGAGGATCAAAGATGCAGGCTAGGCAAAGGTTTGAACACCCCCTTTCCTGGGGCCCAGTTTTATGACCGGTCGTAAATTCCTTGCAGAAACGTTATTTTCTATGCCATGCAGTATTGGGAGAGGGAATTTCCCTGTGAGACAAAGGAAGTCTTCCTGCCAAGACTCCAACATCCAAAAGTGGAAAATGAAACAATATTCCTACCTAAAATAATGTGGGAAATGGTCGGTGGCGACTTAAAGAACAAACATGTCACGTTGTGATGTCATTAAAGACGGTGGAACAACATAACTGTATCTCTGGGGGTGTACACTTCCCAGTTATGGGGTTTGCATCTAATTGTTGAATAAAACAAATGATTAAGTATAATAATACTTTTGTGAAGATAACAATGTGATTTTAGCATTCTAGATGAGATGATTGTTTCCATATTGATTTGTTCTCAGTCAGTGGCCATGCCCAGATGAGCACAAACATGATGAAATGCCCCCTTTTCTACTCAAGTATAAAACCCCTCGTGACGAAATTCACCTCAGACCAGCAGACGTGAAGCGTGAGCTAAACGTTACAAAATGGTTTAAAACTACAACTCCATTACCAAAGGAAGACTAAGCAGATTACGGTATAAGCCAGATGTTGCAAATGGTTGAATTTCTACCAGACCAGGAAGCGTGAAGCTGAAGCTACACGGCTTAAAATGGTTGACACTCTACAGACCAACCGACGTGCAGCGCGAGCTGAATATGGCAAAATGGTGAAACTCTCAACCTCTACATGAGGTGAAGAAGAAGACAATGCACTAGACCTTATCATCTCAGTCTGCAGCTGACATGTATAGTTGTCTAGAGAACTTTCACTAAGACACGAGTTGGGAAGGACAATCACTCTCAGACAACCGTTGGTACATCTGAAGGATCTATTCTAACAGATCAACTCTACGACCTACAGGGTACGCTGAAGTATCCATCCTAACCACCACTACGACCAGAAACTCTACCAAGGACATTGGGATCTCTGGTGGGCAAACCAGAGTCCTACATCATCAACTCAACTATCGAGGACAGCTACACGTAAATACATGTTGCATTTCTAATCCGAATGAGCGGTCAGTGGGGTTTTAAGCATTTGTATTTCCGTGAGCGTAGTTTCCAAAGTAACCACGATAGTTTGAATCTTTCTCTCACTTCCACTCTGACCCTCCTTCTACCCAAGCATTCATGCTATTGTTAGTCCAGTCCACTAGGAACCTATTTTCATTGTATTACGTTAGTAATCAATAACCTATGTGTGTGTGTGTGTGTTTGTATTGTGTTATTATTTAGTTAGTTAGTAAATAAATAATTAAGCCAATTTGTGTATTGCTGATTCATCAATAAGGTTAGGGTTCTTGCAGGTTCAAGGATTATGCGACGTTCAGAATGAGACTGATGAGAGGTAATTATTTAATAAGTGACTGTTATCGATATATAACATATATATTTACATTTACATTTTAGTCATTTATATATCTTCTAAGTTTAATTTGGGAGATGGTAACTCGTTAAACAACTTTTTCCGTGGTGCCCCAAATTCCTAATGAGTTAATTGTTACATGATTAATTTAATCAAGTGACAATTAAACATAGTTAGTTGATTCAATAAATAACAGTCACCCTATTAATGAAAGTCACGTCACGACACTACCTTCTTGCCCTTTGTGCTGTTGTCTGTGCCCAATAATGTTTGTACGATGTTATGTGCTGCTACAATGTTGTGCTGCTGCCATGTTGTGTTGCTACCATGTTGTTGTCATGTGGTGTTGCTACCATGCTGTGTTGTCATGTGTTGCTGCCATGCTATGTTGTCGGCTTAGGTCTCTCTTTATGTAGTGTTGTGGTGTCTCTCTTGTCGTGATGTGTGTTTTGTCATTGTAAATAAGAATAAAAAAATGGGACACAGTGGCTTGTAGAGAGAAAACATTTCTATCTGTCCCAGCTAAAGTGCGGTGGGAAATACTTAGTAGGGTCTCTACTAATCAAATATGGTTTGTTTTTGAGGGGGACTGTGTCCTACATATCCAGCAGCACCAGGGGCGGACTGGCCATCTGGCATGCCAGATAGGCTGGTCAATTTTTTTTTGCCCAGAGTGCCTGTCTAACTTCAGGTTTTAGCGCAAAATTATAATTATCTGGCTAGTAATGAGGGCCTCAAGGAAAATAATGGGCAAGTGTGGGGGCGTGGAGGAAAAGAATGGGCCGGTGTGGGGGCCTCAAGGAAAATAATGGGCCGGTGTGTTAGAAATGCCAGGGCTGATTTTGGGGGGTGGAGGGAAATACTCAGTAGGGTCTCTACTAACCAAATATGGTTTGTTTTTGAGGGGGACTGTGTTGCACAGCCTGCTGCTGGCTTTTCTCAGTAGGGTCTCTACTAACCAGATGTATCCCATGTACAGTCTATTACAGTGTATTGCATTGGGGGCTATGGAGGGGCGGACTGAAAGCGAGCAGCAGGTCGTGCGACGCAGTCCCCTTACAGACCTCACTAAAACTCAAACCCTGGTTAAGGCACTAGCTGCTGGATATGTACGACACAGTCTCCCTCCAAAACTACACATACAGTGGGGAAAAAAGTATTTAGTCAGCCACCAATTGTGCAAGTTCTCCCACTTAAAAAGATGAGAGAGGCCTGTAATTTTCATCATAGGTACACGTCAACTATGACAGACAAATTGAGAAAAAAATCCAGAAAATCACATTGTAGGATTTTTAATGAATTTATTTGCACATTATGGTGGAAAATAAGTATTTGGTCAGCTACAAACAAGCAAGATTTCTGGCTCTCACAGACCTGTAACTTCTTCTTTAAGAGGCTCCTCTGTCCTCCACTCATTACCTGTATTAATGGCACCTGTTTGAACTTGTTATCAGTATAAAAGACACCCGTCCACAACCTCAAACAGTCACACTCCAAACTCCACTATGGCCAAGACCAAAGAGCTGTCAAAGGACACCATAAACAAAATTGTAGACCTGCACCAGGCTGGGAAGACTGAATCTGCAATAGGTAAGCAGCTTGGTTTGAAGAAATCAACTGCGGGAGCAATTATTAGGAAATGGAAGACATACAAGACCACTGATAATCTCCCTCGATCTGGGGCTCCACGCAAGATCTCACCCCGTGGGGTCAAAATGATCACAAGAACGGTGAGCAAAAATCCCAGAACCACACGGGGGGGACCTAGTGAATGACCTGCAGAGAGCTGGGACCAAAGTAACAAAGCCTACCATCAGTAACACACTACGCCGCCAGGGACTCAAATCCTGCAGTGCCAGAGGTGTCCCCCTGCTTAAGCCAGTACATGTCCAGGCCCGTCTGAAGTTTGCTAGAGTGCATTTGGATGATCCAGAAGAGGATTGGGAGAATGTCATATGGTCAGATGAAACCAAAATAGAACTTTTTGGTAAAAACTCAACTCGTTGTGTTTGGAGGACAAAGAATGCTGAGTTGCATCCAAAGAACACCATACCTACTGTGAAGCATGGTGGTGGAAACATCATGCTTTGGGGCTGTTTTTCTGCAAAGGGACCAGGACGACTGATCCGTGTAAAGGAAAGAATGAATGGGGCCATGTATCGTGAGATTTTGAGTGAAAACCTCCTTCCATCAGCAAGGGCATTGAAGATGAAACGTGGCTGGGTCTTTCAGCATGACAATGATCCCAAACACACCGCCCGGGCAACGAAGGAGTGGCTTCGTAAGAAGCATTTCAAGGTCCTGGAGTGGCCTAGCCAGTCTCCAGATCTCAACCCCATAGAAAATCTTTGGAGGGAGTTGAAAGTCCGTGTTGCCCAGCAACAGCCCCAAAACATCACTGCTCTAGAGGAGATCTGCATGGAGAAATAAACTTTTGTTATTGACCAAATACTTATTTTCCACCATAATTTGCAAATAAATTCATTAAAAATCCTACAATGTGATTTTCTGGAATTTTTTTCTCATTTTGTCTGTCATAGTTGACGTGTACCTATGATGAAAATTACAGGCCTCTCTCATCTTTTTAAGTGGGAGAACTTGCACAATTGGTGGCTGACTAAATACTTTTTTCCCCCACTGTATTTGGTTAGTAGAGACCCTACTGAGTATTTTCCACCCCACTTTAGCTGGGACGTGTAGAAAAGTTGTCTCTCTACAAGCCGATATGTATCCCATGCACAGTCTATTACAGTGCATTACATTGGGGGCTATTAGGGGGCGGAGTGAAAAGGCTGCAGCAGGCCGTGTGACACAGTGCCCCTCAAAAACGAACCATATTTGGTTAGGAGAGACCCTGCTGAGTATTTCCTACCCCACTTTAGCTGGGACAGGTAGAAAAGTTCTATCTACAAGCCAATATGTATCCCATGTACCGTTTATTACAGTGTATTGCATTGGTGGCTATGGAGGGGGTGGAGAACTAAGTGTTGCTGGATATGTATGACACATTCCCCCTCCAAAACTACACATATTTGGTTAGTAGATACCCTATTGAGTATTTTCCACTCCACTTTAGCTGAGACAGGTAGAAATGTTCTATCTTAAGGACAATATTCTCAACATAGTATTTTTTCATAATTGGTCTTAAAACAATTTTTTTAAACCATATTTTTTATTTGTGTTCAGAAATGATTTATTGCTTTTTCTTGGCACAATAAAAGTGGCCATTTATTAAAATGCAACATCTTTTGAATGAGTTATCCACATTGCAATGTTTTGAAATGCTGCCTTTTATTTTGAAGGTTTCCTCTTTACCTTACAAACGTGATGTCATAATTTGTGCTGCTGGCAGAATACTAGTATGTTTTCTTTCTTGCAGTCGCACGTGTTGGCTGTGATGGTCCTTGAGACGTCTAATTAGCCTAGCTAATGTTAGCTATATCCAAAAGACTTGGCAATTTTGTCAAATTATTACACTCGATGGAGGCGAAGGGACTTGCGTTTCTACCCAACACTTTACATGTTGCGTTTATATTTTTGTTCAGTGTAGCTAGCTAAACCTTCAAAATCGATAGCTAAATCGGGATAAGATAGGCCTAACTTAGCTTAGTTAGCTCTTGCAATAATTAATTGATTCAACTGTGCCTTATTGGTAAAAAAAAAAAGTATAACTAACTAGCCATAGAAACACCCTTTTAATTCATATTAATAATATGGCTACTGAATACTATTATTTGTTAGGTGCATTTACATTCCCATCTAACGTTACTACAGGGGAGCTAAAACAAGATAAAATGATGTCGTTCCACGTTATATCTACCGTAGCTTTGATTGGACTGATCATGTCAACATCACACTTTCAAAATCTTAGCTAGCAAGCTAACAGTCATCATCATAAATCAAGTCGACAATCTACTGGCAAATCCTTTTCAAACCCTCGGCCATTGGACATAAAAATTACACAACAAGTTGGAAATTCAACAATGAGTGGTTTGAAAATAATTAGTGGCTAACTGCAAGCATTGCAAAGCAGTCACTAGCCTGCTATTCAGTGGAGTGGCTGTGTGGTCCCAAATCTGGGATTAAGGGTCTCTTTTCCAAGTTAAAAATGATAAACATTCAACATTGGTCATGCTGTCAATGAAGCATGATTTGTGCCGCGCTCAAAACAACTGTTAACTCGGAATTGCGAAAACTTGACTTCAGTGAGTTAAAGACAACTGGGGACTGGGGACTGGGAAAATACATTTTGAACGGTCATCCAACTCGGAATTGTACATCCAGAACTCAGGCATTTTTCTAGAGCTACGACCTGAGGATCGCTGACGTCATCATGATTCGACCTTGTTCTTTTCAGAGTTCCCAGTCTTGAAAGCACCATAAATCCAGAGAATGCCAGACTTTGATGACAAAATTTGCCCACGAAGGACCGTCGCTGCACCTTCCTGTTCAAGTGAGCACATCACAACAAGGTGAGTCCAAAAATGTATTGTATGCTGCTGCATAAATGATGTTATATGCCAGGGAGATATGTATACTGTAGCTAAGAAAGTAATACTAAGTGTATGTTGTGTAGTAAGCTGTTAGTAGCCCATGTACCTCACCCTAATAATTTGGTATATTTTCCCCTCTTAATTTCACCTACTGTTCTGACTTGGTGGTGCACATATAGCCTATAACCAGTTTTAGAGAAATGTAATCATCTAATATTGTAAGAGCTTTAATTGTCTGCTTATATGCCCCCTTTATTTAGCCTACGGTTCTGACTTGGTGTACAGGGCGAACACTGTAAGAATGGCCCATGTTCTGAATTCTGTCGCTGTACATTTCAAAAGTGCTAAACAAATAGGTATATTTACATTTACATTACGTCCGTACTAGCGCGCTCATTAATGTCTTAATCGAAATGACGGATTGCCTCTTATCCGCATGTCGTCCCCTAATGCCATAGTTTGTCAGTAGAAACCACATTTGTTTAAGCAAGTCAGCCATATCAGCTATGTTTTTTTTTAAAGGCAGTAAATGAGATTTACCAGGATTTACATGCTAAAATCACCACTGGTTGCATCGACTCACTTTGTGTGCAATAATAGTGTTTAACATGATTTTTGAATGACTACCTCATCTCTGTACCCCACACATACAATTATCTGTAAGGTCCCTCAGTCGAGCAGGGAATTTCTAACACATATTCAACCACAAAGACTAGGGAGGTTTTCCAATGGTTCGCAAAGAAGGGCACCTATTGGTAGACATTGAATATCCCTTTGAGCATGGTTACGTTATTAATTACACTTTGGATGGTGTATCAATACACCCAGTCACTACAAAGAAACCGGCTTCCTTTCTAACTCAGTTGCCGGAGAGGAAGGAAACCGCTCAGGGATTTCACCATAAGACCAATGATGACTTTAAAACAGTTACAGAGTTTAATGGCTGTGATAGGAGAAACTTGAGGATGGATCAACAACATTATAGTTACTCCACAATACTAACCTAATTGACAGAGTGAAAAGAAGGAAGCCTGTGCAGAATACAAATATTCTAAAACATGCATCCTGTTTGCAACATTGCACTAAAGTAATACTGCTAAAAATGTGGCAAAGCAATTCACTTTTTATCCTGAATACAAAGTGTTATGTTTGGGTCAAATCCAATACAACACATTATTGAGTACCACTCTCCATATTTTCAAGCATAGTGGTGACTGCATCATGTTATGGGTATGCTTGTAATCATTAAGGACAGGTAAAAAAAGAAACGGAATGGAGCTAAGCACAGGCAAAATCCTAGAGGAAAACGTGGTTCAGTCTGCTTTCCACCAGACACTGGAAGATTAATTCACCTTTCAGTAGGACGATAACCTAAAACACAAGGCCAAATCTACACTGGAGTTGCTACCAAGAAGACAGTGAATGTTCTTGAGTGGCCGAGTTATAGGTTTAACATAAATCTATTTTTAAATCTATGGCAAGACCTGAAAATGGTTGTCTAGCAATGATCAACAACCAATTTGACAGAGCTTGAAGAATTTCTAAAAGGATAATGGGCAAATGTTGCACAATCCAAGTGTGGACATTTGTTAGAGACTTACCCAGAAAGAGTAACAGCTGTAATCGCTGCCAAAGGTGCTTCTACAAAGTATTGACTCAAGGATGTTAATACTTATGTAAATAAGATATTTCTGTATTTCATTTTCAAAACATTTGCAAATATTTCTAAAAACATGTTTTCACTTTGTCATTATGGGGCATTGTGTGTAGATGGGTGAGAAACAAAATCTATTGATTTTGAATTCAGGCTGCAACACAACAAAATGTGGAATAAGTCAAGGGGTATGGACTACCGCTGGTCCTGCTCACACTGCCCTACCCTATGCTTTGACTTCTTTCTCCCCTCTCTCTCCAGATGATATCTTGCGACTTGTGACGGCCGGCCGCCCAACAACCTGCCCGCTTGACCCTATCTCCTCCTCTCTTCTCCAGACCATTTCCGGAGACCTTCTCCCTAACCTCACCTCGCTCATCAACTCATCCTTGACCGCTGGCCATGTCCCTTCCGTCTTCAAGAGAGCGAGAGTTGCACCCCTCCTCAAAAAACATACACTCGATCCCTCCGATGTCAACAACTACAGACCAGTATCCCTTCTTTCTTTTCTCTCCAAAACTCTTGAGCGTGCCGTCTCTAGCCAACTCTCCTGCTATCTCTCTCAGAATTACCCTTTTGATCCAAACCAGTCAGGTTTCAAGACTGTTCATTCAACTGAGACTGCTCTTCTCTGTGTCACGGAGGCTCTCCGCACTGCTAAAGCTAACTCTCTCTCCTCTGCTCTTATCCTTCTAGACCTATCCGCTGCCTTTGATACTGTGAACCATCAGATCCTCCTCTCCACCCTCTCCGAGTTGGGCATCTCCGACGCTGCTCACTCTTGGATTGTGTCCTACCTGACAGGTCGCTCCTACCAGGTGGCGTGGCGAGAATCTGTCTCCGCACCACGTGCTCTCACCACTGGTGTCCCCCAGGGCTCAGTTCTAGGCCCTCTCCTATTCTCTCTATACACCAAGTCACTTGGCTCTGTCATATCCTCACATGGTCTCTCCTATCATTGCTGTGCAGACGACACACAATTAATTTTCTCCTTTCCCCTTCTGATAACCAGGTGGTGAATCGCATCTCTGCATGTCTGGTGTGAATGTCGGATCATCAGTGTGGATGTCGGATCACCACCTCAAGCTGAACCTCGGCAAGACGGAGCTGCTTTTCCTCCCGGGGAAGGACTGCCCGCTCCATGATCTCGCCATCACGGTTGACAACTCCATTGTGTCCTCCTCCCAGAGTGCAAAGAACCTTGGCGTGACCCTGGACAACACCCTGTCGTTCTCCGCTAACATCAAAGCGGTGACCCGATCCTGCAGGTTCATGCTCTACAACATTCGCAGAGTACGACCCTACCTTACACAGAAAGCGGCACTTGTCATCTCCCGTCTGGATTACTGCAACTCACTGTTGGCTGGGCTCCCTGCCTGTGCCATTACACCCCTACAACTTACCCAGAACGCTGCAGCCCGTCTGGTGTTCAACCTTCCCAAGTTATCTCATGTCACCCCGCTCCTCCGCACACTCCACTGGCTTCCAGTTGAAGCTCGCATCTGCTACAAGACCATGGTGCTTGCCTATGGAGCTGTGAGGGGAACAGCACCTCCATACCTTCAGGCTCTGATCAGTCCCTACACCCAAACGAGGGCATTGCGTTCATCCACCTCTGGCCTGCTGGCCCCCCTACCTCTACGGAAGCACAGTTCCTGCTCAGCCCAGTCAAAGCTATTCGCTGCTCTGGCACCCCAATGGTGGAACAAGCTCCCCCACGACGCCAGGACAGCGGAGTCACTGACCACCTTCCGGAGACACTTGAAACTCTACCTCTTTAAGGAATACCTGGAATAGTATAAAAGTAATCCTTCTACCCCAAACCTATCATAAGTTGAATGCACCAATTTGTAAGTCGCTCTGGATAAGAGCGTCTGCTAAATGATGTAAATGTAAATGTATGAATACTTTCTGAAGGCACTGTAGACTCTTGGATGGCCGTAGGTGAACACATTTACATTTACATTTTAGTCATTTAGCAGACGCTCTTATCCAGAGCGACTTACAGGAGCAATTAGGGTTAAGTGCCTTGCTCAAGGGCACATCGACAGATTTTTCACCTAGTCGGCTCGGGGATTAGAACCAGCGACCTTTCGGTTACTGGCACAACGCTCTTAACCACTAAGCTACCTGCCGCCCCACGTTCTCAACCTTGAGCCAATCAGAGTGCAAGGATGCCTTCCCTATGAGAAATGTCCCAGGCTTAATTAAGATTCAGCTCAAAACTGTAAAATGGTTCTGTCTCCACCCAGGCTCCCCCACTGGCTGGACCTGAAAGCAATCACAATCACAGTACAAATGATTAGTAATTAAAACCAATCCAGGCAGACCTGGACATATGTATTGATTTACAAAGTAAAAGCAAACCACTCAAGTCAATGGGACACACATCAATTCACAATATGCTGAGATCAAGTGTCGTGGAAAATCACTACTAAGGACTCAAATTCAAAGTAAATTAAGCTATCTTTATTATCATGGCCGGAGAGGTTCACAAACTCCTTACAAGCCTGATGAAACTCTGAAAAGGGCCGTTCCCTTTTCAGTCCCTTTATAATGCTACACAAAGTCATATAAGCATGGTTGGTTCCTGCATGAGACTGACTGATACCACACCAGGCTCCTTACCTTGAAACTGAGATACTTCTTATAGTTCCCAGAGCAATGTTCTGGGCGTACTGCCAAATTGCTTATCAGTGATAGTGTGGATTCCTCCTTCGTACAATCAATCAGTCACTCGCATGAACCCAACCAAGTTGGTTATTATTGTGCTAAACATACGTTCATACACACAAGAACATTTCCATCACACTCCCTCCTTTTATCACTCTGTGATAACTATTGTTACATTTTAAGGTAAGCATTAGATTATGGCTTAAACTATCAAAGGAGGTTCTATCAAAATACTTATATTAAAAGTAAGCGAAATCAACACATAAAACCAGACACTTTCTCCTTTCAAACCATACATTCTGGGTTGTACAATCTAACTACTAACTGATCCTTATTCCATAGCCCTTACACTTGTAAAACCATTGCATTAGAATGGTTTAAATTAAGAACTTCGCTTCATACAGTTACACACATGCTTCATTACGCAATTTATGGGAATACTATCATCATAAGCATGGCCTTCATTATCTTCAACATTCTCACCAGCAAATGGCCTTTCATTTAGCCCAATCAAACTAACAGTTTCTCCTGCAGTTGTGGAAGTGAACATAATAGTTGCTGAGACCCATGAGACAAAAGAAGAGCACAGAGCCTTACGACACGAAATCAATGTTATCATGCACACAAGGACAACAACTCCCAACATGGCCCATTTTGCAAGGTTCACACCCCATGATCCAAACATAGTTGACAGCCAAGCTGTCACCTCCCACTCATTATCTTCATTGCCAGAGTGGCTTCTAGCAGTTTCTGCAATGTAATCTGCTAAATAGGTGACATTCATAGACGAGTCAGGGACAAAGGTGCAACACTCATCTCCAATTATTGCACACGTTTTTCCCTGACTTGCTAGAGCTTCATGATTTTGTTAGGCCAATTTGACGTAGCATTAGCGACTTTCTCAAATTTCTTAGATACATCTAGAATTTGATCAAGGGAACATGCCATTCCATAATTAGGGAGCATTACACCAGTAAATCGTGACAGGGTAGTTTGAATATGAGTAATCCCTGCCAGTGAGCACTTCCCCCTGCCTGCTGCAGGGGGACGATATCCCTGGAAAATAATTTTACGATGTTCATTGTCATCTGGCACTGCTCTCATGCAGTGAACCCAATAGTACACACTCCTGCCCAATTATCTAGTAGTATATAATATGCGCTGTTCCCACATAACCAATAGGTCCCATTAGGGGATGATTTCCTTGTTTCCAAGTTTACATTATACACTGAGAGGACCACACTTACATTTGAGGGTCTGCCCGTCTGCAAATCATGAACTGTCAGTGAGCAATTTGATTCTTCATCAGAGTCCATTGTACAATTGCACACATTTTCACCTAGGTAGACAGACCCATTACCCCGTATACACCAGGCTGCAGTCAATGAGCTTTCTATTGGGATGGGTAGGGGACAGATTTTATTTTCACAAGGTCTTTTATAACTACCTTTCCAAGTTTGGTTATAAAAAGCAAAAAATGTCATAAGGTCCGGTCATCAAGGAGGGGAATTGTAAAACCAAAGTGCTGGGAGCATGGAAAAAGTCTAATTTACACCGGCTGGGACTCCCAATAAAGGGAGCCCTTCACCTACCCCCTGTGGGCCTAGCCCACAGACCAAACAGGAAGTGTTCAGGGAGAGGCCATTAGTCACCATCTGTGCTGTGGAAAGAAATTAGTTCATAGTGTCTTTGAAGTCTCGTTTTCCTCTTGCAACCTTACCGGCTTCTTCTGGGCCTCTACTCTGGGCCTGTGGTGGTCCCGTTGGCTGGGGACGGTCCCTGGATCCTTCTAGGTCATTACTGGCCAGCAGGAAGCAGACGACGATCCCCACTATCGTGGTGAGACCAATCCAGAAGCAGGTCCTTTCGCATTCACCGATCCTCCTCGCCATTTGAATTTCCTGGTTCTGGCACCTTCCTGTAGTGGGACACGTGTATCCATGTATCTCGTTCTGCTACCTTGACAGCAGAGGATGTGATCAGGAGCACCTGGTATGGTCCCTTCCACCTGGGGTCTTTCCAACTTTTTCTTCGTAGATCTTTGAACACAATGACATCTCCTGGTTTCAGGGTTCTGCAAGGTTCGGCAGGGAAGCCTTCACCCTTGGGAAGAGAGTCTTAAGAACACCGTTAAGAGATACACAATAAGCCACTATGTCCTGCTCCATTCCCTGAAGGGTTAACCTATTTTGGGGGAAAGGAGTGTTAGTCATTCTCAAAGGGCGTCCAGTTAGTACCTCGTGTGGGGAGAGACCAGTCACAGTGTGAGACCTACCTCTCATGCTCATCAGTGCCAACAGGAGTGCTCTTACCCAGGTCAAACTTGGAATGATCTCTCGCAGGAGAGCTTTGGCCACAGTACACGCGGTGGCTCTTCGACACGGGAATGCCTCAACCCACTTGGAAAACATATCAATAATAACCAAACAATATGTGTTTCCTTCAGATGGGGTTAATTCAATGAAGTCCATCATCAAATGTTCAAAAGGTCCTTCTGGCTTTGGGTGGGTTATAGAAATATCACGTCCTACATTGTTAGTCATAAATTAACAATTTTTTTTACAAAAAATGTCAGCAAACACAGTAAATCCCACAGTACTCCAATATTTATTTACAAGATCTACTATCCCTCCTTTTGACACATAGTCTTGACCGTGTGACAACTTTGCGATGAATTGGAGGGGCAGATCTCGAGTAGACAGCCATACCCTCTGCCCAAGACGATTCCGGGGATCTGGGGTCCGGTGGCGGTCCGCTTATTGTCGATACCTGGATTTGGTCTTGAGAAGAGCCGACCGGGCTCTCTTCCAGGTACGGTGACAGTGGCGGACAAACATCTGGGCCGAGGGTATACCGACCTCTTCCTCTTGCTCCGGGAAGAGCGGGGGCTGATAACTCAGGGAACACTCAAAGGGCGAGAGATCAGTGGCAGAGCAGGGGAGGGTATTGCGGGCGTCTTCAACCTACACGAGTTGCTGGCTGCAGGTGGTGGGGTTGACGGAGAGTCGTCCCCAGGTCTTGATTGGCTCGCTCCGACTGGCCGTTGGACTGAGGGTGGAAACCGGAGGACAGACTGGCCGACAACCTAATGAGTGTGCAGAATTCCTTCCAGAACCGGGACAAGAACTGAGGACCCCAGTCAGAGACCATGTCCACCGGGAGTCCATGGATCCTGAAGACGTGCTTCACCATGAGCTGGGCTCTCTTTGGCAGAGGGTAGGTTGGGGAGAGTAATGAAATGGGCGGCTTTGGAAAACCGGTCCACTACTGTCAGGATGACGGTGTTGCCATCAGACAGGGGGAGACCTGTGACGAAGTCCAGGAATATGTGAGACCAGGGACGGTGAGGGACAGGCAGTGGTTGAAGGAGACCAGCTGGAGCTTGCTGAGGAGTCTTGTTCTGCGCACAGATCGTGCAGGCAGCGACGAACGCGGAGACGTCAGGGACCATTGTAGGCCACCAAAAGCGCTGTCGCACAAAGGCCAGGGATCGACGGGAGCCCGGGTGGAGGACTGGACCCACTCCAGGACCGAGGGATGGACAGCATCAGGAACAAACAACCGGTTATCTGCCCCCCCCCGGGGTTCGGCTGGGAATGCTGCGCCTCACGGACCTGCTTCTCTATTCCCCTGCTGAGTGCCGTCGCCAGGCACAAGGTAGGAAGGATGGTCTCGGGTCCGAGGGTGTAGCCGCGGGGCTATAGTGGCGTGACAGCACGTCCGGCTTGATATTCTCCTATTCGGTAGCAGGGCCCACCTTGCTTGCCTGGAATTGAGACGTTTGGCAGTGCGGAGATATTCCAGGTCCTTGTGGTCTGTCCACACAATGAACGGATGTTCCGCCCCCTCCAACCAGTGCCTCCGCTCCTCCAATGCCATCTTCACTGCGAGAAGCTCATGATTCCCCACATCGTAATTCCTCTCAGTGGCATTGAGGCGATGGGAGAAGAAGGCACAGGGATGTAACTTGAGGTCCAGGGCAGAACGCTGGGACAGGACAGCCCCCACTCCGATATCCGAAGCATCAGCCTCCACCACGAACTGACGGGACGGGTCAGGATGAACCAATATGGGAGCTGTGGTGAAGCGGTGCTTGAGGTCTCGGAACGCCCGGTCAGCAACCTTGGGAGAGGTCAGTGCAGACAGGGGGGAAGCCAGGGTGCTGTAACACCGGATAAAGCGGCGATAAAAGTTGGAAAATCCCAGGAACCTACATTGAGGAAACACAGCGCCCGTGCAGGGGAGGCAGAAGGACGGATACACGCTGCAGCTAGGGAGTCCTCAATGTAGGTCTCCATAGCCTTGGTCTCCGGACCCCACAGAGAGTACAGTCATCCCCGTGGCGGTGTGGTGCCTGGGAGAATGTTGATCCCGCAGTCATAGGGTCGGTGCAGAGGAAGCGAAGTGGCCCGGGCATTACTGAAAACCTCTCGGAGGTCCCTGTACTCCACGGGAATGGCAGAGACGTCCGGGGCAACTTCCAAGCCCCCAAGAAGACGTCCCGGGGCAGGCTGCACTGACTTCAGGCAATGGACGTGGCAGAACGGGCTCCAGCCCATGATGGCACCAGCAGTCCAGTCAATGAGGGGATTGTGTCGCTGGAGCCAAGAAAATCCCAATACCACGGGAACCTGAGGAGACTTGATTAGCATGAATTGGATAGCCTCGCTGTGGTTCCCTGACACTCGTAGGTTGATGGGGGTGGTGTTGTGGGTGACCCGGCCTATAGAGTGCCCGTCCAGCACTCTAACGTCCATGGGAATGGAGAGGGGCTAAGTGGGGATGCCCAGCTCGGACGCCAGGGTAGTGGCCATAAAACTCTCATCGGCCGCAGAGTCAATGAGTACCCGGAGAGATTTCGACTGGTTCCCCCACAGCAGGATGGCATGGAAAGGGGTGCAAGTAAGGGGAAAGGAAAAGTTATCCGTATGGCCCACCAGACGACTTGCCCCTACCGGTGAGCCTGGTCTTTTAGTGGACAGGAGGATACGAAATGACAAGTAGTCCCGCAATACAGGCAACTCTTCGTGTGAAACCTGTGTTGACGTTCGGCTGGGGACAGCCTAGCTTTTGCCTAGTTGCATCGGCTCGGGAAGAGGTGAATCGGCAGACTTTGGAGACAATCGGGGGAACTCGGGTAGCATCGGGTTCTCTCAGCAACGGAGATGTCGGGGATTCCGAGGTGGAATCCTTGGGCGGGCGAGTGGAATCGGACATCTCTCCTTCCTACGTTCCCGTAGCCACCCATCGATCCGGATGGTCAAGGGGATGAGCGAGTCGAGATCCGTCGGTAGTTCCTGGGCTGCTAGCTCGTCCTTAACTTCCTCCGTTACTCCGTGCAGGAATGTGTCGAACAACGATTCTGGGTTCCAGGCACTCTCAGCTGCCAACGTGCGGAAATCCACCACATAGTCTGCCACACTACGGGAGTCTTGCCGAAGCTGGAGTAACTTCCGGGCAGCCTCTCTCCCAGACAATGGGGCATCAAAAACCTTCTTCACCTCTGCCACAAGCTGCTCCAGACTGACGCATACGGTTGACTGTTGTTCCCACACTGCCGTAGCCCAGGCGAGAGCCCTCCCGGACATCAGCGTGATGAGGTACGCTATCTTTGAGCGGTCCGAGGGGAAGGAGGAGGGCTGCAGCTCGATGATGAGAGAACACTGAGCGAGAAACACCCGACAGGTTCCCGACTCTCCAGAGAATCATTCCGGGGGAGGTAAGCGGGGTGCTCGGGAAACCGGCGTGGCCGGGGAGGCAGCGCTGCTAAAAACGGGGTTACTGAGGGGCTGGGAGGTTACCGTCATGGTAGGCTGCCTGACAGACAACCCGCGGAATTGCTCCAGCAATGTGTTTAACGCTCGGTCATGGCGTTCGGCCAGGGTCTGGAACCCTTCCATAAGACCACGAAGCAACTCCTCGTGCCTTCCAATGGTGGCTCCTTGGGAGGAGACGGCGTTGCGGAGCTGGTCCAAGTCTGCTGGGTCTGTCGTGGCCAGTTCGTACTATCACAGCTCAGGAGAAGACCCAGATACAGACAGTTTCGAAGTAACAAAAGTTTATTACAAAAACAGGGCGGGCAGGCAAACGACAGGTCAAGGGCAGGCAGAGGTCAGTAATCCAGAACAGAGTCCAAAAGGTACAGAACTGCAGGCAGGATCAGGGTCAGGGCAGGCAGAGGTCAGTAATCCAAGGCGGTGTTACAAGGTACAGAACGGCAGGCAGGCTCAGGGTCAGGGCAGGCAGAATGGTCAAAACCGGGAAAACTAGAAAACAGGAACTAGAGAAAAACAGGAGTACGGAATAAACGCTGGTAGGCTTGACAAGACAAGACGAACTGGCAACAGACAAACAGAGAACACAGGTATAAATACCCTGGGAATAATGGGGAAGATGGCGACACCTGGAGGGGGGTGGAGACAAGCACAAAGACAGGTGAAACAGATCAGGGTGTGGCAAGGCAGGGTGTTGACATCAATGCTTGCTTAAGTTTAACCAAAGCAGCCTCAGCCTCAGGTGACCATTCAACCACACCAGAGATTTCCATCTTTTTCCCATAGATACAATCCTGCAAAGGGTGCCCTGTTTCCGCATAATCCTTAAACCAGGGCCTGCAGTACCCCGCTACTCCTTATAGAGACATCGTGTTGTTTTGTGATGGGTTTTGGCAATGCCTTTATTGCTTCTAATCTGTCTTTTGAGAGGGCGCGTCCCTCAGTGATGTCATGACCCAAATATATAACTGAACTTCTACACAGCTGCATCTTGGAGGGGGAAACTTTATGGCCATTTTTTGTTTGTTTATATATATATATATATATATATATATATATATATTTTTTTTAATATTTATATTATATTGTAGTGTTTTTGTGTGTTTTTTTGTTTTTGTTTGAGGAACATGAAAGAGAACCAATCTTGTGATTCCTCAGCTACTGGAATGCTGAAGAATGCATTAGCCAAATCAATCATTGAAAAATAACAGCTACCTGGTGGAACTTGAGGGAGAATGGTCACCATATTAGGCACAAGTAGTGCTCGAGCATGTACAGCATTATTAACCAATCTTAAATGTTGCACGAATCTGAATGCCCCTGAGGGTTTTCTTATTGGCAGGATTGGGGTGTTACAAGGTGAATTTGGCCATCGTATAACAGCACCCGCCTCCACTAATGCTGTATGTACTGGAATTATGCCTTTTTCTGCTTCTTTGCTCAGGGAATACTGGGCCTGTGAGTACTTTTTGGCACAACCACCACCATTACCTATTCTGTGGGGAGGGTTAGTTTATTTCTTCTTGCTCATGCTGCTGCCCAATAGGGTGAGAAAAAGGTTGCTGTTGAAGGTGACCATTTCCCATTTCCTTGCCATGCCACCCAATCAGTTGCTTCCATAACACCTTTCATCCAAGGCCCAGTGTCTTCCCATTTCATGTCTTTGGTTTTTCATAGACTGCAGTGGGGGACAGCACCATGCACTTCATACAGTTCTCTCTGTGCATCTGTGAGGAGGACTGCTGCTGCGGTTAATGATTCATCATAGTATATGCCATCAATTCTCAGTTCTGTTTTTTTCTGGGAGCTTTGTCCAGCGTATATCATAGGCTTGGTCTTCTTCAATGGAGGGAACTGCTGCTGTGCAGTGAAGGTGTTTTGGAACCTCCCAGTCTTCCTGATGTGGGGAGGTAAGAGACATTCCTCTGAGTTCTCCTTCGACGTCTGCATCTTCCAAATGCCAGGCATAGTAGGACTGTGCCATTCATGGGAAAATCCCACTTGTTGGTGACAGTAGATGTGAATATTCATTTTGCACATGACGTCTCTTCCCAGTAGATTTACTGGGCATGATGATGAATACAGGAATCGATGTCTCCATTTCCCAGTTTCCCGTGCTACTGGGAGGGGGTATGTGAGGGCTTCAATAGAGGGGATGCCTGACGCACTGACAGTTTGCATTGTTCTTTTCGAGGGAATGAGTTTCAGGGCTGATTTCTTCAGGACAGAGACTGCTGCACCAGTGTCTATTAGGAATTGAATTTTTTCTCCCAGTATCTCATTGTCAATTTGTGGATTTTCTCTTGAGAGAGTAGTTAGTTGTAACATCTGAAGGGGTGCTTCTTCTTCTTCATCTTCTGTGTCCGCCTCATCCTATTGTCCAGTCTCTGGCAAAATGTCCTGGTTTACCACAGTTATAACACTTCCAACCGTTTCTTTCCGGGGGTCCAGAGTTCCCACCTCTTCCTCGACCTCCTCTTCCTCCTTTTCTCCCTGGTAACAGGCTGTTCTCTCTTTTCATTGCTTGTGTCCTTCTCTCACTTCCTTCTGTTTCCTTTTTTTTGTCTACTTGCTTCACCATTAATCCTTTCACTGTTCTCTTTAAGTGAGTCCGCTTCTCTTTCCCACTTGCGGAAATCATCCCATTTAACTTATATTTTCTTGTGTCCCTTCTCTGCCTCTTCTCTGGCTTCTACAAGTCTCTCTGTACTGAGGGTCCCATCTGAATGGAATGCTGCATTTGTCCATTCAGTCCATTTAACTGTTTGGCCCAACACCCCGTTCCAAAATGTCTGACTCATCATTTTGGCAGGGACCTGAGGTTCGGGGCGACCTGTATTTTCATTCTTGTCAACATTCTCTCTCTTAGATCCTGAAACAGGCACACTTTAACTATAATCGGCAATACTGTAGTTGTTGTAAAATACAGTCGTATCTCCCTAAAGAATCTGCATTATTGGTCCATATCAATGTTGTATTTTGTGTTTCGGTAGTTACTCTCTTACTTTTATAATACAGGCGTTTAGATATACAGTGAGGGAAAAAAGTATTTGATCCCCTGCTGATTTTGTACATTTGCCCACTGACAAAGAAATGATCAGTCTATAATTTTAATAGTAGGTTTATTTGAACAGTGAGAGACAGAATAACAACAGAAAAATCCAGAACAACGCATGTCAAAAATGTTATGAATTGTTTTGCATTTTAATGAGGGAAATAAGTATTTGACCCCCTCTAAATCAGAAAGATTTCTGGCTCCCAGGTGTCTTTTATACAGGTAACGAGCTGAGATTAGGAGCACACTCTTAAAGGGAGTTCTCCTAATCTCAGCTTGTTACCTGTATAAAAGACACCTGTCCACAGAAGCAATCAATCAATCAGATTCCAAACTCTCCACCATGGCCAAGACCAAAGAGCTCTCCAAGGATGTCAGGGACAGGATTGTAGACCTACACCAGGCTGGAATGGGCTACAAGACCATCGCCAAGCAGCTTGGTGAGAAGGTGACAACAGTTGGTGCGATTATTCGCAAATGGAAGAAACACAAAAGACCTGTCAATCTCCCTCGGCCTGGGGCTCCATGCAAGATCTCACCTAGTGGAGTTGCAATGATCATGAGAACGGTGAGGAATCAGCCCAGAACTACACGGGAGGATCTTGTCAATGATCTCAAGGCAGCTGGGACCATAGTCACCAAGAAAACAATTGGTAACACACTACGCCGTGAAGGACTGAAATCCTGCAGCGCCCGCAAGGTCCCCCTGCTCAAGAAAGCACATATACAGGGCCGTCAGTTTGCCAATGAACATCTGAATGATTCAGAGGAGAACTGGGTGAAAGTGTTGTGGTCAGATGAGACCAAAATTGAGCTCTTTGGCATCAACTCAACTCGCCGTGTTTGGAGGAGGAGGAATGCTGCCTATGACCCCAAGAACACCATCCCCACTGTAAAACATGGAGGTGGAAACATTATGCTTTGGGGGTGTTTTTCTGCTAAGGGGACAGGACAACTTCACCGCATCAAAGGGTCGATGGACAGGGCCATGTACCATCAAATCTTGGGTGAGAACCTCCTTCCCTCAGCCAGGGCATTGAAAATGGGTCGTGGATGGGTATTCCAGTATGACAATGACCCAAAACACACGGCCAAGGCAACAAAGGAGTGGCTCAAGAAGAAGCACATTAAGGTCCTGGAGTGGCCTAGCCAGTCTCCAGACCTTAATCCCATAGAACATTTGTGGAGGGAGCTGAAGGTTCGAGTTGCCAAACGTCAGCCTCAAAACCTTAATGACTTGGAGAAGATCTGCAAAGAGGAGTGGAACAAAATCCCTCCTGAGATGTGTGCAAACCTGGTGGCCGACTACAAGAAACGTCTGACCTCTGTGATTACCAACAAGGGTTTTGCCACCAAGTACTAAGTCATGTTTTGCAGAGGGGTCAAATACTTATTTCCCTCATTAAATGCAAATCAATTCATAACATTTTTGACATGCGTTTTTCTGGATTTTTTTGTTGTTATTCTGTCTCTCACTGTTCAAATAAACCTACCATTACAATTATAGACTGATCATGTCTTTGTCAGTGGGCAAACGTACAAAATCAGCAGGGGATCAAATACTTTTTTCCCTCACTGTACATTCCTCACAATTTCCTCCTTCACACCAATATTCTATTCATACAACATATTCGGTAATAGTAATCTCTCCTTTAACATCATATTTCATTCACACATAAACGTTCACACGACATCACATCGTGATAAGAGCGTCTGCTAAATGACTAAAATGTGTAGTTTAAGACCTTTCACACAGAATCCCTACATATCAATAAAAGTTCACACAGAACTTTCTTAGGTATTCATTCAGATACGCACACACACCATTCACACAGAATCCCTACATAACATTCGTTCAGTTCACACAGAACATTCTTAGGTATTCATTCACACATGCACACACCATGCACACATACTCAAGACACTATTTCCCGCTTCTTCTTGTTTACGAAGTTCCCAGAACATTCGTGTAGTTCCCTGAACTACTTAGGTATTCCCAGAATGCCTATATAACATTATTAACGAGGTTCCCTGAACCTTCGCCTAGTTCTCTCTTAGAACTTGGATCCCTTCTTAAAACTTTTACAATGTATTACTTCATTTAAATTGACTTACTGAAATCAGTTGAATTGTCCTTCTAGGTTTTGTGGGTGTTGTGTTTCCTCCCGGACGCGTCCCAAAGTGGAGGTCTGTTACGGGTGGATCCTCGTCCTCTTTCAGTGAGACGGGAATTTCCCTTTACGCCTTCCAAAGAATGCGCCACCGGTGTTCCCTCTCAGACCTTCACTGATGGATCATGTCGAGAAGATCAAACATCCTGTTTCGTGACGCCAGAATTGGTGTGGAGACTCACCACTAAGGACTCAAATTCAAAGTAGATGAAGCAATCTTAATTATCACGGCTGGAGAGGTTCACAAACTCCTTACAAGCCTGATGAAACTCTGAAAAGGGCCGTTCCCTTTTCAGTCCCTTTATACTGCTACACAAACAAGTAATATAAGCATTGTTGGTTCCTGCATGAGACTGACTGATACCACATCAGGCTTCTTACCTTGAAACTGAGAGCAATGACCTGGGTGAACTGCCAAATTGCTTATCAGTGATAGTGTGGATTCCTCCTTCGTACAATCAATCAGTCACTCGCATGAACCCAATGAAGTTGGTTATTAGAAAAGCAGCATTGTGCTAAACATACGTTCATACACACAATAATATTTCCATCACACAAGTACAACAGGATTGAGATTGTTACACCTACAATCTAATTGAGAAATTGATTACAAGATATGACGGGATGTTTGCCCAGCTATTGGCCCTAGACAACAATGAAACTGAATAATCACTGAATTCACAATGTAGAGCTTCAGAAGGACTCAGCTGAATCCAGAGTGCTTGGTCCTGCTTTTTGACATTGTACCATATTCTGCATTTTACTCTGTCACTACCTTCCCAGATAACCTTACAAGGTTTTTCATACTCACTGTGTACCCCCCAAAATGTATTTTAATAACAAATATCCTTACAAAAGTAATACTTGACAAATTATAATTATTTTATTCATTGGTGTCAATTGTAATTCCTTTCCCCACCCCCAGAAACATGCTTGCCACTTTAAATGCAAAGTCTTGCTCCTTATTTTATTCACAGATTCTCTATTTGCCATACTGAATGGACATGAAGTCTGATTCTGGACCTGCCCTGAGGATGTTGGACACCACTGTTGCATCTTCAGCTATGTTGATTTCCTCTTAGACGGGTTGTCTTTGAACTCCATGCCATGTGCTGATTGTTCTGAATCTTTACCAGAACATAAATACAATGTTCATCAGACTCCCCTCACACTCTCCTCACAGTGGCCTACTTTCTGACTGGTTGTGAGGTCACAGGAAATAGACTGCTAGAGGAAACCCACCAGAATGATAGACTGCCGAGTGGTACCAAGTGCCTCTGGCCAAAATATCGTCCATCATTCTACATGTTGAATCTGAGAAAACCGTTCTTCGAAACCCAGTGCTATAACACACCGCAGCAACAGCAAGCATGTTTGTAGCTGTTCAACACTGTGGTGTCCAAAGCTTTAGCAAACAATGGAAATTGCTTTCTACCCCCTTTTTAAGTATTTCACCTGACTTGCATAAACAAACTACTTGAATGTAAAAATGTAAATTGCCAAAAATGGGCTTGTTGTAAGACTAAATACATTAGAGACAATATTTTTAGGAAGATTCATTACCTTTTCTTACATTAAACTAGTTATGTTTGTTGTATTTTGACTTATTTTCTCTGTCGAGGTTCAAGTCTTAATTGGCATCATTGGTGTCACAGAATAATACAGCCAGCTCCTGTTCATTTCTATTCTGTTAGGTCATCTGACTCAGTGGTCTCTGCTGTCTGAACTGCTAGTGGTTCTCTTTGTTCTGTGATTTTGCATGCAGCATTCTAATCCTGAGAATCTCTCTCTCTCACTCCCACTCACTCCCAAATTACTTGTTGTTAGTGCCCCAGCACACCACTCCCACCAACTCTACTAAAGAGAAAGATGCTCTATAGGGAGCAGTGGAGATTTTAGCATGCAAACCTTGGTGGGGCAAACTCCCCAAATGTTTTTTAGATGCGTGCCAGCGAAGCCACTACATAACACTAAACAACACATTAATTGCACTATAACGGTGACAAACGGTGCCCACAAACTGTTAGGGCCTACATAAAGCTGTCCCAACAGCAGAGCTTTCTTTTCAGCACCATGGAGTGAATCCTTACCACCGCTACACCTGGCTTTCAGCGGAGCCTTGTCTGGCAGCGAAACAGTTCATTCAGCCTCATTTACTGGCGTTAAAAAAAACATAGCTGATATGGCTGACAAATGTAAAGTCCCCATATTTGGGGACCCTATTTCTTTAATTTTTTCAATTCAGTCTGGTATGAGAGCGGTAGTACCTATCTGCAAATGCAGGGTGTCTGCGGAAAGCTGAGTATCTTGGCTATTGATCGGTGCCTTCAAATCTTTGGTGTGACTTACTACAATATATGGGCATACACATTTATAAGGGCAGGCCGAGCCGATGACCTCATTTCAGAAGGCAATGACGCTGGGTATGAGACGGATTGATGCGCGTCACATGAAAACAAACATGTCTGACTTCAGTGTTTGAGGGTCTACATAACGAAGAAATCAGTACAATTTATAGTATTGGAAGTAGGGGAAATTGGAAGAGTAGGGGGAGTTGAAAAATGTCGTCCCTAGACAAGGCAAGAACTAGATGTATGTCAAGAGAAGTGCAGTGCTATCATAAGGAGAGTTATACTTGGAATACGGAGGAGGAATGGAGGGAAAAAGAGAGGCAGAGGAGGTCTTAGAGAGAGAGGGAGGAAGAGGGTGAGCTTGAGTCAGTTAAAAAGGGCGGAAAAAAGGGAGATGGTTTGTTAAAGAAGAATGGTAGAAAGTGTAAACAGAGTGAGTTGAAGACAGGAGGAGAAATGGAAGTGAATGAGGGCGAAGTATCGGAGGTGGTAGGTGTGGTGAAGTTCTCGGAGCCCGAGGTTTGCACCGAGGGTCAGGATAAAGATGAGTCTGTGACAGTAGGAGTGAAGTTTTTGGAAAAAGTGGATCCTTGCCTTTTGGCTGATCCATTTGTGGTTTCAGGGTGGGTGCTGTGAAATCGGAGAGGGTAACCAGAAGTGATATAGGGATAATTGTTTGTGTTTTTGCTGGTAAGAGGGAGCAGGGGCTCCGTGTTAAATGAATGGGGGCAAGACATTTGAATTGTTTTGCTCTCAAGAAAAGGGTGCCATTGAAAGGCGTGATTACTTGGGTAGCGGTAAATGTGAAAGCTGACCAACTGAAGGGGAAGATTCCCGGTGTTTGTGATGCTCGTCGTTTGGTGCGACGCAGACATGGTGGCGTGAGTGGAGAAACAGAAGAGTCATTGTCTGTTCTTTTGAGTTCTGATGTTGAGTCTTTGCCCAACAAAGTGATCTTAGGATATATAAGTTATCCGGTACGAGCTTTTGTGCCTAATACATTACGTTGTTACAGGTGTCAAGCTTATGGGCATGTGTCAGCAGCGTGTAGGACGGAGGTTCCTAGGTGTGAGAAGTGTGCAGAAGGGCATGAGACAGGAATGAATGTGTAGCATTGGGGAAAGTAGTGGTATATGGTAATTGGGATGGTGTGAGTAGTAGAGATGTACCAGTACAGAAGGATTAACCAACAAGTGATATATGTTTCAGTAAGATTGGATTTTTGGCATTTATAGCAATGGTTATCAACTGTACTGCAGGGGTAAGTTGCAGAAAATAGAGGTTGTGGTGGCAGCTGCAGAGAGGTATTTGGGTGTGCGAGACTTGACATCAGAAGCGTTACAGGGTGTGTTAAGTGGTGGTATCCCATCCCTTCAGGCTGTTGGCCTGAAGTAGGAATAAATAGATTTAAATAGTGGAGTATGTTAGTGATAATTATTCCCCCCAAAAAATTGGGGGTGAGTGTAGTATTAGATGGTAGGGTATTTGTTGTATTTATTTTTTATTTTTTCAAGGAAAGTATAAGGGAGTTATACTCCAGTCTAGTTGGTGGCGGTAATGCAAAATGTATTGGATGCCAAAACGCCGTTAAACCTCATCGAAGAAGAAGAAGAAGAAGAAGAAGAAGAAGATGACCTCAGTTCAAGATGGCTGCTACCTACGTTGCGGTTAGCGGAATACGTTGATACACACCGAAAGCCGGGACTCCACAGATCATAAAGATATCTTATTTGTCTGCCTGTGACCTACCGTTATTGATCACCAGCCCCGAGAATAAAAATGTTTATTTTACACAACGCTTTCACCAAACAGCAAACATCTTACAAGGTAAGCTTCGATTTGGTCTGTGTTTAAGCTATAGCTACATGGGGGGTATCAAATTAATCCTTAGGTTGGTAAGAACAAATTCAGCCTATTGCCAATGTTATCTGATGATGTATGACTTAATGGCAACATGCTTCAAAGACTATCACGACATGCACAAGCTATGGTGAAAGTGAAATCTAATCATCTACACCTGGGATGTTTTTTTTTTTTTTTTTTTTTTTCACCTTTATTTAACCAGGTACAACTGCGACCTGGCCAAGATAAAGCAAAGCAGTGCGATAAAAACAACAACACAGAGTTACATATGGGGTAAAACAAAACATAAAGTCAAAAATACAACAGAAAATATATATACAGTGTGTGCAAATGTAGCAAGTTATGGAGGTAAGGCAATAAATAGGCTATAGTGCAAAATAATTACAATTAGTATTAACACTGGAATGATATATGTGCAAGAGATGATGTGCAAATAGAGATACTGGAGTGCAAATTAGCAAAATAAATAACAATATGGGGATGAGGTAGTTGGGTGGGCTAATTTCAGATGGGCTGTGTACAGGTGCAGTGATCGGTAAGGTGCTCTGACAACTGATGCTTAAAGTTAGTGAGGGAGATAAGAGTCTCCAGCTTCAGAGATTTTTGCAATTCGTTCCAGTCATTGGCAGCAGAGAACTGGAAGGAATGGCGGCCAAAGGAGGTAAAACGAACACGAATGCCATTTTAAAATAGTTTAGCTTATTTCTATTTTTGCTCCTTTTTCAGTGAAGGACACGTGTGTAACCAAGTTTTTGTTTGATAAGACATTTTTATATATATATTTATGTATATATGTTGCTTTTATATTGTTTTTGTAAACAGTTCATTTGTATGTGGGTCCAATACATTGGATAGGCTAAACGTTCAGCCACTTTGGAGAGGTTGAAAAAACACTTGGATATCCCCTGTATGTATGTTGACACCACCACAATGTTTGAGAGAGGTAGGTGTTGTAGAGATTTAGTTTTTATAGTGAACAATAACTTTTAGGCATATCCAGTGTGCAAAAGCAGTGCCATTACCACATTCGGACACTTTGGAGAGGTTAAAAGGACACTTGAATGTACGCTGGATACCCCATAACACCACCACAATGTTTGAGTGAGGTTGATATGGTAGAAATTGTGTTTTTATACTGAACAAATAGCATTTAGGGATTGCAAATATGTAATAGCACTGTAATTATCTAATTTACAGACATATTATTATTATTATTATATGCCACTTTGGAGAGGTTTAGGGACACTTGGAAACGTCCCGTGACCACACCTGACGTCAATAATAATAGTCGTCAATAATTCACTAATAGTTTGTCAATGAAAGATAACTTTCAAAATAAAAAAACAGAACAGTTATTTTGTGTGTGCTTGATCTTGTGTATTCTGAACTATGTAACTCCTATCTACCTTCTGATCATTTCCTCATAATCTCCCAGATGTCTTCTTTGCAAATATATACGTTTTTGCATGTCAGAATCATATAATTATACATGAATAGCAGTTACTTTTGGGTATGTCTATTTCGGCAGAAATCTACATTTGCCATTACATTTAAGAGGTTAAACAAATGTGGTTTCTACTGACAATTGAGATGTACAAGCTATAGCATAAGAAAACGATGAGCAGATAAGAGGCAATCCGTAATTTCGATTAAGACATTAATGAGCGAGCTAGGACGGACGTAGTCAATATAACTATTTGTTCAGCACTTTTGAAACGTACAGTGACAGAATTCAGAACATGGGCTGTTCTTACAGTATTTTTCCTGTACACCAAGTCAGAACCGTAGGATAAATAAAGGGGGAATATAAGCAGACAATGAAAGCTCTTACAATATTAGATGATTACATTTCTCAGGCTACATATGCACCTGTAACAGTGTTGCTTCCGTCCCTCTCCTCGCCCCTATCTGGGCTTGAACCAGGGACCCTCTGCACACATTGACAACAGTCACCCTCGAAGCACCGTTACCCGTCGCTCCACAAAAGCCCGGCCCTTGCAGAGCAAGGGAAACAACTACTTCAAGGTCTCAGAGCGAGTGAAGTCACCGATTGAAATGCTACTAGTGCACGCCGCTAACTAGCTAGCCATTTCACACCGGTTACACACCACAAAGTCAGAACAGTAGGATGAGTTATGAGGGGGAAAGGGACCAAATTATTAGAATGAGGCACATGGGCTACTAGCAGCTTACTACACAACATACACTTAGTATTACTTTCTTAGCTACAGTATACATATCTCCATGGCCTATTACATAATTTATGCAGCAGCATACAATACATTTTTTGGACTCTGTGCTCATTTGAACATGTGGTGGCCGAACAACGATGCTGATATGCTGTGTTGACAAGGAATCCGCTGACACTGTACTTTGATTATAAAGGTTTATTATATCAAAAGATTTCAGCGTCAATTTACAGATTTCTGCAGAATCTGGAGAACAACTAACCCAATCTCAAATATGATTATTCTCCCCGTCCTTTGTTGAAAACCTGATATATATCCTATGTAACATAAGATGGGTGTTTTGAATAGACCAATCCCTGGCTTCCACATATCCAAGTCTCCTCTGTTTCAGGGGGCCCCTATAGTAATGCTTTCCAGATGTTTCAGCAAGGCAGAGTAAAATTTATCTAACACACCAATTGCAAACGTCAGCCAAAATTATAAACTGTTCAGATACTACATATTTCCCCCCTTCGAGACTAATTAAGTCTCGAAAACAAAAATAATAGGATTATGACAAATAACAATTTTTATTACATCAGGCTTCTTGAGTAACTTTAGCAATAAAACAACATTTATGGAGAATAAACACACATTTTCATGGAGTGTAAACACATTTTTATGGAGTGTAAACAAATTGCTATGGAGTGTAAGAGCGAAAAACCTGTCTGGCAGCTTTCATTCCAAATATCCATCAATCAATCAAGACAGGAAAATTCTCTCACGGCCCCTCTGCCCCAGGCGACCACCTAAGTACTCCAGATCAATGTATACATCTTCATCAATGCATCTTAAGCTATGATGCAATCGAATACACATGAAAGCCTCAGAAAACAAAATACAATCAAAATTGTCCACATTCAGGCTGGTCGACCCATCGGACCCTCCTGTGGATTCTCTCTGTCCCTGCCTAGACCCAATATCCCTAAGCATCCACGAAAAAACCAAAAACATCTGAGGTCCCCACATGTACCCAACAACAGAAAACATAATTCTTCAAAAAAAAAAATCTATTAAGATATAATGATCATCTTGGCCTTTTTCTAGCTAGCTAAAAACTACTTTTGACCAACATTAATTTGGTAGTTTCTTTGTAGTACTTTGGTATTAAATGGATAGATGTACCCTGAAGCTAGAAGAGGATTAGGAGATATCCCCCGCTGTCATTTGGCTTGATACTATTGATACACATATAGATCACCCATACACCATAAATCCTCATTAATCAACACATGGGCTGACAAGCTGTCCATTGTCAGTAAATACAGTAAGAAATTATATGGAGATTAATGCTGAATCAATGAATGAACATGATTCTACAGGGACTGTAATCAGAAGTCACATATTAGGCAGTAAGTGCATCTCAAAAATGCATGTAGACGTTGGTTGAGGAGAAAGATTATATATCCATACCATGAGCTGTAGATTCCCATGTAGGCCCACAGAAAGATCACCCAGATACCACAAGTCCCCATGAAACAACACAGGGCCAGATTTGAGGTATGTTGTCAGAAGAGAGGGGAGAAAGGGAGATTAAAGCTGGATCAATTATTCCAGATAATTATTCACTATTGAACATACCCTCTACTCAAATTTTCATCAATGTAAAAGGGAATAAAGGAGTGAAAACACAAAACCGGGGAGAAAATAGAAGTGTTTGGCAGTGTCATGTCAGTTGCTATGACACTATTGCTTCAGGAAGGTCCTCAAATGGGAGAAGGTTGAAGGACCCATACTCCAACTGCAAAGAAATAGGTTTAGATTTCAGTGTGGGATCTGGAGGAAAACAGAAACTGGATTTATAGTTACTGACAAATGGCGTAATGGCTGAGGTTTCCGATTTTGCCAGAAAAATAAATAATATCAACAGTATGTTATCTATGACATTTTAGAATACAATTTTGAGCTTGGTTTGCAAAATGAGACTCAACGGTATGAGTTTGCAACCCACACAATGTCAAGATTAAAACGCTTGATGAGAAAAGGAAAATATCTCCGAGGAAGAAACCCTAACACCTTAACGGAAATGTTTGACCTTCCTGATCTGAAGACAATGAACCTATCACAAAATTCCCTCTCGAGAATCTTCCCTCTCGAGAGTTATGACAGTGTGTCAGATAAAACAGGACCCACGGACATCTGCCTAAAGGATGAACCTAATGTGGACCTCATATCTCCTGTTAAGATGGAGGCCATCTCTACTCAGACAGGTGTAACATTCTGTGAGGAGGCAGTGTACAGACCTACAAAGGACCAATCTGTTATTACATCTACAACAGAGGAGAAAGTTAAGGACTTTTACCCTCTTCACATCTGCATAAAGGACGAGCCTGATCTGGACCTTGTATCTCCTCAGCTTGTTAAAATGGAGACCAGCTGTACAGTGGTAACACTGTGTGACGTGCAAACAGTGAACAGACCTAAAAGGGACAGATCCTTTATGGCGTCTACAACAGAAGAGCAAGTAAATGACAATTACCCCCTCTGCATGAAAATAGGTCTAGATCTTGATGTGAAATCAAAATATGAGGTAAAAGATAAACTTGACTTGCATTTATTAACAAAATGCGTAATGATTGAAGTGGCAAATTTTGCCAAAGAAGTGTGTGGAATATACAAGGAGATTATCATTGATGTCCTCGAGCACAATTTCGATATTGATTTGAAAAATCAATCAAAGTCCTTTGTAAGTATTATTGGAAAGTTGAGAATAATTCAGAAGAAAATGAATGGCAAATCAACCGAAATAATGCTAGCACTTTCAAAGAAAGTGTTCTCACTGGTGGTTGGCAAAAAGAGGAATAGTTGCAAAAAAAGGAATCACACTATGATTTCAAGTGAGCTGGAGGTCAGCAGTGCACCACTTGTGATAAAATATCAAAGACTGAAAGAAGTAACAGAAATAAGACGACTGCCTGTAAAAGGGAAAAGGGAAGACGGAGCCGCTATAAAAGCAAGGGGGGCACAGGCAGTCAAATTTCAAAGAGAACAAATTCTTAGACCATGGTGCTTGCCTACGGAGGAACCAAGCAGGACGCTTTCCACAACTCCTTCCCCCGCTGCAAGGAAATAGGTCTAGACCTTGATATTAAATCGAAACCGGCAGCCAAAATGAAACTTGAACCGAACTTACTAACTTATGGTGTAATGTATGAGGTTCACAGATTTGCAAACAGGGCAAAAGGAAGTTACGTGAATACTCTCTATGATGTTCTAGCAGAAAACTTTGATATTAGTTTGCAAAATCTGAAAAAGTCTCAAATTGCCTTTCGTATATCCTGTAAAGTGAGTCAAATATTGACGAGGTATGGACTTGCTCTAGCAAAAATCTGAGAAATCTCACAAAAGCTGTTTACAATACCTGATGTTGCAGGTCAAACCAAAAAAACGAAAGCAGTTATTTTAGCTGTTCCTGATAGAATGTCTGAAATATATCTCAGAAAGAAAAGGATACAACAGGCCCAAAATATAGAGCAGATGAAATCTCAGAAGAAGGCCAGCTCCATCTGCTTGAAATACCTGGGACCTAAAGCAAGACGGGTATCTCCTCATCATGCTAAAGAAACCATCTCTAATGAGACTTACAGTGGGGGAAAAAAGTATTTAGTCAGCCACCAATTGTGCAAGTTCTCCCACTTAAAAAGATGAGAGAAGCCTGTAATTTTCATCATAGGTACACGTCAACTATGACAGACAAAATGAGAAAAAACCCCCCAGAAAATCACATTGTAGAATTTTTAATGAATTTATTTGCAAATTATGGTGGAAAATAAGTATTTGGTCAATAACAAAAGTTTCTCAATACTTTGTTATATACCCTTTGTTGGCAATGACACAGGTCAAACGTTTTCTGTAAGTCTTCACAAGGTTTTCACACACTGTTGCTGGTATTTTGGCCCATTCCTCCATGCAGATCTCCTCTAGAGCAGTGATGTTTTGGGGCTGTCGCTGGGCAACACGGACTTTCAACTCCCTCCAAAGATTTTCTATGGGGTTGAGATCTGGAGACTGGCTAGGCCACTCCAGGACCTTGAAATGCTTCTTACGAAGCCACTCCTTCGTTGCCCGGGCGGTGTGTTTGGGATCATTGTCATGCTGAAAGACCCAGCCACGTTTCATCTTCAATGCCCTTGCTGATGGAAGGAGGTTTTCACTCAAAATCTCACGATACATGGCCCCATTCATTCTTTCCTTTACACGGATCAGTCGTCCTGGTCCCTTTGCAGAAAAAACAGCCCCAAAGCATGATGTTTCCACCCCCATGCTTCACAGTAGGTATGGTGTTCTTTGGATGCAACTCAGCATTCTTTGTCCTCCAAACACGACGAGTTGAGTTTTTACCAAAAAGTTATATTTTGGTTTCATCTGACCATATGACATTCTCCCAATCCTCTTCTGGATCATCCAAATGCACACTAGCAAACTTCAGACGGGCCTGGACATGTACTGGCTTAAGCAGGGGGGACACGTCTGGCACTGCAGGATTTGAGTCCCTGGCGGCGTAGTGTGTTACTGATGGTAGGCTTTGTTACTTTGGTCCCAGCTCTCTGCAGGTCATTCACTAGGTCCCCCCGTGTGGTTCTGGGATTTTTGCTCACCGTTCTTGTGATCATTTTGACCCCACGGGGTGAGATCTTGCGTGGAGCCCCAGATCGAGGGAGATTATCAGTGGTCTTGTATGTCTTCCATTTCCTAATAATTGCTCCCACAGTTGATTTCTTCAAACCAAGCTGCTTACCTATTGCAGATTCAGTCTTCCTAGCCTGGTGCAGGTCTACAATTTTGTTTCTGGTGTCCTTTGACAGCTTGGCCATAGTGGAGTTTGGAGTGTGACTGTTTGAGGTTGTGGACAGGTGTCTTTTATACTGATAACAAGTTCAAACAGGTGCCATTAATACAGGTAACGAGTGGAGGACAGATGAGCCTCTTAAAGAAGAAGTTACAGGTCTGTGAGAGCCAGAAATCTTGCTTGTTTGTAGGTGACCAAATACTTATTTTCCACCATAATTTGCAAATAAATTCATTAAAAATCCTACAATGTGATTTTCTGGAAAAAAAATTCTCAATTTGTCTGTCATAGTTGACGTGTACCTATGATGAAAATTAGAGGCCTCTCTCATATTTTTAAGTGGGAGAACTTGCACAATTGGTGGCTGACTAAATACTTTTTCCCCCCACTGTATCTGGTACAGTGCACTGATAAAGCAACCATGCTTGGCCAGGTAAATGGACTTGCTGATATTTGGGTTAAGGAAGAGTCTGATCTGCACTGTAGGATCATAGAGCAAGCCTCAGATTCTGGTAACAACCAGGTAGACCTATGTAGGAAAATAAGGTGCACATTATTAGTAAACCTGGGAACAAATGATTTGGAGAAGAAAACCTAATAAAAAAATGTACACATTGTTGCAGGGACTCCAACTATAAACAACTTGTCACCCAGCTATTTGCTTTCTGAAATAGATAAGCTTGAGGAGAATGAGGCGATATCCCAAACCCATCCATGGTCCTTTGTTTCTCACAAAGGCCTACATAATGATAATTCATATAGCATCAGTCCCCATGAAACAACACAAGGGCAGATTGTTGGTCAGTTTCCGTCAGAATCAACAACCATTAGTGCCAGAAATACTGTAGTGAATTTAATCAAAGATGAGTCGTGATGAAACACTACCCATTGATATTCAGATAGGACATGTATTCTCTCTCTGCCGTTCACCACTACCAGTTACAGAAAGTGTTTTTTGGGGAGGGCAAATCAATCAAACTTCAAACATTCATCACCTTCCAAACACAGACCTTTACCAATGACCAAATGCTGGATAATCTCAGACACGGAATTTCACTGAATTGCGTCAGATGCTCTATTAAGATCTGTTAGAAAATATACTTACGAGACCAGCGAAGTCTCCACCCCTCTAAATGTAAACTCTCAGACAGTTTTTTGCAAGTCTATAGGCCAAATGTCCCTTCCCCTTACGAAATTCGAAATATGCACGCACCGGTGAAATTGTGATTTGTTCAAATTATTAGTGACGTTAAAACAGCGTACCGGAACAAAGTTCCTCGTTAGTCGTAGCGTCCCACAGTCTGTCGACAGATGTTACTACCATTTAGGCCTATGTTATGTGCTTCTGTCCACGAGAGATTAACTCAAAGTTAAAGTACACAAGAAAGAGTAGTGTCTTTAGAGTAGCCTATGTGAATTAGGCGGCTGGTAGCCTAGCGGTTAAGAACATTGGGCCAGTAACTGAATGGTTGTTGCTTCGTAATCCCCGAGCCGACTAGGTGAAAAATCTGTCTGGACCCTTGAGCAAGGCACTTAACAATGATTGCTCCTGTAAATCGCTCTGGATAAGAGAATTTGCTAAATGACTAAACTGTAGAAGGACAGTTTTTATGTTTTCCCTATTTTTTAGCTTAACATTTAACAAGAGAGACAGTAAAGTAGGGATTTAGACTGAGTGGTGGACTTTGCAGATTCCCTTGGCTTTCACTTTGGGTGCCTGCTTTCTTTTTTTTTATGACACTGAAGAAAAACCAAAGAAAATAGTCCAATTTTTATTATTACATTTTTTTTCATGATTGATTATATTTGGACTTGATCTTTGCCAGTTTGTGAAGGACCAATTAAGAACCTCATTGAATCACCTCCGTTTGGATATAGCTTAAAGAAACATTCCGTAAAAAGTTTTATCAGTCTTTTTTACAGGCTGTTTTCTGTGTTAAGTTTATCATCAAGACTTAATGCTTTCCCATTTTGGATGTGATTCGGACATTACTCTGCTGTCAACCATGTGGCGAAATAAAACTGTTGGACATTCCACATTGTTCCTCAGATGTATGCATCACTGGTGGGGAGCCTTTCTAGATCAAAATATATGCAAGTAATGCTGTGATCTTTTTACAATGATTAACACTGTCACTAGGCCGGAATAAACTGGATATTCATATCCTCTCATGACTGGAGGTCAATGAGGTATTCATTTTATTTTATTAATTTTCTTGATCTAATAATTTCATACATGTGTATTCACAGGTGATGCGTGTGTTTCGAGCAGCAGTGTCTCTAAATCTCAATGGTCTTATCATCCCTTCTCCATGTTGGACGGAACCGTTTCAACTCTTCAGAAGTCAAAACATTAAAGCCTAAAGGTGTGTTGTCAATCTTATTTTTAGACACAGATTAATCAAATAATTTACTGTCACTGGTTGGGACCTAAAACGAGTCTATTGGGAATGTCAATGTTTTCAGTCACTTGTAGTTGTGGTCCTCTGTAGCTCAGCTGGTAGAGCACGGCGCTTGGAACGCCAAGGTAGTGGGTTCGATCCCCGGGACCACCCATACACAAAAATGTATGCATTACATTTACGTAATTTAGCAGACGCTCTTATCCACGCATGACTGTAAGTCGCTTTGGATAAAAGTGTCTGCTAAATGGCATATTATTATTATTATTATTATTATTATATTATTATTGTAATAAGTGTCATTATAACCATAACTATTACGTTTTTACATCCCTTATCCCTGACCAAGAGCAGAGTCAGTTGTAGATGTCAATAGCCACCTTTCCATGTAGGAACTTATGGAAAACTATCCCTTGAGGGCTTTTTCACACAAAATATATCCAAATAAATTATATGTCTTACTTATGACTGCTTTCACATCAATTGTGAAACTGTGCTGCAAAACTGTAGGTATTTCATACTCGTGTGGACATCTACACATAACATGAATATGACGAATATAGTGGTGGGGACAATAACTAGTGGTAGGGGCAAGTTCAATACAGCTTCAAACCAATGCAGATTAATGACCTTGCACTGTCTGCAATTGACATTTAGAATGTTTATAGCCAACAAGTCACAGATCCTCCTTCAACATACATTTCTCTTTTACCTTGATGCAGGCTATTTGAATCTGGGTGTACAACAGCTCTTTTCAGGGTCCAGTTTGTGATCCCCAAAAATATATTAGTGACTTTTATGTTGTGAGTTTCACTAATTTTTTGTGCTGTCTACTAACTTTCCTGCCGGTTTGAATATTCATGAAACATTATGATGAAATCTTTGGCTCTGCTCCTTATGTTTATTCACAGATCCTCTGCTTGACGCAATTGAGGGACGTGAAGTCTGATTCTGTCCTCAACTTGTGGACCTGCTCTGAGGATGTTGGACACCACTGTTGCACCTTCAGCCATTAATATTTTCCTGTCAGTCGATGGGCTGACTGACCTCAAGGCGCAGAAGGTGTTTTAAGGTTTGTCGTCGGACACAAATTATTGAGAGAACTGTCTGTTGTGAATGACAAAGATATGCAGTCATTTCTAATTATTTATAAAGTATGACTTGTACTATGACAGTAGTAGTTAAACACTAGCACTACTTGAGAAATGATTTAATTACATATTCTGTGGCTGCAGTCAGCCTAGAAGTTTGAGATGTGGATCAGTAACAGAAGGGTGGCTAGTGTCATTTCCCAGCATCCCTCTGTGTACTAGTGTTGTGCCCTTTAGCTGGGCACATATTCCCAAAAATGTTCCATGCCTCTGCACGTGTGTTTTGGGGTGTTGGGAAAGGCTAAAGACAAAGTTCAATTTCTGGAAAAAAGGACAAAGCATTATCCTGTTGTATTTTAGGTATAGAAGGAGGTCTGGTTATCTAGTCTGGTGCAGTGGGTGTTCCAGGTCTGCAACACTTGACAAGAAAACTTCTTAAACATGATGGTAAGGTAAGCTTGTGACTACGTGTCATATTCATTCAACCAATCAATCAAATGTATTTATAAAGCCCTTTTTGCATCAGCAGATGTCACAAAGTGCTATACAGAAACCCAGCCTAAAACCCCAAACAGCAAGCAATGCAGATGTAGAAGCATGGTGGCTTGGAAAAACTCCCTAGAAAGGCAGAAACCAAGGAAGAAACCTAGAGAGGAACCAGGCTCTGAGGGGTGGCCAGTCTCCTTCTGGCTGTGCCGGGTGGAGATTATAACAGTACATGGCCATTAAGGCCAGATTTTTCTCCAAGATGTTCAAACGTTCATAGATGACCAGCAGGGTCAAATAATAATCACAGTGGTTGTAGAGGTTGCAACAGGTCAGTACATCAGGAGTAAATGTCACTTGGCTTTTCATAGCTGGGCATTTAGAGGTTGAAATAGCAGGTGCGGTAGAGAGAGAGAGAGAGTTGAAAACAGCAGGTCTGGGACTAGGTAGCACGTCCGGGGAACAGGTCAGGGTTCCATAGCTGCAGGCAGAAGAGTTGAAACTGGAGTAGCAGCACGACCAGGTTGACTGGGGACAGCAAGGAGTCATCAGGCCAGGTAGTCCTGAGGCATGGTCCTAGGGCTCAGGTCCTCTGGGAGAGGAGGGAGAGAGAATTACTTCAATTCACACCGGATAAGACAGGAGAATAACACCAGATCTAACAGACTGACTCTAGCCCCCTGGCACATAGACTATTGCAGCATAGATACTGGAGGCTGAGACAGGGGGAGTCTGGAGACACTGTGGCCCCGTCCGACGATACCCCTGGACAGGGCCAACCAGGCAGGATATAACCCCACCCACATTGCAAAAGCACAGCCCACACACCACTAGAGGGATATCAACAGACCACCAACTTACTACCCTCAGACAAGGCTGACGGGCAAACCGGACAGGAAGATCACGTCAGTGACTCAACCCACTCAAGTGACGCACCCCTCCTAGGGACGGCATGGAAAGCACCAGTAAGCCAGTGACTCAGCTCCCGTAATAGGGTCAGAGGCAGAGAATCCCAATGGAGAGACGGGAACCGGCCAGGCAGAGACAGCAAGGGCGGTTTGTTGCTTCAGTGCCTTTCCGTTCACCTTTGCACCCCTGGGCCAGACTACACTCAATCATAGGACCTTCAGTAAAGACTTAAAGGTTGAGACAGAGTCTGCGTCTCTCACATGGATAGGCAGACCATTCCATAAAAATTGAGCTCTGTAGGAGAAAGCTCTGCCTCCAGCTGTTTGCTTAGAAATTCTAGGGACAATAAGGAGGCCTGCGTCTTATGACCGTAGTGTACGTGTAGGTATGTATGGCAGGACCAAATCAGAGAAATAGGTAGGAGCAAGCCTATGTAATGCTTTGTAGGTTAGCAGTAAAACCTTGAAATCAGCCCTAGCCTTAACAGGAAGCCAGAGGCTACCATTGGAGTAATATGATCAATTTTTTTGGTTCTAGTCAAGATTCTAGCGGCTGTGTTTAGCACTAACTGAAGTTTATTTAGTGCTTTATCCGGGTAGCTGGAGAGTAGAGCATTGCAGTAGTCTAATCTAGAAGTGACAAAAGCATGGATTAGCTTTTCTGTGTCATTTTTGGACAAAATGTTTCTGATTTTTGCAATGTTACAAAGTTGGAAAAAAGCTGTCCTTTAAATATTCTTGATATGTTCGTCAAAAGAGAGATCAGGGTCTTTTTTTTTTGGAGACGACTGTACAACCATCAAGATTAATTGTCAGATCCAACAGAAGATCTTTGTTTCTTGGGACCTAGAACTAGCATCTCTGTTTTGTCCGCGTTTAAAAGTAAAACATTTGCCATCATCCACTTCCTTATGTCTGAAACACAGGCTTCAAGGGTAGGCAATTTTGGGGCTTCACCATGTTTCATTGAAATGTACAGCTGTGTATCGTCCGTATAGCAATGAAAGTTAACATTGTGTTTCCGAATGACATCACCAAGAGGTAAAATATAAAGTGAAAACAATAGTGGTCCTAAAACAGAACCTTGAGGAACACCGAAACGTACAATTGATTTGTCAGAGGACAAACCATCCACAGAGACAAACTGATATCTTTCCAACAGATAAGATCTAAACCAGGCAAGAACTTGTCCGTGTAGACCAATTAAGGTTTCCAATCTCTCCAAAAGAATGTGGTGATCGATGGTGTCAAAAGCAGCACTAAGGTCTAGGAGCACGAGGACAGATGTAGAGCCTTGGTCTGACGCCAATAAATAGTGATTAACCACCTTCACGAGTGCAGTCTCAGTGCTATGATGGGGTCTAAAACCAGACTGAAGCGTTTCGTATACATTATTTGTCTTCAGGAAGGCAGTGAGTTGCTGCACAACAGCTTTTTCTTAAATTTTTGAGAGGAATGGGAGATTCGATATAGGCCGCTCGTTTTTTACATTTTCTCGGTCACGGTTTGGCTTTTTCAAGAGAGGCTTTATTACTGCGACTTTTAGTGAGTTTGGTACGCATCCAGTGGATAGGGAGCCATTTATTATGTTCAACATAGGAGGGCCAAGCACAGGAAGTAGCTCTTTCAGTAGTTTAGTTGGAATAGGGTCCAGTATGCAGCTTGAAGGTTTAGAGACCATGACTATTTTCATGAATGTGTCAAGAGATATAGGATTAAATAACTTGTGTCTCCATTGATCCTAGGTCCTGGCAGTTTTGTGCAGCTGAGCTTTGGAGAAATACGCAGATTCAAAGAGGAGTCCGTAATTTGCTTTCTAATGATCATGATCTTTTCGTCGAAGAAGTTCATGAATTCATCACTGCTGAAGTATAATAATAATAATATAATATGCCATTTAGCAGACGCTTTTATCCAAAGCGACTTACAGTCATGCGTGCATACATTTTTTTTTTTTTGTGTGTATGGGTGGTCCCGGGGATCGAACCCACTACCTTGGCGTTACAAGCGCCGTGCTCTACCAGCTGAGCTACAGAGGACCACAAGTGAAAGGCATCCTCTCTTGGGGAATGCTTGTTTTTAGTTAGCTTTGCGACAGTATCAAATAGAAATGTTGGATTGTTCTTATTCTCCTCAATTAGGTTGGGAAAATAGGGTGATCGAGCAGCAGTGAGGGCTCTTCGATATTGCACTGTACCTTCTTTCCAAGCTAGTAGGAAGAATTCCAGTTTGGTGGAGCGCCATTTCCGTTCTAATTTTCTGGAAGCTTGCTTCAGGGCTCAGGTATTTTCTGTATACCAGGGAGCTAGTTTCTTGTGACAAATGTTTTTTGTTTTTAAGGGTGTGACTACATCTAGGGTATTACGCAAGGTTACATTTAGATCCTCAGTTAGGTCGTTAACTGATTTTTGTACTCCGACGTCCTTGAGTAGGTGGTGGGAGTCTGGAAGGGCCTCTAGGAATCTTTGGGTTGTCCGAGATTTATAGCACGGCTTTTGATGGTCCTTGGTTGGGGTCTGAGCAGATTATTTGTTGCGATTGCAAATGTAATAAGATTGTGGTCCGATAGTCCAGGGTTATGAGGAAAAACATTTAGATCCACAATATTTATTCCACGGGACAAAACTAGATCCAGGGTATGACTGTGGCAATGAGTAGGTCCGGAGACATGTTGGACAAAACCCACTGAGTCGATGATGGCTCCAAAAGCCTTTTGGAGTGGATCTGTGGACTTTTCCATGTGAATATTAAAGTCACCAAAAATATGAATATATTATCTGCCATGACTACAAGGTCCGATAGGAATTCAGGGAACTCAGTGAGGAACTCTGTATACGGCCCAGGAGGCCTGTAAACAGTAGCTATAAAAAGTGATTGAGTAGGCTGCATAGATTTCATGACTAGAAGTTCAAAAGACGAACACTAGTACATTTCTGGGGGGTAAATTGACATTTGCTATCGTAAATGTTAGCAACACCTCCGCCTTTGCGGGATGTGCAGAGGAAATGGTCACTAGTGTAACCAGGAAGAGAGGCCTCATTTAACACAGTAAATTCATCAGGCTTAAGCCATGTTTCAGTCAGGCCAATCACATCAAGATTATGATCAGTGGTTAGTTCATTGACCATAACTGCTTCTACATGGAAGAGTGGGCCAAAATTCTTCCACAGCGACATGAGAGACTGATCAACAACTACAGGAAGCATTTGGTTGGAGTCATTGCAGCTAAAGGTGGCACAACCAGTTATTGAGTGTAAGGGGGCAATTACTTTTTCACACAGGGGAATTGGGTGTTGCATAACTTTATTTATTTTAATAAATATGTAATTGTTGTGTTATTTGTCCACTTATATTCCCTTTATCTAATATTAGGTTTTGATTGAAGATCTGATAACATTCAGTATCACAAATATGCAAAAGTAGAGAAAATTAGAAAGGGGGCAAATACTTTTTCATAGCACTGTATGTTTACAACATTTTACAAATGAGCTTGCCACTGTAAATGCTAAAAAACATGATGGTTCTTATTATCACACCGAAAGCGCACTTGATTAAATTATTTGTGTTGCTCCTTCCTTCACAGGTCCTCTGCTTGCCATACTAGAGGGACATAAAGTCTGTTTCTGTTCTCAACTTGTGGACCTGCCCTGAGGATGTTGGACACCACTGTTGCACTGTCACACCCTGGCTATGGGACTCTAGTTGTTGAGCCAGGGTGTGTTTGTTCTATGTGGTGTATTTCTATGTTGGGGGTTCTAGTTCGTCTATTTCTATGTTTTGCCTGAGTGACTCCCAATCAGAGGCAACGAGTGTCAGCTGTTGGCTGGTTGTCTCTGATTGGGAGCCATATTTAAACTGTCTGTGTTTCACTTTGTGTTGGTGGGTTTTTGTTCCGTGTTCGGTCTTTGTCACCGTGGACGTTACGAGTCGTTTGTTGTTTTGTTCGTGCTTTAATTAAATAAAGTAACATGTTCGTTCATCACGCTGCGCATTGGTCTACTTCTCTCCCTGACGATCGTGACATACACCTTCAGCCATGTTGATTTCTGACTGGTTGTCTTTGGACTCCATGCCATGGGCTGACTGACCTGAACCTTTACCAGAACAGAAATACAATGTTCATCAGACTTTCCTCACAGTTGGGCTACACTCTGACTAGTTATGAGATCACAGGAAATAGACTCATAAATCATTGCAGCTCACTTGACTGCATCTGACTGTGGATAGCGGAGTTCTCTGGTGTTTCACTATTTGAAATTAAACAATGGAAATATAAATGACCATTGTTTTACACTTCCGACATATAGTAGTATTCTAACCGACTGTAGACTGTAGACCTGTATGATCCTGTAAATATTTTCACGGAACATAAATCTCACAACCTGGTATTTTTATATGGGGATTGTGAAAGCGATATTTGTAATGTCGTTTTGTATGTTCATTGTAATCAAAATGGTTTACATTGGACTAGTCCATAAGATTTTTGTTAGGATTTCTTTGTCTTCACCAACTGTTCTTAATTCAGCAACCTTTTTTGTCCAATCATCTCCACATAATACAGCTAGCTTTTCCATTCCTGGCTATCTGCCTCTGTAGCCTTTGTCTAAATGTTAATTTTTTTCTATTTCAGTTCCTTTTATTGCTACTCTCTTCACATGCAGATGTTAGTTATGGGATGATGATTCAAATTTGGCAACCGGTGTTGGGATTAAATAAGTATTGTTGGGGTAAAACAACATTTAAATATCGGTCCCACTTTAAACCAAGTACAAGCACTACATTCACAAATCATTTATAAGTGTTTGTCATACTCTATAAAGGGTTACATAACCATTGCCACTGTAGAGTGAATTGCCAAATGTGACATAACTCAATGTGTATGTTTACACACCATTTGTAGAGTATGACATACGTTTATAGACCATTTGTGAAGTATTTATGTAGTGTTTATGAAGCCTTTATGAATGCTATTTAAAGCCTTTATAACAGGGGTGTCAAACTCATTTTAGCTCAGGGGCCACATGGAGGAAAATCTATTCCCAAGTGGGCCGGACCGGAAAAATCATGGTATATATAACTTAAAAACAACAACTTCAGATTGTTTTATTTGTTTTAATACGATCAACATACAACATAAAGCTGGAGCCTGAGGACAGTGTCCAAAATAGTACAAGCACAACATCACTATTAATCATAAAACACGTCAAGTTTATTTGAAAATTCTAAAGAAAAAGAACACACAAACACACAATGCCTCAGTGATTAACAGAACTGTTTCACAGATCACAGAACTATATCAGGGTGTCATTTCTCAGGCAGAAATGTAGATAAAAATAATGAAATCCTGTTCCCCAAACAAGTGCAAGAACCACAGAGTCAATAATAGGTTAAATATACAAATAAAATCAATTAAAAACAATAGCACATCAACATAAAAACATAAACATAAATCTGAAAGCGTTGCTCAAACTCCCGTAACAGTCCCGTTATTTTATCTTTGATCCGCTTCATGTCTGCCACATGTTGGGTCGCGCACACATTTTTCAGACAGGGGAAGTGAGCTGCATCACCACCGGCAAGTTGCGTCTCCCACAATGACAGCTTCAACTTGAAAGAACGTATGCTGTCATAATACTGCGTGACAACTTTGTTGCGCCCTTGCAGCTGTTTGTTCAAGTTATTCAGGTGCTCTGTAACATCCACCATAAATGCAAGGTCCTGCATCCATTCTGCGGAATGAAATTCTAACACTGGTTTGCCCTTTTCTTCCATGAACTGTTCAATTTCTTCTCGTAAATCAAAGAAACGCCTCAGCACAGCACCTCGGCTTAACCATCTTACCTCAGTGTGGTATGGCAGGCCATAGATGTGGTCTTTCTCTCTGAGAAGGCTGTCAAACTGACGGTGATTCAGGCTTCTGGATCGGATGAAATTAACAGTTTGGATGACCACCTTCATGACGTTATCCATCTTTAATGACTTGCAACACAAAGCCTCCTGGTGCAAAATACAGTGAAAAGTCAAAAATCACGTCCTCCATTTGCAGATTGCACTTTCTCTCTGAACTTTGTCACAACGCCTGCTTTTTTCCCGATCATTGAGGGCGCACCATCTGTAGCCAGGCTGACAGCGCGGGACCAGTCCACTCCGACCCTGTCCAGCGCGCCGACGAGTGCGGTAAAAATATCAGCTGCTGTCGTTGTATCTGTCATCGGCACCAACTCCACGAACTCCTCGGTGACGGTCAATGTGTCATCAACTCCGCGGATGAAAATGGCCAGTTGTGCAACATCTGTAATGTCCGTGCTTTCATCAATTGCAACCGAAAACGCAATAAATGACTTTACTTTTTGCTTCAACAGGCTGTCCAAATCCACTGAAAGATCGGAAATCCTGTCTGCAACTGTGTTTCTTGTCAGGCTGATATTTGCAAAAGCCTGCCGCTTTTCAGGGCACACAATCTCCGCTGCCTTCATCATGCATGTTTTTACAAATTCACCCTCACTAAATGGTTTTGAAGCCACTGCGATTTCATTAGCAATGAGGTAGCTAGCTTTCACTGCAGCGTCACTGATGTCTCGGCTGTGAGTAAACACAGACTGCTGTTTCTTCAGACCCGCCAACAGTTCATTCACCTTCTCTCATCTCCGCTGTCCTTGAAAGTTGTCATATTTGTCGGCATGAAGACTCACATATTGGCGACGAAGGTTATATTCTTTCAGCACTGCAACATGCTCTGAACACTTTTTTATTTTATTTATTTCACCTTTATTTAACCAGGTAAGCCAGTTGAGAACAGGTTCTCATTTACAACTGCGACCTGGCCAAGATAAAGCAAAGCAGTGCAATAAAAACAACACAGAGTTACATATGGGGTAAAAAAAAACAAAGTCAAAAATACAACAGAAAATATATATACAGTGTGTGCAAATGTAGCAAGTTATGGAGGTAAGGCAATAAATAGGCTATAGTGCAAAATAATTACAATAGTATTAACACTGGAATGCTAGATGTGCAAGAGATTATGTGCAAATAGAGATACTGGGGTGCACACCAAACATACAGCTTTCCCATTCAATTCCGTGAATAAATAGGATGACCATTTTTCTTGGAACACTCTGCACTCTGCGTCCACTTTTCTCTTTTTTGACAGAGACATATTGGGGCAATGAGGGTGCCAAAGCACATAATGTTAAAAGTAGAAGCCGTAATAAATATCGCGGGCAAAACAAAGTAGCTCATTGGCTGCACGTGCTTGATCTACTTGCTCTGCCCCGGTATAAACAGTTTGCTTGCTTAACACAATTGCTATTGCGCCATCCAGTGGAACAGCAGTTTATTTTATTGAAAAATTGCAGCGCATTTTTATACTTTACCCAAAAAAAAAAAAAATTTTTTTTTAATCATCTCGCGGGCCGGATTAAACCCGTTTGCGGGCCTGATCCGGCCCGCGGGCCGTACGTTTGACACCCCTGCTTTATAAGTTGTACTTAAAATTATAAATACTAGTATTATTAATACACTATTATTATATTTGTTTGGGGTGTTCAGTGGTTAAGTGAGCTTGCAAGTGTAGTATGGCATTTAGGTGTTATGGAGAATAGCTTTGGATGAGAAGTCCAGCCATAACAAAGTAAACACCGTTGCCTCCAGTACGATGGGTGGCGATATTGCACCGTTTATCTTGACTGAAAAATAAAGAAGCAGATGCAAATGTCCAATCTGGAGTATCGCAGGTCATGGGCTGCATACATGGAGTGTGTCTGAAAGTGGGCATATCAACAGAAGTGGGGGAATGGAAAGCGAATCAGCTAATTAGGCAAATTTGTTACCACTCAAGACCGTTTTGCGTGTCTGGGCTGCACGATGAGTAGATTGTTGACAACTGTAGCATTTTAGCTAAACCCTTTTCCTAACCTTAACTTCATTCTCCTAACTTGCCACGTTAATTATCCAAACCTGCTACGCATTTTAGTAAAGCCTAACCCTTTTCCTAACCTTAACCTCATTCTCCTAACCTGCCACGTTGATTATCCTAACCTGCTATGATAATTCTCCTAACCTGCTACATTCTTCTTCTTTGAGATTTGGTTGGCGGATCGCATCCAACTTTTAGGTGCATACATCACCACCTACTGTACTCGTGTGTGAGGCCATTCACGGCCTAACTACATTAAATTCTTTGATACGGTAATACAAAATTGGGGAAAAGGAAAATTGCCCTGCCAACTACCGTATTGGTCCGAATATAAGACGACCCTGATTATAAGACGACCCCCCGTTTTTCAACACAAACATTTAGAAAAACAGATTTGCAGACTAGATTTGCCGAACAAAGAACTTCATTTTATTTTAAAATAACAATATTAAAAACACAGTGAATTAAACACAAAGGCAAACTATGTACAGTATGATTCAAAATTAATATCAAGCAATAATAAAGCAACATTTTTAAATAACAGAGAAAATACAGGCCACACATTTAACTAAACTTAACAAAAATTCGCCAAACTTCTCCTCCGATGTCTCTCTATCCCTCACACACGTCCTCTGCCCCGCTGTGTTCGCTCTCGCTGTCATCGCTCCCCAGCTGCTCCGCTTCCACCGGCTCCTCCCAAAGCACGTCGTCCTCGCTGCCGTCCAATGCATTTGAGATGCAACATTTTTTAAAGCCATCGATGATGCTCTGTGAGGGAATAGCATCCCATGCATGCAGGATCCATTCACACAGTAGACGGACTGACGGCTTCTGTATTTTCCCGGTCGGTGTGAGTGCGTGGTTGCCAGACAGGAGCCACTCTGTGTATTTTTTTCGCAGGTTATCCTTGAAAGGCTTGTTCACAACTACGTCCAACACCTGTAGCTGGCTTGTCATTCCCCCTGGTATGATCACAAGATCCCCGTTCATTGCTCGCACCTGACTTTTCACGGGCTCAGTCAGATGTCCGCGGAACGCATCCAGAACGAGCATGTTCCTCCTCTTCCTCAGTCCCCCGTAGCGTGCGCCCCACACAACCTTTAGCCAGTCCACTACAAGCCCCGACTCCATCCAGCCCTTCTCCTGGGCGCGCACAATAATGCCAGCTGGCATTGGGTCCTTTGGCACAGTCTTACGCTTAAGAATGACATACGGGGGGAGTTTGCTGCCACCAGCGAGACATGTCAACATGACAGTGACGCGGCTCTTCTCGTTGCCCGTTGATTTCACCAACACAGACTTTTCTCCCTTTCTATTGACAGTCACCGATGTTGGCATGTCGAAATAAACGGGTGTCTGATCAGCATTGCCGATCTGATCCAGCGGGTAGGAGTGCTTCTTCCTCAGGTTGATAACAAAGCGCTGAAACGAAAGCAGCTTCTCTCCGAAGTCTGACGGCAGGCGTTGGGCCAAACTCGTTCTCCGTCTAAGTGACAGTCCATTACGCCGCATCATCCTACGACACCAGCCGAGGCTGGCTTTAAATCCAGTGATGTTGAGCTCTCTGGCGATTTCCAGGGCCTTAACCTGGATGACAGCTCTGGTAATGGGCATTCCCTCACTTCTTTTTTCCCTGACATATTCAAAAACCCTCCGGTCAACCTCAATGAAACGACCACTTTGAGGACCACGGAAGGATTTTCGCTGACTGTTAGCATCTTTTAGACGTTGTTTTTCTGCTCGCCATCTTCTTACATTACACTCAGTGACCCCGAATGTCTTGGCAGCTTGGCAGTTGTTAGATGACTCTGCCTTATTGACAACCATTATTTTGAAATTGGCATCATAGCTCCTCCGCTGTTGTTTATTGACCTGGCCCACTTTTGAGCCACTTGTCTCTAAATGGTCAGCCTGTCTTTCCATCTTTAAACACCGGTAACGGGCTGGTTGTTAAGGACGCCTCTTCCCTCCGTCCGGAACGAATTTTTGGCGCCATCTGTGCCCGCGAATGTGTATTGACATTTAAAGGGAGCGCCGAAGAAGAGAAACTGCGCTCTGAATACTAGACCCCGAATATAAGACGACCCGACTTTTTTGGACCTATTTCGAGGGGAAAAAAGGCCGTCTTATATTCGGACCAATACGGTATTAGCCCTCTCCAAAATAAAATGTACTAAATAAAACACCACCCCATTCCACTATTTAATTATATCTAGTCCTACTCCAGACCAACGGTCTGAGAGGACATAACACTACCACTCAACAGCCCCTGCAGCTGTTATGCAGTAAATCCTCGCAATACCAAGTACTTCTCTGCCGCTGCCGCCACAACCACTATTTTCTGTGACATTCGATCCATTTCTGTAGTACAATTGACAACCATGGCTATACATGCTAAAAAGCCCATCTTACTGAAGCACATAATCTTCCCATCACTCTCTCTTGGTCTGCCTACTCACAGGAATCCTCTCAGGATCCCTCACACTGTACCCATCTTCGTCTACCACTTTCTTCACTGCTTTGGCATACAACACTTTCTGTCCTACTCTAACCCTGGCAACCTCAATCTGCCTTTCTCTCACCGGACACCTCCGATCTCCAGCCCCATGGGCACCCCCACAACTAACACACATAACTTTCTCCACTGATACCACACATTCCATCGTCTCATGCTCTCCTGCACACTTCTCACATCTAGGCATCTCCCTCCTACACACTGCTGCTACGCCCATAAACTTGACACCTAAAACTAGTATTTTTGGAACAAAAGCTCTCATGGGATAACTGACACTTCCTACCTTGACCTTATCTGGCAAAGACTCTGCATATAAACTCAGCATAACAGACAATGTCTTCTCCGTTTCCCCACGCTTGCCACCGGATCTACGTCTGCTCCGGAGAGCAAAGCAAGTCACAATTCTCGTCCCTAATCGTGTAATCCGGAGCACCCGCTCCCTCTGGGTGGAGGAAACACAATAAATAATCACGAGTCCACTCCGAGTTACCTTCACCAACTCAACAGTCGCCAACCATTCTTCCATCCAGCCTGACACCACATATGGATCAGCCAAAATGCAATGATCCATTCTCTCTACAAATCTCACTCCCACTGGGCCAGAATCATCCTTATCATCCTCGGGACGAAGCCCAAACTCAGCGGTCCTCATCACAGGTACTTCATCCTCACTCTCACCAGGTCCCATCTCTGAACTACTTGGGCACTTATCCCTCTTTTTGCACTCTACGCCAACCTTCCTCACCACACTGCTTCCCTCTACACTCAACTTCTTCTCAGCAGTCATCATTGCAACTGCCACAGTTAATTAATCCTCACTCTCGTCACGTTCAATTTCCTCCTCAAGCTCTTCCAAAAGGTCTGAGATCCTCCATTCCATATTCACTCAAAACATTCCACTTTTGTCATTTATTTCTTGTCCACCATCTTCTCCTTCACCAGATCTTCCAGAAGGCTAGTGCAATCCACCACTCCATATTTATGCATAGTATGTTCCACTTTCTTCCTTTTCTTCTTGTCCGCCATCTTACCGCGTGTCCCAACCTGAACAAACTCTTCTTCTTAGGCAGCTGCTATGTTAGTTCTCTTAGCCTGCTATGTAAACATTAAGCTGACCCCCAGTGCACCCTATGGCTGGTCTAAGCAATAATGGAGCGCAGATGTTACACCCATCGCTGTTGATCCACCCACTGATGTTACACACATTGCTGTTAATCAAATCAAATCAAATCACATTTTATTTGTCACATGCGCCGAATACAACAGGTGTAGACCTTACAGTGAAATGCTTACTTACAAGCCCTTAACCAACAATGCAGTTTTAAGAAAGAATACCAACAACAACAAAAATCACCAAAAAATACAATATAAAATATTACGAAATAAAAGTTACAAATAATGAAAGAGCAGCAGTAAAAATAACAATAGCGAGGCTATATACATGGGGTACCTGTTACCGAGTCAATGTGCGGGGGCACCGGTTAGTCGAGGTAATTGAGGTAATATGTACATGTAGGTAGAGTTATTAAAGTGACTATGCATAGATAATAAACAGAGTAGCAGCAGCGTAAAAGAGGATGGTGGGGGGGGGGGGGGGGGGGGGCAATGCAAATAGTCTGGGTAGCCATTTGATTAGATGTTCAGGAGACTTATGGCTTGGGGGTAGAAGCTGTTTACAAAACTCTTGGACCTAGACTTGGCGTTCCGGTACCGCTTGCCGTGCGGTAGCAGAGAGAACAGTCTATGAGGGTGGCTGGAGTATTTGACAATTTTTAGGGCCTTCCTCTGACACCGCCTGGTATAGAGGTCCTGGATGGCAGGAAGCTTGGCCCCAGTGATGTACTGGGCCGTACACACTATGCTCTGTAGTGCCTTGCGGTCGGAGGCCGAGCAGTTGCCATACCAGGCAGTGATGCAACCAGTCAGGATGCTCTCGATGGTGCAGCTGTAGAAACTATTGAGTGTCTAAGGACCCATGCCAAATCTTTTCAGTCTTCTTAGGGGGAATAGGATTTGTCGTGCCCTCTTCACGACTGTCTTGGTGTGCTTGGACCATGTTAGTTTGTTGGTGATGTGGACAATAAGGAACTTGAAGCTCTCAACCTGCTCCACTACAGCCCTGTCGATGAGAATGGGGGCGTGCTCGGTCCTCTTCTTTTTTCCTGTAATCCACAATGATCTCCTTTGTCTTGATCATGTTGAGGGAGAGGTTGCTATCCTGGCACCACACGGCCAGGTCTCTGACCTCCTCCCTATAGGCTGTCTCGTCGTTGTCTGTGATCAGGCTTACCACTGTCGGGAAACTTAATGATGGTGTTGGAGTCGTGCCTGGCCATACAGTCATGAGTGAACAGGGAGTACAGGAGGGGACTGAGCACGCACCCCTGAGGGGCCCCCGAGTTGAGGATCAGTGTGGCGGATGTGTTGTTACCTACCCTTACCACCTGGGGGCGGCCCGTCAGGAAGTCCAGGATCCAGTTGCAGAGGGAGGTGTTAGTCCCAGGGTCCTTACAGTGAGGGAAAAAAAGTTTTTGATCCCCTGATTTTGTATGTTTGCCCACTGACAAAGAAATTATCAGTCTATAATTTTAATGGTAGGTTTATTTGAACAGTGAGAGACAGAATAACAACAAAAAAATCCAGAAAAACGCATGTCAAAAATATTATAAATTGATTTGCATTTTAATGAGGGAAATAAGTATTTGACCCCCTCTCAATCAGAAAGATTTCTGGCTCCCAGGTGTCTTTTATACAGGTAACGAGCTGAGATTAGGAGCACACTCTTAAAGGGAGTGCTCCTAATCTCAGCTTGTTACCTGTATAAAATAGTGATGAGCTTTGAGGGCTCTATGGTGTTGAATGCTGAGCTGTACTCAATGAATAGCATTCTCACATAGGTGTTCCTTTTGTCCAGGTGTGAAAGGGCAGTGTGGAGCGCAATAGAGATTGCATCATCTGTGGATCTGTTGGGGCTGTATGCAAATTGGAGTGGGTCTAGGGTTTCTGGGATAATGGTGTTGATGTGAGTCATGACCAGCCTTTCAAAACACTTCATGGCTACAGACGTGAGTGCTACAGGTCGGTAGTCATTTACGCAGGTTAACTTAGTGTTCTTGGGCACAGGGACTATGGTGGTCTGCTTGAAACATGTTGGTATTACAGACAGGGAGAGGTTGAAAATGTCTGTGAAGACACTTGCCAGTTGGTCAGCACATGATCGGAGTACACGTCCTGGTAATCCGTCTAGCCCTGCGGCCTTGTGAATGTTGACCTGTTTAAAGGTCTTACTCACATCGGCTACAGAGAGCGTGATCACACAGTCATCCGGAACAGCTGATGCTCTCATGCATGTTTCAGTGTTACTTGCCTCGAAGCGAGCATAGAAGTAATTTAGCTTATCTGGTAGGCTTGTGTCACTGGGCAGCTCGCGGCTGTGCTTCCCATTGTAGTCTGTAATAGTTTGCAAGCCCTGCCACATCCGACGAGCGTCGGAGACGGTGTAGTACAATTCGATCTTAGTCCTGTATTGATGCTTTGCCTGTTTGATGGTACGTCGGAGGGCATAGCGGGATTTCTAATAAGCTTCCAGGTTAGAGTCCCGCTCCTTGAAAGCGGCAGCTCTACCCTTTAGCTCAGTGCGGATGTTGCCTGTAATCCATGGCTTCTGGTTGGGTATGGACATACAGCCACTGTGGGGACGACGTCATCGATGCACTTATTGATGAAGCCAGTGACTGATGTGGTGTACTCCTCAATGCCATCAGAAGAATCCCGGAACATATTCCAGTCTGTGCTAGCAAAACAGTCCTGTAGCTTAGCATCTGCTTCATCTGACCACTTTTTTATTGACCGAGTCACTGGTGCTTCCTGCTTTAGTTTTTGCTTGTAAGCAGGAATCAGGAGGATAGAATTATGGTCAGATTTTCAAAATGGAGGGCGAGGGAGAGCTTTGTATGCGTCTCTGTGTGTGGAGTAAAGGTGGTCTAGAGTTTTTTTCCCTCTGGTTGCACATTTAACATGCTGGTAGAAATGAGGTAAAATGGATTTAAGTTTCCCTGCATTAAAGTCCCCGGCCACTAGGAGCGCCGCCTCTGGATGAGCATTTTCCTGTTTGCTTATGGCCGTATACAGTTCATTGAGTGCGGTCTTAGGGCCAGCATCGGTTTGTGGTGGTAAATAGACAGCTACGAAGAATATAGATGAAAACTCTCTTGGTAGATAGTGTGGTCTACAGCTTATCATGAGATACTCTTCCTCAGGTGAGCAAAACCTCGAGACTTCCTTAGATATCGTGCACCAGCTGTTGTTTACAAATATACATAGACCGCCACCCCTTGTTTTACCAGAGGCTGCTGTTCTATCCTGCCGATACAGTGTATAACCCGCCAGCTGTATGTTATTCATGTCTTCGTTCAGCCACGACTCGTGAAACATAAGATATTACCATTTTGTATGTCCCGTTGGTAGGATATACGTGCTTGTAGTTCGTCCACTTTATTATCAAGCGATTGTAAATTGGCCAATAGTATCGATGGCAAAGGCAGATTAGCCACTCGTCGCCGGCTCCTTACCAGGCACCCCGATCTCCTTCCGCGATATCTCATTTTCTTTCTACTTCGAATGACGGGGATGAGGGCCCTGTCGGGTGTCTGGAGCAAATCGCTCTCGTCAGACTCATTAAAGAAAAATTATTAGTCCAGTTCAAGGTGAGTAATCGCTGTTCTGATGTCCAGAAGCTCTTTTTGGTCATAAGAGACGGTAGCAGCAACATTATGCACAAAATAAGTTACAAACAATGCGAAAAAACACACAAAATAGCATGGTTGGTTAAGAGTCCATAAAACGGCAGACATTTTTTTAAATTGAGTTGTTTAGGACTGCAAGGGCGAATTTAGTTATTGCACACGCGCACATCAGAGTAGATATTCCCTAACGGAAATATGCAAATAAATGCTAGAACGCGCCAATAGGAATTCGTGCGTGACTGTGCCCACCTTCTTGCTTGTTCTATGATTAATTTGCTCCCATTAGAAACGACAGGCTCTATCTTGGGTTAGTCATTTAAAAAAATGTTTTGCTCCAAGTATGCAGTTCCCATACTTGAATCAGGAGCGTGAAAGACAGACCCGGAATCCCACATCCGGTTTTCAGCGGAAAAGGAAGCTTGGTTACCCGGAACCACAATATTTTTTGTGACTAAGACGCTAGCTTAGTGTCTCGAATGATTTTCAAATGTATCGGTACGCACTGTCGGACTCAGATCAGTCAGTTTACATTTTCGGAATAAGCTAACCACCTTGAAGATGAAGTACTTTGCCGTAGGACCAACTTTTTTTCAAATTCCAAACTGTCGTATGGAAGGCTAAGGGACTTGCAAAATCAAGGTAGCTACAATTGCTAACTAGCTAGCTGAGCTAGGATATTTGATCTGAAACGCAAGTCTATGACAAACAATAGGCTACTCCATGTACTGATAATTCATGTTCTGCAGTCAATGCGCCCTTGTAAGTGGCATAATTGCCTTCAATATAGACCTCAATACATAACTAGCAAGCTAGATGATTTGGCTACTTGGAGGTACTCACTATTCGCTTATGTTATGTGCCAACTCACATTGGATCTAACGTTACTGTAGTGAGATGCAAGTTAGGCTAGTCGGGTAGCCTGAGCAAAGCTAGTTTGACAAGCTGTGTAGGGGTAATTAAGGACACAGGGCACCCATTTAGGTGTTGTGGTGTAATAAACCGTCCTTTTACAAGCAGACATAGAGAAGTAGAGTGGGTGGACTCCCTTGGTCAGTTGTTATAGGCCTAACTTGGAATCAACAGTATTTACACCACTATATCTAATATTACATTACTTATTTCCTCAATCTCCTCATTTTCACTGTAAAAGGGGATTTATAAAATCCATTTGATTGATAGGCTTAAGGAGATAGGCCTGGTCTGCTACTTGGAAATGACTAGGTCTAGCCTAACTACATTTAAATTGACCCTGGCTGTCACCCAGATAGCTAGTTTAGTTGGTGTGAGATGGATGTAGATATAAAGCCAGAGGAGGATGAGGTGGAGATATCCCCAGCAGTCATTTGGTCTGACACTTTTGATGCAGGTTATTCATATGCCGGAAATTGGTATGACACAACAAAACAAAGCCGTATTTGTGGTCTGTTAGAAGAAACAAATTCAAGCGATAGGGAGATTAAAACGAATTCAACAACTGTTGGTGCTCAACTTCAAACAGCTGTAAACGTGGGTGATGAAGGTGTTGTCCTTGTTCACACAGAACAGGATAACCCAAGCACCCCTGTAGGGAATTTAATCAAAGATGAGTCATGTTTTTACTTATCACCCAGTGATATTCAGATTGGAAAAGGATGTACCTCGTCTCAGTCGCAACATCTAGTTGCAGAAAGTGTTTCTTTCGGAGGACAAATCAATCCAACTGTACCGATATTTAGCAGCTTTCAAATACAGCCCCTAAACAATGATCAAGTGCTGACTGATTATGTTAATCTCCCAAGCCAAAGTATTACCAAACCCTTTCTAATAATTTCACCTGCAACAGCAAGCGACAGTAATTTAACTCCAGTGCTTCAGCCATGTCGTATTAGGACTCACAGGCCTATTCTTCCAGCCTATTGTAAACCATTTACTTTTACCTCTGCTCAAGAGGAAAACTATTACGTAAAAAAAAAAAAAAGAGGGAAGAAAACGGAAAAGGCACAAAAAAGGAGAAAAGATGGAGATATGTGGCAACGTCGTGTTAATTACTCAAAACATATTTCGCAAAGGTCCTCAGCTGGAAAAGAGTTGAAGGACCCATACTCCAACTGCAAGAAAATTGGCTTGGATTTCAATGTTGGTTCTGGATCCAAACAGAAACTAGATTTGCAGTTTCTGACTAATGGTGTGATGGTTGAGGTTTCTGATTTTGCTAAAGAAGTTAATAGAGCTCAGCAGCATGTTGTCTGTGACATTCTAGAGTACAACTTTGATCTTGGTTTGCAAAAGCATCAAAGGTATGATTTTTCGACGCGTACAATGCACAAATTAAGAGAATTGATGAGAAAACAAAAAACTGTTCTAGGAAAACCTGGATTCGTAATGGAGGTGTTTACCCTTCCTGATCCCAACACGATAAAAGGATCGAAATATGCCCGTTCAACTGCAAAGAATTATGACAGTGTGTCAGAAAATCCTGAACCTGCTGACATGCTTTTAATGGACAAATCTGATCTGGACGTCGTATCCAGACCTACTCAGCATGTCAAGACAGACAACCTGTTAACTGAGACCGATGTAACGCAGTGTGCTGGTGGGACAGTGTACAGCCTTGCAACGGACCAAAACTGGCATCTAATGGCGTCTACAACATCAAAAACAATGAAGGACCCTTATCCCCTCTGTAAGAAAATAGGATTAGAACTTGATGTGAAATCCAATTGTGGGGCAAAAGAGAAACTTGATTTGGATTTATTGACCAAAGGTGTAGTGATTGAACTTGGTAATTTTGCCAAAGAAGTATGTGGAACTTACAAGCAAATTGTCATTGATGTCCTAGAGCACAATTTTGATCTTGATTTGCCTATTGAGAAAACCAAGCTGTCTACATATATTATTGCAAAGTTGAGACTAGTTGTTAAGAAAATGACATGCATGGCACATAAAAGGAAACCTCAGTATTTAAAGGAAGCATTCTCACTGGGGGTTGGCACAAGAAAGAAACCTGCAGTGATTTCCAGTAAAATGCAGGTCATTAACTCAATCAACTCAATTGTGTGGAAATATCAAGGACTGAAAGAAGTAACAGAAAGAAGACGATTAGATTTGAGAAGGAAAAGGGGAGAAAGAGCCACTTGCAAAGCAAGAGAAATGAAGACAGAGAAATTACATAGAGGTAGACAAGTAGGCCTAGGTCCTCAGTCTGTGAAGAAACAGACCATCTCCAACGAGACTGAACTCACATTGTCAGCTGACAAAGCAAAGGTCCTGGGCAGCAACATTAAACAGGCAAATGTGATGCCCTTTGCAGGGAAAGTGGTGAAAGACTGCTACCCCTTGTGCAAAGAAGTAGGTGTGGAACTTGATGTGAAATCGAAACGGGCATCCAAAACAAAACTTGACTCACAGTTACTGACTAATGGTGTAATGTATGAGGTTCATAAGTTTGCAAAAAATACAAAAAGGGGTTATATGTATACTGTCTATGATATTCTGGAATATAATTTTGATCTAGATTTGAAAAATCAGAAACGCTGTCAACTTGCCATACATATTTCATCTAAACTGAAACGAATGGCTAAACGGAAACATGTCACAAATGAAGAATTTTCAAAAGAAGTGTTTATAATACCTCTTGTGACTAGACAATACAAGAAAAAAGAAGCTACTCCACCTGCAAGATTGTCAAAAAGACAACTGTATTCGAAAAGGACACAAGAGGCAAATGATACAGAGGAGAAGATGAACTATCAGAAGATGGTTAGCAAGATCGGTTTGAAATATCTGGTCGCTGATGCAAAAACAGTATGGTCTCTGCATGCGGAAGAGACCATCTCTATCGAAACAGATGAAACAGTCAAGCTTGGCCAGGATAATGGACCCCTTGACTTCTGCTTAAAGGCGTCTGATGTTCACTCTGGGGTCACAGAGCAAACCCCATGCCCAGAGAACTACCAAGTTGACATTTGCAGGACAATTATCAATGAAATTGTTACGAGTGATGAAATGCAGCAGATGAGATGGATTTTTGTAAAATTTTCAAACTGTTTTGGTGTTGGGACTGGTTCCGAAAAGAAATTTGAACAAATCCTCGCTGAATACAGATCAGACATCCTACCAGTGATAGTTGAGAAACATGGTGGCTTTAGTTCCACTGAAAAGACAATGATGACCCTTGTAAGTCAGCTCTTCTGTGGCTTACATTTGATTGATGGCTTAGCTCACCAGGCAAAAACAACTCTTCTACTTTGGGAAAATATGATTTTAGGAGATAAAGAAGTAGGAGTCCATAACTCCCCTAACATTGGGACGACAGCATTGGAGTCTGGAACAGTGTGTTTGGTGAATTCTGTGAGTGATGCTGTGCAAGAGCTTGGATGGGCAGAAGACGGTCAGCTTGTTCCGTTCGAAACCTTTTTGACCAGCAAAAGAGAATTTGATGAAGTTCCTTTGTCTCTATCCATTGGACACAGAATTGATGGTCTGTTTCATAATTCTGCTGGGGTGTATAGCATCCATGATGATTTGGTTGAGTTTACCAGTACGTACGGAGCTGAGAGTAGTTTGCTTGCAGCAGTTGTTGCTGATTTGGAGGTTCAACAGTTCAAGGCAGGATGCAGAGCTCTGGGTCTGGTTTCCAAGCTAATCATTGATCCTCTCTGGAGAGCCTTGACTTTGAAGGGAAACTTGTTGGAGATGGAAGAAAGATACCAAACCCTTGTTACCAAGCTCAAGGAATGGCAGGAAGATGGGAGAGACCTTGTTGAAGGAAATGCATGCTTGTTTGATGACATTGAGGTACCCAAGAACCTTGTGTTTGACAGGCTTACCATGTGGACAGACACAGACTTTTTTGAGTTGACTGTTCAGATTGTTGAGTTGATCCTAGCCAGTTTTCTGAAGGTATGTTGTATGATGCTTCCAGTCGATCTAGAGCTCCTGTCAAAGAAAAATGATCGATTCAGGAAGGATTTGGCAATATTAGATCAATTGCAAAAAGCTAAGCCAAATGCAGTCAGTATTGCCATTGAAGGCATGGACATGTGCAAGAAGAATCACACTTGGGAATGGCTGTCCTTTTTGGATGAACCAAAAATAGTGTCAATGATGAAAGCATTCCAGACAGTGTAGGCAAAGGAAGAAAAGCTCTCTGCCACACCTGCAGAAGAATGGAAATTGTAAAGGAATGGACATGACAGACGATAGGTGAATGAGTCTTTTTTTATTTGTTTGTTATTTATTTACTAATGAACCACAGTAGGACTATACAGTACAGAACCTTTAACTCTGCCTCTGTAACCTGGTGATGGCATTCCCTAGACAGCTCTTTCAATAAATGTGCATGAACGTGCTTTTCATTCTAGCACCTTAGCTTTTGTATTCAGACTGGCGAAGGATAAACAGCAATGCAACCTCAGACAAGAGTTCAGACAAGAAGTAGATGCAAGTAAAATATACAGATGCTTGCGAAAGTATTCACACCCCTTGGCATTTTTCTTATTTTGTTGCCTTACAACCTGGAATTAAAATGGATTTTTGGGGGTTTGTATCATTTGATTTACACAACATGCCTACCACTTTGAAGATGCAAAATATTTTTTATTGCGAAACAAACAAGAAATAAGACAAACAGAACTTGAGCGTGCATAACTATTCAGCCACTGGGATTTTTGCCCATTCTTCAAGGCAAAACTGCTCCAGCTCCTTCAAGTTGGATGGTTTCCGCTGGTGTACAGCAATCTTTAAGTCATACCACAGATTCTCAATTGGATTGAGGTCTGGGCTTTGACTAGGCCATTCCAATACATTTAAATGTTTCCCCTTAAACCACTCAAGTGTTGCTTTAGCAGTATGCTTAGGGTTATTGTCCTGCTGGAAGTTGAACCTCCATCCCAGTCTCAAATCTCTGGAAGACTGATATAGGTTTCCCTCAAGAATTTCCCTGTATTTAGCGCCATCCATCATTCCTTCAATTCTGATCAGTTTCCCAGTCCCTGCAGATGGAAAAACATCCCCACATCATGATGCTGCCACCACCATGCTTCACTGTGGAGAGGGTGTTCTCGGGGTGATGAGAGGTGTTGGGTTTGCGCCAGACATAGCGTTTTCCTTGATGGCCAAAAAGCTCAATTTTAGTCTCATCTGACCAGAGTACCTTCTTCCATATGTTTGGGGAGTCTCCTACATGCCTTTCGGCGAACACCAAACGTGTTTGCTTATTTTTTTCTTTAAGCAATGGCTTTTTTCTGGCCACTCTTCCGTAAAGCCCAGCTCTGTGGAGTGTACGGCTTAAAGTGGTCCTATGGACAGATACTCCAATCCCTGCTGTGGAGCTTTGCAGCTCCTTCAGGGTTATCTTTGGCTCTTTGTTGCCTCTCTGATTAATGCCCTCATTGCCTAGTCCGTGAGTTTTGGTGGGCGGCCCTCTCTTGGCAGGGTTGTTGTGGTGCCATATTCTTTAAAAAAAATGTATAATGGATTTAATGGTGCTCCGTGGGATGTTCAAAGTTTTGGATATTTTTTTATAACCCAGCCCTGATCTGTACTTCTCCACAACTTTGTCCCTGACCTGTTGGGAGAGCTCCTTGGTCTTTATGGTGCTGCTTGCTTGGTGGTGCCCCTTGCTTAGTGGTGTTGCAGACTCTGGGGCCTTTCAGAACAGGTGTATATACTGTATTCTAATTTTCTGAGATACTGAATTTGGGGTTTTCATGAGCTGTAAACCGTAATCATCAAGATTAAAACAAATACATGCTTGAACTATTTCACTTTTTGTGTAATTAATCCAAGATATGAGTTTCACTTTGTCAATTGATTTATTGAAATTACTTAACCTTTCCACAATATTCTAATTTATTGAGCTGCACCTGTATATATACTGAGATCATGTGACAGATCATGTGACACTTAGATTGCACACAGGTGGACTTTATTTATCTAATTATGTGACTTCTGAAGGTAATTGGTTGCACTGGGTCTTATTTAGGGTCTTTATAGCAAAGGTGGTGAATACATATGCACGCACCACTTTTCCGATACTTATTTTTTAGAATTTTTTGAAACAAGTTATTTTTTTTATTTCACTAAACCAATTTGGACTATTTTGTGTATGTCCATTACATGAAATCCAAATAAAAATCAATTTAAATTACAGGTTGTAATGCAACAAAATAGGAAAAACGCCAAGAGGGATGAATACTTTTGCAAGGCACTGTAGTTACACTATATACATATTTTGTGATATACTGTATATTCTAATGATATTCAAACGTGGTGTCAGTAACTGTTGAACGTCGAATAATGCTTATCCATTTGGTACCACATGTAGTTGGTTCCACGTGCTTATCTGTTTTTATATTGTTTTAAAATCCAATTTAGAGGTTTTTCACAAAGTGTGCAGTCAGGAAAAGTGTAGAGGCTTAGTCTCAATAGTTGAATTTGCAGGTTCCCTTGGCCTTCTATTCACTTGATGCCTGGTCTTGTTTGTGAAAATAGTAATTTAATGAAAAAAAGAAAATAGTAATTTGGAAAGGAGACCAGTCATTAACTTATTCTGGACCTTTTTCCCCCTCACTTTTTGGTATGACCATTGAATTGCCTACTTGAATGATCAACTTAAATAGAACCAAGATGGAGAGCAAGGCTCTGAAATTGGTCAACTTTTTTTTCCACTGTCAAAATGAGAGAATCATGCTTTTATGTGATTTGCTTGAATCATATTTTGGTCATCCATTTTTGAGAGCCTTTTTTATCTCTCTTTTTGTTGGAGATCAAGATGTTTTCATTAGGCCAAATGCACACTGGACTGCAGTGCTTTTCTGTCTGCTGCAGTATTCAACCTTGCACATTACTGTAGACTTCAGGAAGAAAATGCTTTTAGATATAAACATGAAATAATTTGCAAAAGGTGAGAGAGCTTCATTCACTTCGAAAACTATTCACAGTTTCAATTAAGTAGCTATTTTGTTTATTCAGTTGTTTTCTTTTTTTTTACCATGACTATGCATTCTATGTCTTTCTGCAGGCCGAGTTCCAGGTTTGTGATGTCCACCATGAAGTTGAACCAGTGACTGTGAGTACTGTGTATATTAGAGGTCTTCTCACATACTGAAATTGAGATCTGATCCGAATTGGATCTGTGAAATTCCCATCCGACACCGGACAGGACCCGCAAATGTTTTGTGTGAAAGTCAAAATCCGATTCAGGTCCGAGGTGGACAAGATCCGACCCAAAATATATCCGAGATGAGGGAGAATCGGATCCAAATTGGGTCCGATCTGTATCGGACCCATATGTATCCGAAATATAAAAAAATGCAGCGCTTTATTGCTGAGCAAGCCAGTAGAATTGTTTTGACTTGTCTGGCAGGCAGTGTGAACATTAACGTTTCACATGCATTTTCTGTTGAAGGCTAAACTCTAAAACTGTAAAATAATACATCTTAATATTTTCATAAATGACATCCCTAATTTAAAATGTCAACACAATATGAAGGGAAGAGGTGTGTGGCGAAGACTCACTAGTAGGCTGTATATATATTTGTGTGCAAATATAGGCCTATAAAAGTTATCATTTGGGGATGTCTGATAGTACATTTATTTCTGATTGTCTTAACTCACCACCACTTATGAGCTGCGGAGCTTCTCAGTGTTTTTTTCATCACCTCACACAGAAAGTCAACAGAGTGTTTTTACATCCATTGCAAATGACAATAGTTCCAAACTGTATTTAAAAAATACATTAGTGTCTAGTTTGAGAAACAGACGCCTCACAGGTCCTCAACTGGCAGCTTAATTAAATAGTATCTGCAAAACACCAGTATCAATGTCAACAGTGAAGAGGCAACTCCGGGATGCTGACCTTCTAGGCAGAGTTGCAAAGAAAAAGCCATATCTCAGACTGGCCAATAAAAAGAAAAGATTAAGATGGGCAAAAGAACACAGACACTGGACTTTTTCTTTGCAACTCTGCCTAGAAGGTCAGCATCCCAGAGTCGCCTCTTCACTGTTGATGTTGAGACTAGTGTTTTGCGGGTATTATTTAATGAGGCTGCCAGTTGAGGACCTGTGAGGCATCTGTTTCTCAAACTAGACACTAATGTATTTATCCTCTTGCTCAGTTGTGCACCGGGGCCTCCCACTCCTTCTATTCTGGTTAGAGCCAGTTTGCGCTGTTCTGTGAAGGGAGTAGTACACAGCGTTGTACGAGATCTTCAGTTTCTTGGCAATTTCTCGCATGGAATAGTCTTCATTTCTCAGAACAAGAATAGACTGACTAGTTTCAGAAGAAAGTTATTTGTTTCTGGCCATTTTGAGCCTGTAATCAAACCCACAATTGCTGATGCTCCAGATACTCAACTAGTCTCAAGAAGGCCCGTTTTATTTTCAGCTGTGTTAACATAATTGTAAAAGGGTTTTCTAATGATCAATTAGCCTTTTAAAATGATAAACTTGGATTAGCAAACACAACGTGCCATTGGAACACAGGACTGATGGTTGCTGATAATTGGCCTCTGTACGCCTATGTAGATATTCCATAAAAAATCAGCTGTTTCCAGCTACAGTAGCCATTTACAACATTAACAATGTCTACACTGTATTTCTGATCAATTTGATGTTATTTTAATGGACAAAAAAATTGCTTTTCTTTCAAAAACAAGGACATTTCTAAGTGACCACAAACTTTTGAACGGTAGTGTATATATGTGTACATATAACTAGGAATAAAGTGACAGATAGTAAACAGTAGCAGCAGCAGCGTATGTGAGTAAAAAAAAAAGGTTAATGCAAAAAGGCTCAATACAGATAGTTAACCAAACAGCTACCCGGACTAACTATTTAGCTTATGGCTTGAGGGTAGAAGCTGTTCAGGGTCCTGTTGGTTCCAGACTTGGTGCATCAGTACCGCTTGCCGTGCGGTAGCAGAGAGAACAGTCTATGACTTGGGTGGCTGGAGTCTTTTACCATTTTTAGGGCCTTCCTCGGACACCGTCTGGTATAGAGGTCCTGGTAGCGAGCTCAGCCCAAGTGATGTACTGGGCTGTCCGCACTACCCTAGTGCCTTGCGGTTGGATGCCAAGCAGTGCCGTACCAAGCGGGGATGCAGCCAGTCAAGATGTTCTCAATGGTGCAGCTGTAGAACCTTTTTAGGATCTGAGGGCCCATGCCAAATCTTTTCAGCCTCCTGAGTGGGAAGAGGTGTTGTTGTGCCCTCTTCACGACTGTGTTGGTGTGTTTGGACCATGATAGATCCTTAGTGATGTGGACACCGAGGAACTTGAAGCTCTCAATCCACTCAACAACACCCCTGTCGATTGGAATGGGGGCGTGCTCGGCCCTCCGTTTCCTGTAGTCTATGATCATCTCCTTTGTCTTGCTGACGTTGAGTGAGAGGTTGTTGTCCTGGCACCACACTGCCAGGTCTCTGACTTCCTCCCTATAGGCTGTCTCATCGTTGGCGGTGATAATGTCTACCACCGTCGTGTAGTCGGCAAACTTAATAATGGTGTTGGTGGCGTGTGCAGCCACGCAGTCGTGGGTGAACAGGGTGTACAGGAGGGGTCTAAGCACGCACCCCTGAGGGGCCCCCGTGTTGAGGGTCAGCGTGGCGGATGTGTTGTTGCCTACCCTCACCACCTAGAGACTGAGGTAGGAGACAGAGCATTGAGGGAGTGGCCTCCCATCCCTTATATTGTCAATCTGAGGTTATGTTATGTAGATACATAGACAATGATTTGACAACTGAGTTCATAAAACTCAAATATTTGATCTACTCTCTCTCTCTCATGCTGTGGTGTTATTTCTTGGTCTTTTCTTCCCAGTTTCAGCAAAACCCTGCTACCTGACGTGTGCAGTGTCCCTGTGCAGAGCCCCGGATGGGGAGCTGGACCTCTGTAAGACCAAGCTAGACTGGCAGGCCTGTGGATCTTTTATCCTGGTTCTGAGCTTCTCATAGGATCTGCCAGAACTGGACCTCGGCCCTATCAATTCACAGACCACCACCTACAGCCCCTCCATACAAACCTGCAGATAGGACAAGTCCTGGGGTGAGTATGTTTTAGTTTGTGTGTGTCTATCGATCCATTTTATGCATGTAAGTATTGTCTGATCAATTATTGACCACTCATTCTCTTCCTCTCTTCCTGTGTTGTAGTCTCAGTCACAATGTTATCACTGATGCACTGACTGAAACTAGCCTACTCAACTCGTCTTTGGCAACTGTTCCACTAACTCACCGTATGGTGTGCATTGGAGTGCTTGCCTGCGATTGAGAAAGCGTGTGAATGTGTGATGTAGGTAGGTAGTGAGTGAAGACAGGGAGAGGGCGGTCTCTTTTACTTGATGTTTCTGTTGGAGGATGGTGATCTGTTCTGTAATGATGAATAATGTACTTTCTCTACAGCCTCTTCAACAACAGACTTGTGAACAGAACATCCTTCCTGACACACAAGACAACAGTTCTGAGGTCTGGTAAAGAGGGATGAGAGGACAGCCAATAGATGAAACTGATTAATTACTTTGATCAGTCCTACTTTCAACACTTCATACTAAAAATTTACTCCGATTGCCTACTTAAGCTTGCAATGGATTTCTGTGGAGTTAAACATAACACATGCAGTGTCACTGTTTCGTGTGGAAGGGGCTATGAGAAGGGGTCGATTTGGAATTCAGCACTGTCCATGGGTTGACCGACCAGAACCTTTTTTTCTTCAAATGTGTTTTTATTGTTTATTGTTTTTGACAGTACAGCTGGAAATGTGAAGAGAGCGAAACATAGTAGGGGTGGCCGAGATGGGGCCCGATCCCTGTTTCCAGGGGGCATATGTGGTCCAGAGCCGGGAGCTTAGACCGCTACACTCCCTCACGACTGACTGAACATTTACCAGAGCAGAAATACAATGTTCGTTAGACTTTCCTCACTGTAAAACTCAGAATGGTTGTGAGGTCACAGGGAAAAGACTGATCTGAGGGACCACAGACCCACAAAACATTGTAGCTCACTTGACTGGAGAACACAGCTCTTGGTGGTGCCAATGTCTGACATGAAACAAAAATGGAAACACAACAGCAAATTGCTCTCCACTTCCTACCACAATCTTATATAGTACTGTAGAAGTAATGGTATTCCTCCTGAAGGGTATAATCAACCAACAAAAATGTTCAAATGCTAAATGTATCTGTTTTAAGTTGGTATTCCTTTTTCCTGTAGCTAGGCTGTAAATATGTTCAAGGAGCATAACTATAACATGTACAGCTTCATATGTATTGTTATTTTTTGCTAACATAGTTATAATGAGGAATGCAATGACATTGTTTATATTAAATTACTGGTAATTCTGTTTTTTAAATGGATCTGATGTCTGTTTTTCGGTTATTTTTATTGCTCATCTCTACTCATGAAGATGTGATAATATTACATGACATATGTAGCTATTTCGGGACATTCGGGGGTGATTCCAGTCTGGCAAAAAAAAATTGGAACATTTGAATCAGATAAGCTTCATTGAGATACCATACTTAGAATGTGATTATTCATACACTCATATTAGGCCTATTGCTCTTTGGTTGGGATGTTCAATGGTTAAGTGGGCTAGCTACCATTATGGCATTTGCATGTTATGGCGTTCGCTCTGGCTGGCTGAGAAAACAGGTAAAAAAGAGATTTGGACTTTTCCTCTGGTAAAAATAAAAAAAAGTGCACTGTTGCCTCCAGTATGTTAGGTGGCGGCATTGTACCATTGTCATGACGGCAAAACGACAAAGTGTCCAATCAACTTGATTGTGGAATGGGGTGGTGTTTTCTTTTGAGAGGGCTAATAGTTGTCAGAGCAATTTTCCTTTTTTGCAATTTTGTATTACCGTATCGAATAATTTAATGTATGTAGAAAAACTACTTTATATCGTAGTTGTGCCTGTTCACGCGCGTATCTACTCTCTCATTCGCTAAAATGGTCCCACCTGATCTCGCCTCCCGACTGCCTCCATCTTTGAAGACATGTATTTTCATTGTTAGAGCGGCCCCTTGAGTATCTTGTCTATAAAATAGATACTCTTTGAGACTACTCAACGTTTTTTTTCTCTGTTTGCTAAACATTCTCATGTGTCTCAAGCCCGAGAGATCAGTATACAATTTTACGCATGGAAGGCATCAGCCTGTTGCAGTCTGAATTTTTTTATGTTCAAATTTGAAACTGTTGGAGACTGAGGGGACTTGCAACGTCAAGGTAGTTAACAAAATAACTTGGCTGATGCTAGCTAATTCATGTTTTGTTTTTTATATACAGTTGAAGTCAGAAGTTTACTTACACCTAGGTTGGACTCATTCAAACTAGTTTTTCCACCACTCCACAAATTTCTTGTTAACAAACTATTGTTTTGGCAAGTCAGTTAGGACATCTACTTTGTGCATGACACAAGTAATTTTTCCAACAATTGTTTACAGACAGATTGCTTGACATCATGGGAAAATCAAAAGAAATCAGCCAAGACCTCAGAAAAAAATGTGTAGACCTCCACAAGTCTGGTTCATCCTTGGGAGCAATTTCCAAACTACCACGTTCATCTGTACAAACAATAGTACGCAAGTATAAACACCATGGGACCACACAGCCGTCATACCGCTCAGGAAGGAGACGCGTTCTGTCTCCTAGAGATGAACGTACTTTGGTGCAAAAAGTGAAAATCAATCCCAGAACAACATCAAAGGACCTTGTGAAGATGCTGGAGGAAAATACAAAAGTATTTATATCCACAGTAAAACGAGTCCTATATCGACATAACCTGAAAGCCCGCTCAGCAAGGAAGAAGCCACTGCTCCAAAACCGCCATAAAAAAGCCAGACTACGGTTTGCAACTACACATGGGGACAAAGATTGTACTTTTTGGAGAAATGTCCTCAGGTCTGATGAAACAAAAATATAATTGTTTGGCCATAATGACCATCGTTATGTTTGTAGGAAAAAGGGTGTTGCTTGCAAGCCGAAGAACACCATCCCAACCATGAAGCACGGGGGTGCTGTGGAGGTGCTTTGCTGCTGGAGGGACTGGTGCACTTCACAAAATAGATGGCATCATGGGGAAGGAAAATTATGTGGATATATTGAAGCAACATCTCAAGACATCAGTCAGGAAGTTAAAGCTCGGTCGCAAAAGGGTCTTCCAAATGGACAATGACCCCAAGCATACTTCCAAAGTTGTGGCAAAATGGCTTAAGGACAACAAAGTCAAGGTATTGGAGTGGCCATCACAAAGCCCTGACCTCAATCCTATAGAAAATGTGTGTGCAGAACTGAAAAAGCATGTGCGAGCAAGGAGGCCTACAAACCTGACTCCGTTACACCAGCTCTGTCGGGAGGAATGGGCTAAAATTCACCAAACGTATTGTGGGAAGCTTGTGGAAGGCTACCCAAAACGTTTGACCCAAGTTAAACAATTTAAAGGCAATGCTACCAAATACTAATTGAGTGTATGTAAACTTCTGACCTATGGGGCAATCTATCAGTCTCATTATAATAAACCAAATTAAAATCCCCACCAACTATAATCTGACTGGATGGATATTTTCTCAGAAGACTTTTAAGAATTTCCTCTAGAAGTAAGTCATTTGGAGGAACAGTATCCATATACATTACACAACACAGATAATCTGTCCATGTGGTTGATGACCGCTACTAGCCAATGTCCATTTGAGTAAACAAAAATGTCCCTTTGAAATTGTGTGCTAAAATTGCAACCCCAGTTGAATGATTAGTCCCGTGGGCCAAGAAAATGTCACTGCCCCACTGATATTTCTAAAAATTAAAGTCCTCTTTGCATGAATGTGTCTCTTGAACGAATACAAGATCTGCGTTACAGTCTTTACCCAAAAAAATAAAAAAGCTTTCCTCTTCAACAGGTTTTATATTCCCCCTGGCATTGATTGACATAAACTTAAAGTCCATATATACAAAATAGAAAGGAAAATCCTATGCAATCTCAACTCTAGCCTCTCTGTAAAAAGGTGCTTCATAAATGTATTAACAGAAGTCTTAACTTGTAAACCATAACACCACAATTCAAAACTAGAATGCTGAGTTTGTTGTGGGTGAAGGGGCTGCCTTGTAAGCCTACCGGCAGTGCAAATCACCCCAGTCTAATTTATTTTTTCCGTCTGCGAAAAAGGCTTGAATTCCCCTGTAGTGTCCACCCTTTCCTTGATTTCGGGCCTGTTGGACGAAAGGCCACAACTTTGCCTTTGCCTTTGCTGCCTTGTCTGCTGCAGTCAGATCCTCACCGAATCTAAATTCTCTCTCGATCAGAAAGGCGCTTTAATTTGGTTTCTTCCAAACTCCATCTCTCGCTGTGCGGAAAGCGAACTGGATGAGGATCAAGCGGCTGCCAATGGCATCTTGCTTCTTCCCAATACAATAAGCGACATCCACAGCCAACGATGAGGACACCATAAAGCCGTAGCCATCTTCTCCGGTATCGCTCTGCTTCCGACAAGCGCTCTTGCATGTCGGTAATGGCCTTCTCCTGTGCAGTACATTTATCAGAGGTTGCTGTGTTTGCACGTTTAAGATCTTTGATACTCTCGCATACATGATTGAGAGGTCTCGAGGTCAACAATTTTTATGTGATTTCGCGTATCATTTTCTCCAGACCATCGGCTCTTTCGTTTATCTTTGCAGTGACAGCATCGATTATGTTGACCTGGAGTTTGTGCAAAGACAATTATTTCTGTGTATTTTTGGGTGCAGGGCTATTAACTGGAGTTTCTGAATCAACCGAATGTCCAGATTCCTCCATTTCTTCTCCTGAGTTGTCAGGTGGCGGTTTCTCTCCGGTGTATGAGTGGTCAGCTAGCAACTGCCTTCTCCTCCCTTTGCTCTTTCTTCCATTTTTTTCTTCCATTTTGCCAAGTTTCATATCAAATTACTGGTCTACTGAGCGTTTTTCTCTGTGTTTACTATAAACCGAGTTTTGTTACATTTTAAGTAAGTTTGAGAGGGATAAAAGTTAGTTACTCGGAGCAAGATAAATTCCCGTCTGCACTCGCTGCCATCTTCTTTCGCTAGCTAATTCATGGGAGCCAGTTTCTGCCTTTCAAGCAGAGATACTAGTACCTAGCTATTTTAGGCAATACTGTAGCGAATGTAGCCCTTTTAAGCGGCATTGTTTGTTGTCGATAGGCTTTCCATATAAAAAAAAATTCTACCAATGGGGACGTTAGAATATTATCTAGGACCAAAGAACAGCTAGTTATTGCAGATACATTAGAGAAAGCGTAACTCTTTTTAGTGTGGTCACGTGATATCACTGACCGCCGACTTCTTTCAATGGAGGGCGTCACAATAACATTAGATCAAAAAGAAAATGTAGATACGGTGTCACACTGCCACAATGTTTAATTTAATTTAGCCAGAATATCGACAAAAATGCCTAGGTTTTGTTCCATTTGACTCCATGAGATTTTGACCCGATGACTGTCCTAAAGGGCTGCTAGGATAAGGAATGATCTACTTCATTTAATTTCATTTGCCTAATTTGGAGTGAGATGGAGGTTGAAGTGAAGCTAGAGGAGGATGAGAGGGAGATATCCCAAGCTGTCTAGGTCTGATCTATTAGATACACAGGCAGGTAATGCATATGATATAAATCCTCATGAAATGACACCAGAGTAGATATGTGGTATTTTGTCTAAAGATACCAGAGCAAGAGATGGGGAGGTTAAATAGGCCTATTTACTGTTGGTGTTCAGGACAGAGAGATTACAGATAGTGTACTTGCTTCAAGTATCAACTCAGTGTCTCAGGACAAGGGTGTAAAGAGAGGTAGACATTTTAATGTCCATACATACAGTGGATTCAGACCCCTTGACTTTTTCCAGCCTTATTCTAAAATTGATTAAATTGTTTTTGTCCCTAATCAATCTACACACAATAACCCATAATGACAAAGCAAAAACAGGTTTTTAGAAATTTTAGCAAATTAATTAAAAATTAAAAATATTTACAGAAATATTCACCACCATGCTTCACCGTAGGGATGGTGCCAGGTTTCCTACAGACATGACGCTTGGCATTCAGGCCAAAGAGTTCAATCTTGGTTTCATCAGACCAGAGAATCTTGTTTCTCATGGTCTGAGAGTCCTTTAGGTGCCTTTTGGCAAACTCCAAGCGGGCTGTTGTTCCTTTTACTGAGGAGTGGCTTCTGTCTGGCCACTCTACCATAAAGGCCTGATTGGTGGAGTGCTGCAGAGATGGTTGTCCTTCTGGAAGGTTCTCCCATCTCCATAGAGGAACTCTGGAGCTCTGTCAGAGTGACCATCAGGTTCTTGGTCACCTCCCTGAACAAGGCCCTTCTCCCCCGATTGCTCAGTTTGGCTGGGGTGCCAACTCTAGGAAGAGTCTTGGTGGTTCCAAACTTCTTCCATTTAAGAATGATGGAGGCCACTGTGTCCTTGGGGATCTTCAATGCTGCAGAAATGTTTTGGTACCCTTCCCCAGATCTGTGCCTCGATACAATCCTGTCTCGGAGCTCTACTGACAATTCCTTCGACCTCATGGCTTGGTTTTTGCTCTGACGTGCACTGTGAACTGTGGGACCTTGTATAGACAGGTGTGTTCCTTTCCAAATCATGTCCAATCAATTGAATTTACCGCTGGTGGACTCCAATCAAGTTGTAGGAACATCTCAAGGATGATCAATGGAAACAGGATGCACCTGAGCTCAATTTTGAGTCTCATAGCAAAGGGTCTGAATACTTATGTAAATAAGGTATTTCTGTTTTTATTTTTAATACATTTGCAAAAATTTCTACAAACCCGTTTTCGCTTTGTCATTATGGGGTAGTGTGTGTAGATTGAGGTAAAACATTTGGAAAAAGGGAAGGGGTCTGAATACTTACCGAATGCACTGTAGCAAGATAACCCCTGCACATCTGTCAAAGATGAGTAAAATAAAAAAATACCACACAGTGATATTGGAAAGTATTTACATTGTCTCAATCACCACTGTCAGCTGCGGAAAGTAGTTATTCTAAAAGTCAACCCAACTGCACAGCCAGAAGACCACAATCTAAAGAGTAAAAAAACAAATTGGCAGTTTGTTTGTAAATAACTCAAAACCAAGTAACATAAGAAGAACATTTGAGCATTGCAATAAAGTTGGTGTTGATTTCAATGTTGGATGTGGAGCAAAACAGAAACTGGACTTAAAGCTACTGACAAATGGTGTAATGATTCAGCTCTCAGATTTTGCCAAAGAAATTAATAGATCTACTCAGCATGTCATTTGTGAAATTCTAGATTACAACTTTGATCTCGGTTTGCAAATTGATCAACGGATAGAATTTACAAGCCGGATGATGACCAAAGTAAGGTACTTGATGACAAAAGCCAAAGTGGAAATACCTGAATTTGTAACAGATGTCTTTGAACTTCCTATGACAGTATCAACAACATGCCGCTCACGTGTAAAGCACTCAAATTACATTGTCAGCTAACCAGAGGTTGAAAGAAGATTTAGAAATAAGGCAATTTGTTATAAAGGAGGAGGAAGAATGTGCCTCTATAATGTCCTTTGAGGTAGATGGGTCGGTTGAGTATGAAAATGCTCAACAAGAAAACAATGTCTCTGATAAACTTTGACCTTTATGCTAGCCAGGTATCTCCTCATCAAGTCAAAGGGGCCATGTCTAATGAAACAGATGTACTACAGAGTGCTGTTGAAACAGGAACACTTGGCCTGAAGAATGGGCCTACTACTGACATCTGTATAAAGGACTAACTTAATCTGGACCGCATATTACAATGGAGACCAACTCTACTGACACAGATGCATCACTGTCTGATGAAGCAGTACACAGACCTAGAAGGGACCAATCTTTTATGACATCTTCAAAAGAAGATAAGACGAAGGACGTTGATGTGAAATCAAAAGGTGAGGCAAAATAAAAACTTGACTTGCGTTTATTGACCTGATTGAAGTGGTAAACTTTTGTGCTGAATTGTGGAATTTACAGGCAGAATATCATTGATGTCCTGGAGTACAATGTTGATTGTGATTTGCTAAATTATATGGATCTTCTTGAAAATATTTGAAAAATTGAAATGAAAATTAAAGTATTGTCACACATAATGAACCGAAGAACGACTTTGAAAGGGGCGATTTTCAACCTGACTGAAATCACCCCAAAAGGGGCGGGGCCTTTTGAAGCACGACTTTAGCCTGATTGGACATTTAGTGGCAGATCAGACGTCTAGATTAGAACACTGATAACTACTGTTGCCGTGATATAATTGATTAGAACAAAAATCCCTTCCTTTTCCCGTTTGGCAGTGCGTCGCCCATATCGCCCTAATGAACACACCGCCCCTGGTCAAATATAAATGATCGATTTAGGAAGGATTTGGCAATATTAGATCAACTACAAAAGGCTAATACAAATGCAATCGGTATTGTTGTTGAAGGCATGGACATGTGCAAGAAGAAACACACTTGGGAATGGCTGGTCTTTTTGGATGAACCCAAACTAGTGTCAATGATGAAATCATTCCAGACAGGCGAAGAAAGAAGAAAAGCTCTCTGCCACACCTGCAGAAGAATGGAAATTGTAAATGAATCGACAGGACAGACGGGATGTATTCGTCTTTTTTACTAATGAAACACAGCAAACGATACTGAACTAAACAGACCTTTGATGGCAGGTTTAACTTTGCACCTGTAACCTGGTGATGGCATTGCCTAGACAGCCCTTTCAAAAACATGTGCCAGAATGTGCTTTTCTGTCTAGCACCTTAGCGTTTGTATTCAGACTGGTGTTTGAACAATAAACAGCAATGCAACCTCAGACTGTTCAGGCAAGAAGTAGAAGCAAGTAACATACACTACATGACCAAAAGTATGTGGACACCTGCTCATCGAACATCTCATTCCAAAATCATGGGCACTAATATGGAGTTGGTCCCCCCTTTGCTGCTATAACAGCCTCCACTCTTGTGGGAAGGCTTTCCACTAGATGTTGGAACATTGCTGCGGGGACTTGCTTCCATTCAGCCACGAGCATTAGTGAGGTCGGGCACTGATGTGGAAGGCTTTCCACTAGATGTTGGAACATTGCTGCGGGGACTTGCTTCCATTCAGCCACGAGCATTAGTGAGGTCGGGCACTGATGTTGGGCAATTAGGCGTGGCTCGCAGTCTGCGTTCCAATTCATCCCAAAGGTGTTCGATGGGGTTGAGGTCAGGGTTCTGTGCAGGCCAGTCAAGTTCATCCACATCGATTTCGACAAACCATTTCTGTATGGACCTCGCTTTGTGCACGGGGGCATTGTCATACTGAAACAGGAAAGGGCCTTCCCAAAACTGTTGCCACAAAGTTGGAAGCACAGAATCGTCTAGAATGTCATTGTATGCTGTAGTGTTAAGATTTCCCTTCACTGGAACTAAGGGGTCTAGCCCGAACCATGAAAAACAGCCCCACACTGTTATTCCTCCTCCACCAAACTTTACAGTTGGCACTATGCATTGGGGCAGGTAGCGTTCTCCTGGCATCCGCCAAACCCAGATTCGTCCGTCGGACTGCCAGATGGTGAAGTGTGATTCAGAGAACATGTTTCCACTGCTCCAGAGTCCAATGGCGGCGAGCTTTACACCACTCCAGCCGACGCTTGGCATTGCGCATGGTGATCTTAGGCTTGTGTGCGGATGCTCGGCCATGGAAACCCATTTCATGAAACTCCTGATGAACAGTTCTTGTGCCGACCTTGCTTCCAGAGGCAGTTTGGAACTGCGCGCTTCAGCACTCGGCGGTCCCGTTCTGTGCGCTTGTGTGGCCTACCACTTCGCGGCTGAGCCGTTGTAGCTCCTAGACGTTTCCACTTCACAATAACAGCACTTACATTTGACCGGGGTAGCTCTAGCAGGGCAGAAATCTTACGAACTGACTGGTTGGAAAGGTGCCATCCTATGACGGTGCCACGTTGAAAGTCACTGAGCTCTTCAGTAAGGCCATTCTACTGCCAATGTTTGTCTATGGCGATTGCATGGCTATGTGCTCAATTTTATACACCTGTCAGCAACATGTGTGGCTGAAATAGCCGAATCCACTCATTTGAAGGGGTGTCCACATACCTTTGTATATACAGTGGGGAGAACAAGTATTTGATACACTGCCGATTTTGCAGGTTTTCCTACTTACAAAGCATGTAGAGGTCTGTAATTTTTATCATAGGTACACTTCAACTGTGAGAGACGGAATCTAAAACAAAAATCCAGAAAATCACATTGTATGATTTTTTATTAATTTGCATTTTATTGCATGACATAAGTATTTGATCACCTACCAACCAGTAAGAATTCCGGCTCTCACAGACCTGTTAGTTTTTCTTTAAGAAGCCCTCTTGTTCTCCACTCATTACCTGTATTAACTGCACCTGTTTGAACTCGTTACCTGTATAAAAGACACCTGTCCACACACTTAATCAAACAGACTCCAACCTCTCCACAATGGCCAAGACCAGAGAGCTGTGTAAGGACATCAGGGATAAAATTGTAGACCTGCACAAGGCTGGGATGGGCTACAGGACAATAGGCAAGCAGCTTGGTGAGAAGGCAACAACTGTTGGCGCAATTATTAGAAAATGGAAGAAGTTCAAGATGACGGTCAATCACCCTCAGTCTGGGGCTCCATGCAAGATCTCACCTCGTGGGGCATCAATGATCATGAGGAAGGTGAGGGATCAGCCCAGAACTACACGGCAGGACCTGGTCAATGACCTGAAGAGAGCTGGGACCACAGTCTCAAAGAAAAACATTAGTAACACACTACGCCGTCATGGATTAAAATCTTGCAGCGCACGCAAGGTCCCCCTGCTCAAGCCAGCGCATGTCCAGGCCCGTCTGAAGTTTGCCAATGACCATCTGGATGATCCAGAGGAGGAATGGGAGAAGGTCATGTGGTCTGATGAGACAAAAATTTAGCTTTTTGGTCTAAACTCCACTCGCCGTGTTTGGAGGAAGAAGAAGGATGAGTACAACCCCAAGAACACCATCCAAACCGTGAAGCATGGAGGTGGAAACATCATTCTTTGGGGATGCTTTTCTGCAAAGGGGACAGGACGACTGCACCGTATTGAGGGGAGGATGGATGGGGCCATGTATCGCGAGATCTTGGCCAACAACCTCCTTCCCTCAGTAAGAGCATTGAAGATGGGTCGTTGCTGGGTCTTCCAGCATGACAACGACCAAACACACAGCCAGGGCAACTAAGGAGTGGCTCCGTAAGAAGCATCTCAAGGTCCTGGAGTGGCCTAGCCAGTCTCCAGACCTGAACCCAATAGAAAATCTTTGGAGGGAGCTGAAAGTCCGTATTGCCCAGCGACAGCCCCGAAACTTGAAGGATCTGGAGAAGGTCTGTATGGAGGAGTGGGCCAAAATCCCTGCTGCAGTGTGTGCAAACCTGGTCAAGACCTACAGGAAACGTATGATCTCTGTAATTGCAAACAAAGGTTTCTGTACCAAATATTAAGTTCTGCTTTTCTGATGTATCAAATACTTATGTCATGCAATAAAATGCTAATTAATTACTTAAAAATCATACAATGTGATTTTCTGGATTTTTGTTTTAGATTCTGTCTCTCACAGTTGAAGTGTACCTATGATAAAAATTACAGACCTCTACATGCTTTGTAAGTAGGAAAATCTGCAAAATCTGCAGTGTATCAAATACTTGTTCTCCCCACTGTAGTTAAGCACCTTTGTTTAATGACACTGTCAATAGGACTTCCATGTGATCTACAAAGGGCAAAGCTAACTAGGACCAAAGAATACTTTGCTAGTTGAGGGTTGCGTTCAGCAGTCGCAACATTTTGGAACGTTCATGTAGCCTATTTCTATGTAGAACAAACATGCCTCTGACAAGTAGAATAAGGAATCAGATCAGCTCTATTATGCTAAATCTATCTGAAACGTTTGGCAACTGAACTAGCCCGGTTTACATTTTTTAGTCACGTGGTGTCAGCTAAGACTTTTTCAAAGTAACAAAGAGGGTTTTTGACTTGATCTGCACCACAGCAAGAGGTGCTCCAAATGTTGCTCACTTGAATGGGGTTAATAGGGAGTGGAATTACTGTTTTTATAGGGTTGTGTTAGGATTAGGAATGATCAAATCTATGCCATTTCCTTAGAATTGACCCTGTCACCCAACTAGCCTACTTTGGAGTGAGATGGATGTAGAAGTAAAGCTAGATGAGAGGGATAGGCCTATATCCCCAGCTGTCGTAAGTTCGGATCGTTTTGATACACAGGCAGGTTATGTGTATGATATAAATCCTCATGAAGCGACGCCACAGCAGATGTGTGGTATTTTGTCAAAAGATACTGGAGCAAGAGATTGGGAGGTTAAGGCAGAATCAATAGGCCTAACTACTGTTGGTACTCAGGACAGGGAGATTACAGATAGTGTACTTGTTCCGAGTATCAACACAGTGTTTCAGGACAAGGCTGCAAAGATAGACGTTCTGAATACAAATGTTGAAGGTAAAAATGTTCATGTCCATACAGAGCAACATAATCCAACACCTCTGTCAAAGATGAGTCATGTTTTGAAATACCACCCAGTGATATTCAAATTGGAAAAGTATTTACATTGTCTCAATCACCATTGTTAGCTGCAGAAAGTGGTTATTCTAGAGGTCAAATTGACCTAACTGCAACGGTATGAATTTGCAATTCGAACAATGATGAAAGTAAAGGGCTTGACAAAGCCCAAACTATGAAAACCTGAATTGTTAACTCAAGTCTTTGACAGTATACTTCCTATGACAGTATCAAAAACATGCAGCTCCTGTGTAAAGCACTCAAATAACAGGCCAGGTGTCTCCTCATATCAAAGAGACCATGTTTAATGAAACAGATGTACCACAGAGTGCTGTTGAAACAGCAACACTTGGCCTGCAGAATGGACCTACTGACATCTGCATAAAGGAAAAATCGCATCTGGAATTTACATCTGCTCAGCATGTTAATATGAAGACCATCTCTACTGACACAGATGTATCACTGTCTGATGAGGAAGCAGTGCACAGACATAGAAGGGACCAATCTTTTATGAAATCTACAACAGAAGATAAAATGAAGGACCTCTACCCCCTCTGTAAGAAAATAGGTTTAGACCTTGAAGTGAAAAAAAAAATGAAGCAATTTTATCTTGATTTCCAAAATGATGGAGATCTTCTTGAAAATATCATCGACAATTTACGCAGGAGGTGTGAATCATAGAATAGGGTTTATTTGGCCAATACAGCAGTCCACAGCAATGCGTGCAGTGCGACTTAAATGGGTACTGGGAAAACAAAACACACAGGTGAATATCCCGGCGATAAAAGTAACCCAATGCTCAACACGAGCTAGCGACACCTCTACATGGAACAATAACACACAAAGACATGGGGGAACAGAGGGAATAATTATACAGAGACTGATGAGGGGATATGTACCAGGTGTGTGTGAAAAACAAGACAAAACAAATGGAATGATGAAAAGAGGAGCGGCATTGGCTACAAGGCCGGTGACGACGAACGCTGAAGCCTGCCCGAACAAGGAGATGAGGCAGCTTCGGAGGGATGAGGCAGCTTCGGAGAGATGAGGCAGCCCCTTAACACGCAGCTCTAGCAGCGCGTCGACACCGGCCCTGGGGACGGCCAGGAGGACGCGGAGCGGGGCGATTCGGATGGCGACGGTGGAAATCCCGCAACAGGGAGGGATCGAGGACATCCTTCACCGGGACCCAGCTCCGCTCCTCCGGACCGTACCCCTCCCACTCCACGAGGTTCTGAAGGCCCTCTGCCCGACGCCTCGAATCCAGGATGGAACGGACGGAGTACGCCGGGGTGCCCTCGATGTCCAGAGGGGGCGGAGGGACCTCCCGCACCTCAGACTCCTGGAGCGGAACAGCCACCACCGGCCTGAGGAGACACACGTGAAACGATGAGTTAATACGGTAATCAGGAGGGAGCAGCAACCTATACGTAACCTCGTTCACTCTCCTCAGGACTTTGAACGGCCCCACAAACCGTGGGCCCAGCTTCCGGCAGTGCAGGTGGAGGGGCAGGTTCCGGGTCGAGAGCCAGACCCGATCACCCGGAAAAAAGACTGGGGCCTCACTGTGGTGGTGGTCAGTGTTAGACTTCTGGCGCTGCACGGCGCGCTGGAGGTAGACGTGGGCGGTGTTCCACGTCTCCTCAGCGCGCCGAAACCAGTCGTCCACCGCAGGAGCTTCGGTGTGGCTCTGATGCCATGGTGCCAGGACCGGATGATACCCTAAAACACATTGAAATGGTGACATGTTAGTGGAGGAGTGGCGGAGAGAGTTCTGGGCATATTCGGCCCATGGCAAGAACATGAGGAGACCACTCCCCCGGCCGGTCCTGGCAGTAGGACCGCAGAAACCTACCCACATCCTGATTCACCCGTTCCACCTGCCCATTAGATTCGGGGTGAAACCCAGAGGTCAGGCTAACCGAGACCCCCAGACGTTCCATGAACGCCTTCCAGACCCTAGACGTAAACTGGGGACCCCGGTCATGTCCTCTGGCACCCCGTAGTGCCGGAAGACGTGAGTAAAAAGGGCTTCTGCAGTTTGCAGGGCCGTGGGGATACCGGGCAGAGGAAAGGGGGTGGCAGGCTTTTGAAAAGCGGTCCACAACGACCAGGATGGTGGTGTTACCCTGAGAGAGGGGAAGATCAGTTAGAAAATAATCAATAAGTGGGACCATGGCCGTTGTGGAACTGGTAAGGGATGTAACTTACCCGCTGGAAGGTGCCTAGGTGCCTTACTCTGGGGGCACACCGAGCAGGAGGAGACATACACCCTCACTACCTTAGCCAAGGTAGGCCACCAGTACTTCCCGGTAAGGCAGCGCACTGTACGGCCGATGCCTGGGTGACCAGAGGAGGGGGACGTGTGTGCCCAATAGATAAGACGATCACAGACACTAGACGGCACGTACCAAAGCCCAGCTGGGCACTGAGGTGGAGATGGCTCTGTGCGTAACGCCCGCTCTATGTCCGCGTCCACCGCCCACACCACGGGCGCCACAATGCAGGAGGCCGGGAGTATGGGGGTGTTATCAATGGGCCTCTCCTCTGTGTCGTACAGCCGTGACAGTGCGTCTGCCTTCACGTTCTTAGTGCCTGGTATATAGGACAGCGTGAAGAACCGGGTGAAGAACAAGGCCCACCTGGCCTGGCGAGGGTTCAGCTTCCTCGCTGCCCGGATGTACTCCAAGTTATGGTGGTCAGTCCAGACGAGGAAAGGGTGTTTAGCCCCCTCGAGCCAGTGCCTCCATGCTGTCAGGGCTCTGACAACAGCCAATAGCTCCCGATCACCAACGTCATAGTTCTGCTCCGCCGGGCTGAGCTTCTTAGAGAAGAAGGCACTGGGGCAGAGCTTGGGTGGCGTGCCCGAGCGTTGGGATAGGACAGCGCCTACCCCTACCTCGGACGCGTCCACCTCCACTACGAACGGCAATGAGGGATCGGGATGGACCAGTACCGGGGCTGAGGTGAACAGAGCCCTCAGGGTACTGAAAGCCCTGTCAGCCTCAGCAGACCAGCGGAGCCGGGACGGCCCACCCTTCAACAGAGAGGTGATGGGGACTGCGACGTTGCCAAAGCCCCGGATAAACTTCCGATAGTAATTGGCAAAGCCAATGCAGCACTGCACCTCCTTAACCGTGGTTGGAGTCAGCCAATTACGCAAGGCTGAAATGCAGTCTCACTCCATCTTCACACCTGAGGTGGTGATTTGGTATCCGAGGAAGGAGATGGATTGTTGGAAGAACAGACATTTTTCTGCCTTGGCATACAGGTCATGCTCCAACAGTCGCCCAAGCACTCTGCGAACCAGGGACACATGCTCGGCGCGCAGGATGTCATCGATGTAGACCACCACACCGCGACCAAGCACGTCCCGAAACACCTCGTTCACAAAGGACTGGAAGACTGATGGAGCATTCATCAACCCGTACGGCATCACAAGGTATTCATAATGCCCGTGTTGGTGCTAAATGCTGTCTTCCATTCGTCCCCTTCCCGGACACGCACCAGGTTGTACACACTCCTGAGATCTAATTTAGTGAAGAAGCGCGCCCCATGCATTGATTCGATCACAGAGGAAATTAGGGGTAGAGGATAACTATAGCGAATTGTAATTTAATATGTGCACGTTAATCCATGCAAGGGCGCAGACACCCGTCTTTCTTCTTCACGAAAAATAAACTTGAGAAGGCGGGTGAAGTGGAGGGATGTATGAACACCTGACGCAGGGACTCGGAGACGTATGTTTCCATAGCCTCCGTTTCAGCCTGAAACAGAGGATATACATGACTCCTGGGCAGCACAGCGTCTAACCGGAGGTTTATCGCGCAACCCCCCGCGCGATGGGGTGGTAATTTGGTTGCCTGCGTTTTGGGAAAGGCGTGCGCCAAATCGAGGTATTCGGGGGGAATGCACATGGTGGAGGCATTGTCTGGACTTTCCACCGTGGTCGCACCAACGGAAACAGCTAGAGACCTACCATGACACTCTCGCAACCACCCCGTGAGAGCCCTCTGCGGCCATGAAAAGGTGGGGTTGTGTAGTGCTAGCCAGGGAAGGCCCAACACAACAGGGAAATCAAGGGACTCAATAATAATAAATGATTTGCTCATTATGGGTCTCCTGCGTAATCATAGTGACTGGTGCTGTAACCTCCCTAACAAAACCTGATCCTAATGGTTGATTGTCAAGTGCTTTGACGGGCAATGGAATAGACAGGGGAACCAATGTAATACGTAGACTAAGAGCTAAAGACCTGTCCATAAAGTTCCCAGCTGTGCCTGAATCTACCAGCGTCTTACACTGGGGAACTACCGGGTAATCAGGGAAGTTGATGTGGATGGTTAAATGTGCAGCAGAGGGCTCTGAGCGAGTGTGGGTTTGTGCTACCTGGGGTAACGCGAGAGTGCCCTTCCTGCCTGCCGCCTCCAGAACCAGAAGAACTCTGACGACATCGTGCAGCAGAATGTCCTCTTCTGCCACAAGAGTGACACTGGATCTGTCGTCCTCCATTCTCCCGGAACGCTGCACCACCCAGCTCCATCGGAACGTGAGCCGGGGTGAGGGGGGGGTGAAACAGCAGGTTATCCAACCGGATGGCCATGTCCACAAGTTGGTTGAAGGTCAGAGTGGTATCCTGGTTCGAATCCAGGCTCTGTCGCAGCCGGCCGCGACTCGGAGACTCATGGGCGGCGCACAATTGGCCCAGCGTCGTCCAGGGTAGGGGAGGGAATGGCCGGCAGGGATGTAGCTCAGTTGATAGAGCATGGCGTTTGCAACGCCAGGGTTGTGGGTTCGATTCCCACGGGGGGCCAGTATAAAAAAATATGTATTCACTAACTGTAAGTCGCTCTGGATAAGAGCGTCTGCTAAAATGACTAAAATGTAATGTAAATGTATCCCGGCAGGCTGCATCGGAAATGGTCGATGGGGGACCACTCGTTCCACCCGGACCAAGCCGCTAGGGTTCTAAACTCCAGGGCAAAGTCTTGCGCGGTCCCTTGATGTGAAAATAAATAAAATAAAATAAAAACTGGACTTGCATTTATTGACTAGAGGTGTAATTAATTGAATGGCACATTTTGCTGCTGAAGTGTGTGGAACCTACAGGCAGATTGTCCTTGCTGTTCTCGAGTACAATTTTGATCTGGATTTCCAAAATGATATAGATCTCCTTGAAAATATAATTAATAACATACGAATAGTCGAAAAGAAAAGGAAAAGCTGGTTGAAGGAGGGGAATCGAAGGAGGGGAGGGGATTGAAAGGAATGTTAAGAAAAAAAATACATGAATTGCTGAAGGAAAGATTCTCAATGGTGCCTTCCAAGAAAGGACTTGTTCTGGGATTTCAAATATAACAAATAGAAGGCGACAGTATTTAAGGACGAAAAAGGAAGAAAGAGCAACTTTAATAGCAAGGAAGATGGAGGCAGACAAATTTGATTTGAAAGAGCCAGACAAATTTCTCAGAGTGTAAAGACCGAGAGCGTCTTTACGTATCCCGCCTGAAATGAATTTCAGAGATCGCCATCTTGCCAGTGCTTTCGTGCATTCCTTGGACACAGTCAGGCGACAATACCGGTGTTCCTTGGGATGTAAACCCTAAGCATTGAACCACCTCTGCAGGGGTCTCAAGTGTAGAAGGCCCAATGGGGTCAAAAGAGTGGCTGCGGAGAGGAGACCCATCAGTCTCTGACGCTGAAGAACAGTCACCTTCTGGTCTTGGACAAAAGGATTGAGGTGAACTACAATTTTCTGGACTCGCTCTTCGGTGAGGTGAGTCAAACATTACAGATTGTGTGGGGACCAGGTGGCTTTTTTGCATCTTCAACCTGAGGCCTCACTATGAGATGTGGTTCAGGAGAGATGTTGTGTCTGCTGCTGCCTGTTCTCGTGACTGAGTGCAGATTAGCCAATTGTCTAGGTAATTGAGTACTATCATCCCTTGTGATGTTAGGGGTGCTAGAGCGGCATCCATGCATTTTGTGAATGTTCTTGGTGCCAGGGAGAAGCCGAAAGGTAACACTTGGTACTCGTACGCTATGCCGTTGACTGCAAAGCGAGCCGGGTGGATCAGTCCGTGGAAGTAGGCATCTTTTAGGTTGACAGTGGTGAACCACTGGCCTGGGCTGATAGCATGTTGAAGGGGAGGGTATTCAAACACAGGTTGAGAGGCCTCAAGTCCAGGATGGGGCGAAAGCCGCCATCCTTCTTGGGGACTAGGAAATATACTCCATAGAACCCACTGTGCTGTTCTGATGGTTTGAGTTGTCTGATTGCATTCTTCTCCAGCAGGGTGGCAATCTCCAGTTGGAGAGCTTCTCTTTTCAGGGGGTTGGCTGTTGTAGTTTACCAAACTCCTCTGAACAGTGGTGGCCGGCATCGTAGCTGGAGTTTGTACCCATATAGTACTGTATCCAACACCCAGGCTTCTCACACTTTGCCCGATGGGCTTGGGAGAAGTGGCCGATGCCGGGGCCACACCCATCAGGATGACCGTCCTTCTTCGGAGCAGAGGGACAGTGTTTGTTATGCCGCTACCTGTGCTGGTGGTGGCGCCACTGCTGACCAGGAGTCTGTTGACATAGCTGATCAGGGCATGGCTGGTTTTGGGGAGGGGCCAAGCGACCTTTCAAGGCAGGAGAGATCTGAGGTCCAGACTGCAATGGTCTCTGGGTAGGGTAACGTGGGGCAGGGGGACCCATGAAAGATTGCAGGGTCTCTCTGTCCTTCCGCAGCGTCGCCATTTGGTCCAAAATGGCATCCACACCAGGACCAAAAACTTGGCCTGGGGAGATGGGGAGCTCCATAAAAGGTTTCTTCACGGAGGCCGATATCTTTGTCTGTAAGACCCAGAGCTGTCTACATGACGAGATGACCGTAGACAGGGCTTTGCCATTAACACATGACATCTCAGCGTTTAAGAGCGAGAGGAGTGTGGACGCCTGAGTCATTTCAGCCGTCAGCTCAGGGTCAACGTCAGTGGACAGGCGAGCTATCAGACCGTGCAGGTATGCCTGCAGCAGAGTGGTCACATTCATGAGGCGAGCCACCATGGCCAAGGTCAGGAAGGTGTCCTTTAAATTGTCGTCAGCAGCCCGATGAGGACCCGGAGGACAACGCGGAGACCTACCAATGATCTCCTTGTCTGGGAGGACCATGGCCACAACAATGGAGTCCATGATGGGTCTGATCCAGTCGCAACTCCTCGGGAGAAGCCATGAATGTCCAAGGTTTGCACTGGCTTAAGAAATGGAACCTTGAGTTCACCTTAGCCCAAGATTGACGCAGTTCATTGGAGAACTTGGGGCACTGAGGAATGTACACTCTGCATGGGCTGCTGTTAGGGTCTGGATAAAAATTCAGAGCTTTCATGACCCTAGAGAGGAGCTCCTGCAAATCAGCTGATGGACAGGGCGCTTCACTCTCAGCCCTCTCTGAGCCATGGTTCACTGACCCAGAACCGGCCTCAGAGGTCTCTTCGTCTAGGTTATTACCAGCAAGGATGGAGATAGCATCAGGATCCTTTCTTAAGTCTTCAACAGAGCCTGTCAGGCTGAGAGAGCGGAGCTGCGAAGACAGAGAGGCTGCCTATGCCTCCAACTCATCCAGAGTAGGTCCCCTGTCCTTCTTGGACTGCTTGGTGGGAGGGCTCACCGCTGAGGAGGGTTGTTTATGCTTGAGGCCGCTCCCGGAGCCTCGAGCATTTGTCTCCTTCATCATAGCTAATCGTGCTTCACATAGGTGTGGGCAGAGTAGCACAATACATGCAGCTGAAGGGGGAATCAACAGCCTGAATGGCATGCTCTAAGCCTAGGCACATCATATAGGTGGAATCGGCATCAACATGTCTCAGACTGCTTTCGAAAACAAATTCCAACAAATCCTTGCTGAATACAAATCAGACATCCTGCCACTCATAGTTAAGGAATATGACAGATTAACTCCCTCTGAAAAGACAATGATGTCCCTCGTAAATGGGCTCTTCTGTGTCTTACATTTGACACCTAGCTCACCAGGCAAAAGAGCAGGAGTGCAAAATGGATGGTAAATCTGTTGAGTTCAGAACCTTTTTGACCAGTAGAGGAGAATTTGACAATGTGCCCTTATCTCTGTCCAGCAGAAACAGAATGAACAGTCTTTTTCATAATTGTGCAGGGGTCTATAGCATATGTGAGGATATGGTTGAGTTCACCAGTGGGTACGTAGATGAAAGTAGTATACTTGCAGCAGTTGCTGCTGTTTTAGAGGTTCAACAGTTCAAGGCAGGATGCAGATCTCTGGGTCTGATATCTAAGATAATCATTGATCCTCTCTGGAGGGTCCTGACTTCAAATCGAAATGTGTTGGCAATGGAAGTGAGATACCAAATCCTTGTTACCAAGCTCAAGGAATGGCAAGAAGATGGGAGACACCTTGTTGAAGGAAATGAATGCTTGTTTGATGACATTGAGGTACACAAAGACCTAGTGTTTTGCAGGCTTACCATGTGGACAGAGCCAGACTTTTTTCAGTTGACAGTTCAGATTGTAGAGTTGCTCCTAGACAGTTTTTTGAAGGTTTGTTGTAAGGTCCTGCCAGTCAATCTAGAACCCTCTGACATGATAAATAGGGTGGAGTCAGAGTCAAACATGGATGTTCACTGTGGATTTTTTTTTTGCACCATTGAGCATTTGTAGAAGGCTAGGTCAAATGCAATCAGCATTGCGCTTGAAAGCATGGTCATGTTCAAGAATAATCGTACATGGGAATGGCTTGTGTCATTGGACAAACAAAAACAAGTTACAGTGTTAAAAGCACTACGGAAAGCAGTTAAACAGAAAGGGCTGGCTGAAGGTAAAACAAAAGCAAATGAGCATAGTGTAATTGTGACAAAAGAACAGAATCTGGCTGCATCCAGCACTAAGGCAAAAATTAAATCAAAGCATTAAAAAAACAGGGTTGGAGAAGAAAGCAAGGAAAGCTTTGGAAAAGCTAACACCCAAGAAAAAGACTCACGCAATGGCTCAACAGAACAGTATGCCAGATAAGACGAAGAGTATGGAAGACCGTGAAATAGAAGCAATGGAGCAGACTGAACCAGACATTGAGAAATCAAATAAAAGGAAAACTTTTGATGAACCAACGGCCAATAGAGAGTCTACGGAATGAGAGCAATTACCGCATGCTGGATAAAGCAGAGAAAATGAAAGGCATGGCAATCAAGCCTGGACATACTGCAGCTGTGACGAAACGACAGAAACTGGCTGAACATAAGAATGCCTGTTAAAGCAATCATGAAACTTGGGCTTTAGGTGAAAGTAGCAAGAGCTCAGCAACCACCACAACAGTGTGAGAAAAGCACAGAATAAGCATGAAGAAAACCATAAAATAGTTATAAATCAAAAGAGGGAACTTTGTGAAAAACCTGACAGTGTAAGTTTGTTTACCACAAAGAGAGCAGGGGATGATGAGAAGGGTGACAAAATTGAACTATTTGAATGAAGAGTTGAAACAGTATGGTGCCTTGTGGAAGAAAGTGAAGGATATTGATAAAATGTTAGCCTCTTTAAATGAGAACGATAGACACTCTGCAGTGAAATGCCAACTTCTGTTTCATAGGTTTGTTCTTGGTGTAATAAATGAGCGAGGTGTCCTCTACACCTCAGTTGCAGGGAGGATATTAGGTTTAGAGGACATAGTGCTGAAATTAAAAACATCCATATCAATAACCTAATTGGCACAATTAGAGGACCATAAAAGATGGCACTACAGTGAGGAGAGCCAACACCATTTTCTCTTTTAGATGTTTCTTTTTTAGCTGTATGGATAGATATACACAGCAAATCCTCAAACTCCATAAATTGTTGTTGACATCATCAATTAGTAGACTAGTAGACAATTAGGAGGCAATGCTACTCATAATTGGTTAACATCACATGATGCACACCGAGGATGTCATTGGAAAAACGTATCTTCTATCTTTTTTTATCACAAAACATAGAAACGCACAATTCTCACATGCTGTTGTTCGGGTGGTGCTGGAGATGAAGAATATGAAGTTGAAACATTTTGAAATGTCCCTTTAAGTAGATGTATTTTAGAGCTTTCCAATAACATTACTACAATCGGCACCATATGTAATTGGGAATTAACAATTCTAGATCTCTGAAATAAATTGCACAGTTAACAAAACCACAACTTGAAAAATACACAAAGCACTCAGGATATTAGGGACAATTTAAGAACACGAGACATTTGATTTGCATTCGTAACATTGGTTTTCTACTTCACAGTTCACCCAAATAATACTTTTAGGACTATTTATTTGCTTTTACGCATGTACTGTAGTTGAAGCTTAGTTGTTAAAGGGTTGACAGCAATTTCCCTTAGCCTCCTCGTCACACCTTTTGGTGCTTGATCTTACTTTAACTAGACCCAATGAGAGACAGCTTAAAAGGATTACAAAAGCAAAACATATTAATGGCCTCAGTTCAATTTTGATTTGAGTTATTATATCTGGACCTGTATTTCACCTTTTTGATTGACCACTTGAAATACCTTATTGAATCACTATCTGTATTGATAGTGAAACAAGGCTATAATATCTGTCAACCAGGATTTTTATTTCAACAGGTGATATTGCCTAGTTTTGATGATTTTGTTTTTTTGCGCAGATGTTTCACAGCCATTTCTGGAGTGGCTGTTTTTTCTCCTATTTTCCATTTTGTTGTAATTTTTTGAAGGGGAATAACACTATCAAGAGACAATTCTTTCATGTTTTGACTTAAGGAGCCTCGGTTTTTAACAAGGCAGGGAATTTAACTTTTTAATGCACTCATCATAAAGGTACAGTGCCTTGCAAAAGTATTCATCCCCCTTGGCGTTTTTCCTATTTTGTAGCATTACAACCTGTAATTTAAATGGATTTTTATTTGGATTTCATGTAATGGACATACATAAAATTGTCCAAATTGGTGAAGTGAAATAAAAAAAATAACTTGTTTCAAAAAATTCTAAAAAATAAATAACGGAAAAGTGGAGCGTGCATATATATTCACCCCTTTTGCTATGAAGCCCCTAAATAAGATCTGGTGCAACCAATTACCTTCAGAAGTGACATAATTAGTTAAATAAAGTCCACCTGTGTGCAATCTAAGTGTCACATGATCTGTCACATGATTTAAGTATATATACACACTTGTTCTGAAAGGCCCCAGAGTCTGCAACACCACTAAGCAAGGGGCACCACCAAGCAAGCGGCACCATGAAGACCAAGGAGCTCTCTAAACAGGTCAGGGACAAAGTTGTGGAGGAGTACAGATCAGGGTTGGGTTATAAAAAAATATCCGAAACGTTGAACATTCCACGAAGCACCATTAAATCCATTATTAAAAAATGGAAAGAATATGGCACCACAACAAACCTGCCAAGAGAGGGCCGCCCACCAAATCTCACTGACCAGGCAAGGAGGGCATTAATCAGAGAGGCAACAAAGAGACCAAAGATAACCCTGAAGGAGCTGCAAAGCGCCACAGCGGAGATTGGAGTATCTGTCCATAGGACCACTTTAAGCCGTACAATCCACAGAGCTGGGCTTTACGGAAGAGTGGCCAGAAAAAAAGCCATTGCTTAAAGAAAAAAATAAGCAAACACGTTTGGTGTTCGCCAAAAGGCATATGAAAGAAGGTACTCTGGTCAGATGAGACTAAAATTGAGCTTTTTGGCCATCAAGGAAAACGCTATGTCTGGCGCAAACCCAACACCTCTCATCACCCCAAGAACACCATCCCCACAGTGAAGCATGGTGGTGGCAGCATCATGCTGTGGGGATATTTTTCATCGGCAGGGACTGGGAAGCTGGTTAGAATTGAAGAAATGATGAATGGCGCTAAATGCAGGGAAACCTGTTTCAGTCTTCTAGAGATTTGAGACTGGGATGGAGGTTCACCTTCCAGCAGGACAATGACCCTAAGCATACTGCTAAAGCAACACTTGAGTGGTTTAAGGGGAAACATTGAAATGTCTTGGAATGGCCTAGTCAAAGCCCAGACCTCAATCTGATTGAGAATCTGTGGTATGACTTAAAGATTGCTGTACACCAGCGGAACCCATCCAACTTGAAGGAGCAGTTTTGCCTTGAAGAATGGGCAAAAATCCCAGTGGCTAGATATGCGAAGCTTATAGAGACATACCCCAAGAGCCTTGCAGCTGTAATTGCTGCAAAAGCTGGCTCTACAAAGTATTGACTTTGGGGGGGGTGAATAGTTATGCACGCTCAAGTTTTTTTTGTGTGTCTTATTTCTTGTTTGTTTCACAAGAAAAAATATTTTGCATCTTCAAAGTGGTAGGCATGTTGTGTAAATCAAATGATACAACCCCCCCCAAAAATTACTTTTAATTCCAGCGTATAAGGCAACAGAATAGGAAAAATGCCAAGGGGGGTGAATACTTTCGCAAGCCACTGTATGTTTTGAATGGTATGAAGGTGAGTTTTGAATGTACCATGCATCTTTATACTTTTAGGTTGTGATACCTTCATGGTTAGTTCCCCCCCATATAGTATGTAGTAGTAATCCTTCTACCCCCCCTTACCCCAACCCAAAGAAAGAAAAAAATACATATTGTAAAGTAGTTATCCCACTGGCTATAAGGTGAATGCACCAATTTGTAAGTCGCTCTGGATAAGAGTGTCTGCTAAATTACGTAAATGTATGTGAAGGGCCATTGACTCCCGAGTGGCACAGTGGACTAAGGCACTGCATCGCAGTGCTAGCTGTGCCACTAGAGATCCTGGTTAGAGTCCAGGCTCTGTCACAGCCAGCCGCAACCGGAAGACCCATGGGCGGCGCACAATTGGTCCAGTGTCGTCCAAAGTAGGGGAGGGTTTGGCCGGCAGGGATGTGGTTTCGTTTCCCACGGGGGGCCAGTATGAAAAAAACCAACAAAAAAAAAACGTATGCATTCACTAACTGTAAGTTTGTAGGCCTTGCTCGCACACGCTTTTTCAGTTCTGCCCACAAATGTTCTATAGGATTGAGGTCAGGGCTTTGTGAAGGCCACTCCAATACCTTGACTTTGTTGTCCTTAAGCCATTTTGCCACAACTTTGGAAGTATGCTTGGGGTCAGCAGCAAAGCACCCCCACAGCATGATGCTGCCACCCCCGTACTTCATGGTTGGGATGGTGTTCTTCGGCTTGCAAGCCTTCCCCTTTTTCCTCCAAAGATAACGATGGTCATTATGGCCAAACAGTTCTATTTTTGTTTCATCAGACCAGAGGACATTTCTCCAAAAAGTACGATCTTTGTCCCCATGTGCAGTTGCAAACCGTAGTCTGGCTTTTTTATGGCGGTTTTGGAGCAGTGGCTTCATCCTTGCTGAGAGGCCTTTCAGGTTATGACGATATAGGACTCATTTTACTGTGGATATAGATATTTTGTACCTGTTTTCTCCAGCATCTTCACAAGGTCCTCTGCTGTTGTTCTGGGATTGATTTGCACTTTTCGCACCAAAGTACGTTCATTTCTAGGAGACAGAATGTGTCTCCTTCCTGAGCGGTATGACGGCTGCGTGGTCCCATGGTGTTTATACTTGCGTACTATTGTTTGTACAGATGAACGTGGTACTTTCAGGCATTTGGAAATTGCTCCCAAGGATGAATCAGACTTATGGAGGTCTACAAAAACAAATTCTGAGGTCTTGGCTGATTTCTTTTGATTTTCCCATGATGTCAAGCAAAGAGGCACTGTGTTTGAAGGTAGGCCTTGAAATACATCCACAGGTACACCCCCAATTACATTTGACTCAAATGATGTCAATTAGCCTATCAGAAGCTTCTAAGCTGTTTAAAGGCACAGTCAACTTAGTGTATGTAAACTTCTGACCCACTGGAATTGTGATACAGTGAATTATAAGTGAAATAATCTGTCTGTAAACAATTGTTGGAAAAATTACTTGTGTCATGCACAAAGTAGATGTCCTAACCGACTTGCCAAAACGATAGTTTGTTAACAAGAAATGTGTGTGAGTGAGTTGAAAAACAGTGTATGTAAACTTCCGACTTCAACTGTATGCTTGCAGAACAATTCTACCCTTGTACCATCTCTACCCTTGTTTTTTGTGAACATATTTTTCACAAAATTGATATAATTTATAACATCACAGACACAGTCAAACACACACACACACATATCCTGCATCTCTACCCTTGTAAAGTACAACAAACTTACAGTCACAATATGCAAACTTAAAAAAATATATATACTATATGACTGGAGACATGCAAAACGTAACAGCAGATGTGTATTCTAACATTTGAGTGAAACATATGGTAAGAGCATCCGTTTCATAAGTCATTGTGTGTGGACGCCTACAAATCATAATACTAATGCCTTTTCCTGAGTTTTCCCTTTACCTCCTTTCATTTTGTGATTTCTCCTGCAATTTTCCTACATTTCAACACCTGTACAATATTGACTATAAATAACTATATACTGTAACTGTGTGTTCTATGTTTTAGTAGTTGCCAGATTATACTTCTTTTTTTTCCATTTTCCTTTTAGGCAGTCTTAAGCGTCAGTTCACACTGCTCACAGAAAAAACCGACACTGAAAAGGACACCATTTAATTGGTCTTAACACCAATGAAAAGGCTACTTTCATATCTTTCTGTCATTTTTTCCCCGCAAGCAGTATGTGAACGGACCATTAGTCTGCAATCTCTGCTGTCTGAACTGTGTCCATTTATCTTGTTCCTACTTGAAAGTCTTGGATACATACAGTAAGAGATCAATGGCCAACCGTGGTGTGGGGGGGGACGACGACGACGCTGTCATTGGCGCCCATTCCAAAAAGGGTTTGCTAAATGCTAATTCCCGTTTGGATAAGCTTGTAGTGCTGCTATCCTTGCGGACGACATCCATACAAGCGTTATAATCATAGTGTGAAATACACATACAGTGGGGAGAACAAGTATTTGATACACTGCCGATTTTTCAGGTTTTCCTACTTACAAAGCATGTAGAGGTCTGTAATTTTTTATCATAGGTACACTTCAACTGTGAGAGATGGAATCTAAAACAAAAATCCAGAAAATCACATTGTATGATTTTTAAGTAATTAATTTGCTTTTTATTGCATGACATAAGTATTTGATACATCAGAAAAGCAGAACTTAATATTTGGTACAGAAACCTTTGTTTGCAATTACAGAGATCATACGTTTCCTGTAGGTCTTGACCAGGTTTGCACACACTGCAGCAGAGATTTTGGCCCACTCCTCCATACAGACCTTCTCCAGATCCTTCAGGTTTCGGGGCTGTCGCTGGGCAATACGGACTTTCAGCTCCCTCCAAAGATTTTCTATTGGGTTCAGGTCTGGAGACTGGCTAGGCCACTCCAGGACCTTGAGATGCTTCTTACGGAGCCACTCCTTAGTTGCCCTGGCTGTGTGTTTCGGGTCGTTGTCATGCTGGAAGACCCATCTTCAATGCTCTTACTGAGGGAAGGAGGTTGTTGGCCAAGATCTCGCGATACATGGCCCCATCCATCCTCCCCTCAATACGGTGCAGTCGTCCTGTCCCTTTTGCAGAAAAGCATCCCCAAAGAATGATGTTTCCACCTCCATGCTTCACGGTTGGGATGGTGTTCTTGGGGTTGTACTCATCCTTCTTCTTCCTCCAAACACGGCGATTGGAGTTTAGACCAAAAAGCTATATTTTTGTCTCATCAGACCACATGACCTTCTCCTATTCCTCCTCTGGATCATCCAGATGGTCATTGGCAAACTTCAGACGGGCCTGGACATGCGCTGGCTTGAGCAGGGGGACCTTGCGTGCGCTGCAGGATTTTAATCCATGACGGCGTAGTGTGTTACTAATGGTTTTCTTTGAGACTGTGGTCCCAGCTCTCTTCAGGTCATTGACCAGGTCCTGCCGTGTAGTTCTGGGCTGATCCCTCACCTTCCTCATGATCATTGATGCCCCACGAGGTGAGATCTTGCATGGAGCCCCAGACCGAGGGTGATTGACCGTCATCTTGAACTTCTTCCATTTTCTAATAATTGCGCCAACAGTTGTTGCCTTCTCACCAAGCTGCTTGCCTATTGTCCTGTAGCCCATCCCAGCCTTGTGCAGGTCTACAATTTTATCCCTGATGTCCTTACACAGCTCTCTGGTATTGGCCATTGTGGAGAGTTTGGAGTCTGTTTGATTGAGTGTGTGGACAGGTGTCTTTTATACAGGTAACGAGTTCAAACAGGTGCAGTTAATACAGGTAATGAGTGGAGAACAGGAGGGCTTCTTAAAGAAAAACTAACAGGTCTGTGAGAGCCGGAATTCTTACTGGTTGGTTGGTGATCAAATACTTATGTCATGCAATAAAATGCAAATTAATTACTTAAAAATCATACAAATGTGATTTTCTGGATTTTTGTTTTAGATTCCGTCTCTCACAGTTGAAGTGTACCTATGATAAAAATTACAGACCTCTACATGCTTTGTAAGTAGCAAAATCAGCAGTGTGTCAAATACTTGTTCTCCCCACTGTATAAACAATAGCCTAAATGTAGCGGCAAGTAGAAGATTCTGTATCTATCCTGATCTGTAGGAATTGCAATCCACACCTGTATACGGTATACAGCAGGGCTCTTTAACTGGCGGCCCGCGTGCCAAATTGGCCCCCCAAGTTTTCTGAGAAAGAGAAAGTATGTGAACACCTGCTTGTCGAACATCTCATTCCAAAATAAAAATTAGGCCTGGCTCGCAGTCGGCGTTCCTGTTCATCCCAAAGGTGTTCGATGGGGTTGAAGTCAGGGCTCTGTGCAGGCCAGTCAAGGTCTTCCACACCGATCTCGACAAACCATTTCTGTATGGACCTCGCATTGTGCACGAGGGCATTGTCATGCTGAAACAGGTTGGAAGCACAGAATAGTCTAGAATGTCATTGTATGCTGTAGTGTTAAGATTTCCTTTCACTGGAACTAAGGGGCCTAGCCCGAACCATGAAAAACAGCCCCAGACCATTATTCCTCCTCCACCAAACTTTACACTAGGCACTATGCATTGGGGCAGGTAGCGTTCTCCTGGCATCTGCCAAACCCAGATTTGTCCGTCGGACTGCCAGATGGTGAAACGTGATTCATCACTCCAGAGAAAGAGTTTCCACTGCTCCAGAGTCAGCTGTCCGTCCTGTTCTTGCCATAATATGTTTGTGGTCTTTTACCAAATAGGGCTATCTTCTGTATACCCCCCTACCTTGTCACAACACAACTGATTGGCTCAAACGCATTAAGGAAAGAAATTCCACAAATTAACTTTTAAAAAGGCACACCTGTTAACTGAAATGCATTCCAGGTGACTACCTCATGAAGCTGGTTGTGAGAATGCCAAGAGTGTGCAAAGCTGTCATCAAGGCAAAGGGTGGCTACTTTAAAGAATCTCAAATCTCAAATATATTTTGATTTGTTTAACACTTTTTTGGTTACTACATGATTACATATGTGTTATTTCATAGTTTTGATGTCTTCACTATTATTCTACAATGTAGAAAATAGGTCAAATAAAGAAAAACCCTTTAATGAGTAGGTGTGTCCAAACTTTTGGCTGGTACTGTAAACATTACACAACAAGTTGGAAATCACAAATTCAAAAATGAGTGGTTTCGAAGGAATCAGTGGCTAACTGCAAGCATTGCAAAGCAAACTATTTTGCTTCCCCTGCCTACTATTCGGTGTAGAGGGTGCGTGGTCCATGTCCGGGTTTCTTTTCTGAAGTCACGCGCAACACCATGTGTCAGAAAAGGTTGAATACATTGGCCATGCTGTCAATCCAGCGTGACTTCTTCCCCGTTCAAAACAACTGGAAACTCAGAACTGGGAAATCTCAGACTTCAGTGAGTTCAAGAACTGGGAATTCTGATAAAAACTAGCTCCGACTGGGAAAATACGTTTCGAACGGTCATCCAACTCGGAATTCCAAGTCGGGAACTCTGGCCTCTTTCTAGAGCTCCGAACTGAAGTTCCCAGTTGTCTTGAAAGCACCATAAATCCAGAGAATGCCAGACTTTAATGACAGTTTCATGAGAAATTTTGCCCACAAGCAGGACCTTCCTGTTCAAGTGAGCACAGCACAACAAGGTGAGTCCAAAAATGTATTGTATGCTGCTGCATAGATGTTGTAATATGCCAGGGAGATATGTATACTGTAGCTAAGAAAGTAATACTAAGTGTATGTTGTGTAGTAAGCTGTTAGTAGCCCATGTGCCTCACCCTAATAATGTGGTCCATTTGCCCCTCATAACTTAGCCTACTGTTCTGACTTGGTGGTGCACATGTAGCCTTTAGCCTGTTTTAGAGAATCGTCATCATCGAATATTGTAAGAGCTTTCATTGTCTGCTTATATGCCCCCTTTATTCATCCTACGGTTCTGACTTGGTGTACAGGGAGAATACTGTAAGAAGGGCCCATGTTCTGAATTATTTTGCTGTACATTTCAAAAGTGCTGAACAAATAGTTATATTGACTACGTCAGTCCTAGCTCGTTCATTAATGTCTTTATCGAAATTATGGATTGCCTTATGCCATAGTTTGTACATCTCAATAGTAGGTAGAAACCACATTTGTTTAAGCAAGTCGGCCATATCAGCTATGCTTTTTAAAAAGGCAGTAAATTAGGCTGAATTAACTGTTTCACCGCCAGACAAGGCTCCGCTGATAGCCAGGTGTAGCAGTGGTAAGAATTCACTCCATGATGCTGAAAAGAAAGCTCTGCTGTTAGGACAGCTTTATGTAGGCCCTAACAGTTTGTGGGAACTGTTTGTCACTGTTATAGTGCAATTAATGTATTGTTTAATGTTGTGTAGTGGCTTTGCTGGCATGCATCTAAAAAAAGATATGTAGAGTTTGCCCCACCAAGAATGACATGCTAAAATCGCCACTGCTGTCCCAATAATTACGGATGGACAGTAATTTGCTTGCTAAACTGAAGTGCCAGACTGATTCGCTTTTTATTCGACAATTATTGACACTAACAGTTGTAACAGCCTAACAGTGCAATGTGCACTCCTCGGGAGAGGATATACAGACACAAAGGTGAACAAATCGATGACTTATGTCGCGCAGCTGAGAGCCGAGGGAACCATACAATTAATAATGAGCCCTGCAACAAATATCCTATGAGTGCAGATAGAAAAGCGGTCCACAAAGGTGGAGAAACTCCCCCTCTGCTCCCAAATTGACAGACAGTAAATCATAACAAAAAAATGAGTGTTGATAAAGACTGTGGTCAGATGGCTTGAGTGACATTCCATCATAGGACCTCAGGGCTCTATTCAGTCCATATCGCAGAAGTGCAGCGTTAGTGTGATTGAAATTTAAAGGCAATATCCCCGTGTTAGCAGAGACTGCGTTCACGCTAAACGCTGCATGTCGGCTCAATCAGAAATTACCATTACATTTCTATCACGCAATCTGTAACGCTTCAGCATACTGATTTAATAGAGCCCTAAGGGAGCTAGAAATGTATTGACTTGCTTTGTGCTATATAGCCGAGATACAGCAATATGGGTTTTCATGTTTACATTTTTTGGTTGACACCAAAGCACCAACAATTCCCTGCCTACTCCCAAATCCTCAACTAGTTGTCACAATTTGGGTTTTCTACATGTTCAGTCATAACTTGGGGGCATGTTCTCTTACAGGTGTTAGAATACGCCTCCATCTTTTGAATGACACATTTCACACAATGGATTATTATGTGCTCTCCAGAGATCTAGGCTAGTAGATGCATGTCAACACTTTAAACACCGTTTTATTTGTTTAATTAGGTTGTATTTTCCGAAAACACCAAACAGTTAAAAAATATATATATAAGGTTCTGAGATCCCAGGCCACCACACAGACAATGCTATAACGGTTAACGGTTTTAAGTTTTATTTTACAATCATCTTGGGTTCACACCATTCACACACACATTTACACCAACCATACGCTCAGTCCACAGGGTGTCCGCAGGTCCTTAGTCTTAAAAAATGCGACTGGAGATGACTACAGTTTTTCCGCTATGTTGTGCAGCTGCTTAATTGTTGCCACCACGGCAAAATCTGTACAAAATGTTTTTACATCAAATTATAGCATACTCCTACCGAGGCGCATTTTCAAGATGCTAGAGCGCTCCACTCTGTGTGTGCCACAGCAAGTCGGTTGTTGACAGATGAGCGAGCACAGCCAGTAAGGTAGGCTACAAAATAGATAGCCAATTCGAAACAATGCTTGTACCTTGGCTGGTTAGCTCACTCGTTAGCTAGCTAGTCAACTATTTAGCTATTCAATGATTTGGTCAAACAGTAAAGCGCATCATCTTCATAATTCCTCTTAATGAAAGTGTCTGCCCTGCCCATGTGCCTGTTTCTCTTGGGCCTGCTGCAGTGATAATGAGCGAGCCACTTTTTACGGCCTTTCCCACTGCGCTCCTGTAGAAAAAAAAGTGTCCTGATCCTAGCTATAAGAAAACACAGCTATCCTGAGTAATACTTGTCACAGTTGAAGAGAGTATGTTCTCACCTTTGTGCAGGTATTTATTTTCTCAGCTGTCTATTTTACAACCGAGATATTGATATGGATTTGAGATATGGAGAGCGCGAAATAAGCATTGGCCATTGCGAGTGCATCCGCCGCCTGAGCACAACGGCCACATTGGGTATTAGGCTATGACAGCAACGTTATTTTAGGACATTAGTAATTACTTTACTGTTAGATTAAAACATTGCTACAGCAAGTGACAATTATATTTAGAGGTAGTGATCTAGCTAATGTGTTTTGAGTTTCCACTTATCCAACTGGTGAATTAGCAACAAATATTAGTCTATGATAATAGGACAACACTCAGGTAAATAAACTTACATTTTTATTGCGGCACGAACGTTTCTGGTATGAGCCCTTCTTCAGCGTGCAATGCTGTCACAACAATAATACCACACAGGTGGGCATAATTACAAATTCACAGTGAGTATTGGCCCAATCAAGAGACCCAGCAGAGGGAGTTGTGGGGGAAACGATAGACACACAATAAAAATACATGATGTCATTACCTAAAAGTTTGGCCTATTTATAACCTACTACAAAAAACCTACTACTAAAACCAATAAAATTAACATTCCTCATTAAGGCCTGCTGGGGCAAGAGTGCCCAAGCAGTCTATCCAATATATATCTCTGGAGAAGTAATTTATCCCCATCTCCTCCCCTATATGGCGCCTTCACCAATTCAATACCCATATAAAGTAAGGCACTTAGTTCATGATTATGGCTATTGAAATGCCTGGCAACAGGTGATTTTTGATCATGGTTGCGAATGGAGCTCTTATGCTCACATATCATTGTCTTGACTTCACATTTGGTCTTACCCACATAATAAAAGTTACAGGAACACTTAAGGAGATATACAACATATTTCTTATTACATGTTATTCTACCACAAACCTTTATCCTCTCACCCGAAGGGATGGATAAGAGAGTTATCTGATCATGGCATAACAGTGGACACAGTTGTGACAAGGGAAATTGCGATCAGGAATGATAGACAAAATGTGATGCTTTTTTCTTAGGCAAATATGAGTTTACTAAACAACCCCGTAAATTTGAGGGTCTCTTATAGCAAAACCTCAGAGGGGATTCAAACGCTTTACCAAAGTTGGGGTCACTGTGTAATATGTGCCAATGTCTATTAACCACATCCTTGGTCGAACTTGAAATAGGACTGTAGATGGACACCAAAGATGCAGAGAGGAGAGGGATTCCTTTGACGTGTTTGCATTCCGCGCAGTTTGTCTTACTCTCTTAAGGCAATTGTCCAATAATTCCACTTTATACCCTCTTGTTTTGAATCGTTCACATAAATCTTTGGCACGTACAGTCATGGTCAAAAGTTTTGAGAATTACACAAGTATTGGTCTTCACAAAGTTCGCTGCTTCAGTGTTATGAGACATTTTTGTCAAATGTTACTATGGTATACTGAAGTATAATTACAAGCATTCCATAAGTGTCAAAGGCTTTTATTGACAATTACATTAACTTTATGCAAAGAGTCAATATTTACAGTGTTGACCCTTCTTTTTCAAGACCTCTGCAATCCGCCCTGGCATGCTGTCAATTAACTTCTGGGCCACATCCTGACTGATGGCAGCCCATTCTTGCATAATCAATGCTTGGAGTTTGTCAGAATTTGTGGGTTGTTTGTTTGTCCACCCGCCTCTTGAGGATCGACCACAAGTTCTCAATGGGATTAAGGTCTGGGGAGTTTCCTGGCCATGGACCCAAAATTTCGTTGTTTTGATCCCCGAGCCACTTAGTTATCACTTTTGCCTTATGGCAAGGTGCTCCATCATGCTGGAAAAGGCATTGGTAGTCATCAAACTGTTCTTGGATGGTTGGGAGAAGTTGCTCTCGGAGGATGTGTTGGTACCATTCTTTATTCATAGCTGTGTTCTTAGGCAAAATTGTGAGTGAGCCCACTCCCTTGGCTGAGAAGCAACCCCACACATGAATGGTATTAGGATGCTTTACTGTTGGCATGACACAGGACTGATGGTAGCGCTCACCTTGTCTTCTCCGGACAAGGTGTTTTCCGGATGACCCAAACAATCGGAAAGGGGATTCATCAGAGAAAATGACTTTACCCCAGTCCTCAGCAGTCCAATCCCTGTACCTTTTGCAGAATATCAGTCTGTCCCTGATGTATTTCCTGGAGAGAAGTGGCTTCTTTGCTGCCCTTCTTGACACCAGGCATCCTCCAAAAGTCTTCGCCTCACTGTGCGTGCAGATGCACTCACACCTGCCTGCTGCCATTCCTGAGCAAGCTCTGCACTGGTGGTGCCCCGATCCCGCAGCTGAATCAACTTTAGGAGACGGTCCTGGCGCTTGCTGGACTTTCTTGGGCGCCCTGAAGCCTTCTTCACAACAATTGAACCTCTCTCCTTGAAGTTCTTGATGATCCGATAAATGGTTGATTTAGGTGCAATCTTATTAGCAGCAATATCCTTGCCTGAGAAGCCCTTTTTGTGCAAAGCAATGATGACAGCACGTGTTTCCTTGCAGGTAACCATGGTTAACAGAGGAAGAACAATGATTTCAAGCACCACCCTCCTTTTAAAGCTTCCAGTCTGTTATTCTAACTCAATCAGCATGACAGAGTGATCTCCAGCCTTGTCCTCGTCAACACTCTCACCTGTGTTAACGAGAGAGTTAACGTGTCACTGACATGATGGCAGCTGGTCCATTTGTGGCAGGGCTGAAATGCAGTGGAAATGTTTTTTTGGGATTAAGTTCATTTTCATGGCAAAGAGGGACTTTGCAATTAATTGCAATTCATCTGATCACTCTTCATGACATTCTGGAGTATATGTAAATTGCCATCATCAAAACTGAGGCAGCAGACTTTGTGAAAATTTGTATTTGTGTCATTCTCAAAACTTTTGACCACGACTGTACATCGAATGATAACTCAGTCACAAATGTGCCTAATGCGAAGGAGTTGGCTATATGGTAAACATTTCTTTTTTTAATGAAGTTGTCTGATAACTGTTGAAATGAAGAAAGGTATTTCTATCCGTTTCTTTTCTATACACCTCAGTGTGCAAGCCATTGTAATCTTTCTAAACCAAAACATCCAAAAAGGAAACATGTTCTTTATCGGATACTAACGTACATTTAATGGATGGCATCCTGGAATTCATGTGTGTAAAGAATTCCTGCAATTCAAGATCATTACCTGACCAAATGAAAAAATATGTCATCGATCTCATAAACACTTTGATAAACTTAGAATGGAGATTATCATCGTATACAAAGTCCAACTCAAATCTCCCCATAAATTCATTTGCATAATTGGACGCAACAGGCGATCCCATAGCAGTTCCTTGAACCTGAAGATAATAACAGTCTTCAAATGTATCTTCAGGTTCAAGGAACTGCTATGGGATTCCCAGTTGTGCCCAATTATGCAAATATTTTTATGGGCTCATACCGAAAGTTCATGCGGCAATAAAAATGTCAATTTAAGTTTATTTACCAGAGTGCTGTCCTATTTTTGTTCTTTGGATTATACACACGAGGATCCAGCACCCAATTTAAGTTTATATACAGTGAGGGAAAAAAGTATTTGATCCCCTGCTGATTTTGTACGTTTGCCCACTGGCAAAGAAATGATCAGTCTATAATTTTAATGGTAGGTTTATTTGAACAGTGAGAGACAGAATAACAACAAAACAATCCAGAAAAACGCATGTCAAAAATGTTATAAATTGATTTGCATTTTAATGAGGGAAATAAGTATTTGACCCCTCTGCAAAACATGACTTAGTACTTAATAATAATAATAATAATAATATGCCATTTAGCAGACGCTTTTATCCAAAGCGACTTACAGTCATGCGTGCATACATTTTTGTGTATGGGTGGTCCCGGGGATCGAACCCACTACCTTGGCGTTACAAGCGCCGTGCTCTACCAGCTGAGCTACAGAGGACCACACTTGGTGGCAAAACCCTTGTTGGCAATCACAGAGGTCAGACGTTTCTTGTAGTTGTCCACCAGGTTTGCACACATCTCAGGAGGGATTTTGTCCCACTCCTCTTTGCAGATCTTCTCCAAGTCATTAAGGTTTCGAGGCTGACGTTTGGCAACTCAAACCTTCAGCTCCCTCCACAGATTTTCTATGGGATTAAGGTCTGGAGACTGGCTAGGCCACTCCAGGACCTTAATGTGCTTCTTCTTGAGCCACTCCTTTGTTGACTTGGCCGTGTGTTTTGGGTTATTGTCATGCTGGAATACACATCCACAACCCATTTTCAATGCCCTGGCTGAGGGAAGGAGGTTCTCACCCAAGATTTGACGGTACATGGCCCCATCCATCGTCCCTTTGATGCGGTGAAGTTGTCCTGTCCCCTTAGCAGAAAAACACCCCCAAAGCATAATGTTTCCACCTCCATGTTTGACGGTGGGGATGGTGTTCTTGGGGTCATAGGCAGCATTCCTCATCCTCCAAACACGGCGAGTTGAATTGATGCCAAAGAGCTCCATTTTGGTCTCATCTGACCACAACACTTTCACCCAGTTCTCCTCTGAATCATTCAGATGTTCATTGGTAAACTTCAGATGGGCATGTATATGTGCTTTCTTCAGCAGGGGGACATTGCGGGCGCTGCAGGATTTCAGTCCTTCACAGAGTAGTGTGTTACCAATTGTTTTCTTGGTGACTATGGTCCCAGCTGCCTTGAGATCATTGACAAGATCCTCCCGTGTAGTTCTGGGCTGATTCCTCAACGTTCTCATGATCATTGCAACTCCACAAGGTGAGATCTTGCATGGAGCCCCAGGCCGAGGGAGATTGACAGTTCTTTTGTGTTTCTTCCATTTGCGAATAATCGCACCAACTGTTGTCAACTTCTCACCAAGCTGCTTGGTGAAGGTCTTGTAGCACATTCCAGCCTTGTGTAGGTCTACAATCTTGACCCTGACATCCTTGGAGAGCTCTTTGGTCTTGGCCATGGTGGAGAGTTTGGAATCTGATTGATTGATTTCTTCTGTGGACAGGTGTCTGATATACAGGTAACAAGCTGAGATTAGGAGCACTCCCTTTAAGAGTGTGCTCCTAATCTCAGCTCGTTACCTGTATAAAAGACACCTGGGAGCCAGAAATCTTTCTGATTGAGAGGGGGTCAAATACTTATTTCCCTCATTAAAATGCAAATCAATTTATAACATTTTTGACATGCGTTTTTCTTGATTTTTTTGTTGTTATTCTGTCTCTCACTGTTCAAATAAACCTACCATTAAAATTATAGACTGATCATTTCTTTGTCAGTGGGCAAACGTACAAACTCAGCAGGGGATCAAATACTTTTTTCCCTCACTGTAAGTGCCATTAGAAGATGATTATTGGAAGACCTCAAAATTGGTATTACATTTCAAGTGGCATTAAAAAGGTCTTAAAAAGTCTAAAATTCAACTTGATAGAACCTGCAAATACAGAGATTCAGACCATGCTGATGGAGGTCCTCAAGATGGCCACCAAATCAAAATCAAATTGTATTTGTCACATGCCCCGAATACAACAGGTGTAGACAGAGTGAAATGCTTACTTACAAGCCCTTAACCAACAACGCAGTTTTAAGAAAAATAAGTGTTAAGTAAAAAATAGATAAGTAAAAATAAAATAATTAAAGAGCAGCAGTAAAATAACAGTAGCGAGGCTATATACAGGGGGTACCGGTAGAGTCAATGTGTGGGGGCACAGGTTAGTCGAGGTAATTGAGGTACATGTGGGTAGAGGTAAAGTGACTATGCATAGATAATAAACAGAGTAGCAGCAGCGTAAAAAGAGGGGGTGGTGGGTGAGACAATGCAAATAGTCCGGGTAGCCATTTGATTAGCTGTTCAGGAGTCTTATGGCTTGGGGATACAAGCTGTTAAGAAGCCTTTTGGACCTAGACTTGGCGCTCCGGTACCGCTTGCCGTGCGGTAGCAGAGAGAACAGCCTATGACTAGGGTGGCTGGAGTCTTTGGCAATTTTTAAGGCCTTCCTCTGTCACCGCCTGGTATAGAGGTCCTGGATGGCAGGAAGCTTGACCACAGTGATGTACTGGGCCGTACGCATTACCCTCTGTAGTGCCTTGCGGTTGGAGGCCGAGCAGTTGCCTGGAACAACTCCCATCTCCAAGGAGCTCAGCCAAGGGGGAGGAGTCTGCAATGAATCAATTAGAAAACACAAGGGAGAAACACAGCAAGCCATAGATCATGTACAATTAGAATGAGATGAAAAATAAAAGCAAAACGCCACACACTGCTGTTCATGCTCCCAGGTGATTTTGATGTGACAACGTTTCGACCCTTAGGTTTACATCAGGCATCCATGACCTAACGGTCGAAATATTGTAAAAATAAAATAATCTGAGAGCATGAACAGCAGTGTGCGGTGCTTTCCTTTTTATATTTCATGAGTCCACCTTGAACTCCAGCACCTGCAAAAAAAAGTACCTGATGTGTGTATTTTCTTCAGCTTTTGTACGAAATTTTAAATTAAGGAACACAAAATATATTAAATAAAGGTCACTGCCATAGAAATCATGCTAAATTAGAATGAGGCACACAAAATATATTAAATAAAGGTCACTGCAAACTCAAAATACATATTACATTTAAAAAAGGGCTGGTCTCCAAATGGGGGAAAAACTAGGGAAGGCAACGTGACAGTGTTTGCATAAGCATTTACAGTACAATTGGTGGTGAAGATCTAAGTTTGAGATGAAGAGGAAAAAAAACTATTGGCCACAAAATATTGCTAACAAGAAATTATGAAATAATATACTGAACAAACATATAAACGCAACATGCAACAATTTCAACGATTTTACTGAGTTACAGTTCATATAAGGAAACCAGTCAATTGAAATAAATTCATTAGGCACTAATCTATACATTTCACATGAATGGGCAGGGGTGCAGCCATGGGTGCAGCCAATCAGAATGAGTTTTTCCCCACAAAAGGGCTTTATTACAGACCAAAATACTCCTCAGTTTCATCAGCTGTCCGGATGTGGAGGTCCTAGGCTGGCGTGGTTACATGTGGTCTGCTGTTATGAGGCCGGTTGGATGTACTGCCAAATTCTCTAGAACGACGTTGGAGGCGGCTTATGGTAGAGAAATGAACATTCAATTCTCTGGCAACAACTCTGGTGGACATTCCTGCAGTCAGCATGTCAATTGCACACTCCCTCAAAACTTGAGACATCTGTGGCATTGTGTTGTGTGACAAAACTGCACATTTTAAAGTGGCCTTTTATTGTCCCCAGCACAAGGTGCACCTGTGTAATGAGCATGCTGTTTTTGTTTTGTTTTTTGGATCATGCTGTTTAATCAGCTTCTTGATACACCACACCTATCAGGTGGAGGGATTATCTTGGCAAAGGAGAAATGCTCACTAACAGGGATGTAAACAAATTTGTGCACAACATTTGAGAGAAATAAGCTTTATGTGTGTATGGAAAGATTCTGGCCTCTTTTATTTCAGCTCATGAAACATGTTGCGTTTATATTTTTGTCAGTATAAATCATTCAAATCATAATAGCTACAAGGTCAAATCTTTATTCCGACGGATACTGTTCATTTGCACCTCATAGACCTCTTTCAAGATGGATGTTTTTGCACATACTGTGGTGTTGTGTTCTTCATATGCCCCAAAAAGGTAAATATAAAGAAATTCACAGTAAATGTAAAAAAATAAAAATAAAAATCAAGGATGCCTTTTCATTAGGGCATTGACCAGAATCATTGCATCTATATGGTTTCTGTCCTGTTTAAAACAGCATGTCACAGTTCAAGGTACCCTCCTGACTGGATGTGCGTATGTTTTTCTGCTTTTGTACCCTTCTGACTGAAACATTGAATTTGAACAATCTAAACAATATTGCTGGAACATGCAATGCACTAAGCAGATTTGTCCCTGTGTGTGTCCTCTTGAGTTCTCATATCTTCTTTCATGGAGAAGTACTTGCCGCAGCTGTGTGCGTCATCATGTGTTTCTTCAGGGTTAGATTGAGCCTAAAGCATTCGCCACAATCATGACATCGATACGGTTTCTCTCCTGTGTGAATCCTTAAGTGCTCTGTCAGTTTTTCCTTTCGGTTAAAGCACTTCCCACAATCTTGGCACTGATGAGGTTTTTCTCCTGCATGAACCTGCATATGGCGATTAAGATTTATAACACCTAGTCCACACACAGGGCACTTGCATGGTTTCCCCCCTGTGTGACTCGCCATATGCGATCTCAGGTTTCCCTGCAGTTTGTAGCATTTGCCACATTGCTTACAGCTGTATGGTTTTGTTCCAGTGTGGGATCTCATATGGTCTGTCAGGTGCTCCTTCCGTGTGTAGCATTTCCCACATACATTGCATTGAAATGGCCTCTCTCCTGTATGGAGCTTCTTGTGACGACTTAAGTGAGATAGAAATGTAAAGCATCTGGCACAGAAAGGGCACTTGTATGGTTTCTCCCCTGTGTGTATCCTCAGGTGATCTATTAGTCTTGTGTTTAGAGCAAAGCATTTGCCACAATACTGGCAGCAGTATGGTTTCTCCTGTGTGTGAGTTAACATATGCACGTGCAGGCAATACTTGCGGTTAAAGCATTTACCACAGTCTTTGCACTCAAATGGTTTCTCACCTGTGTGAGTTCTCTTGTGTGTTTTCAAATGACATGGTCTGTCATAGGTTGCTGTGCACTCAGTACAACTGTAGGACCTCTTCCTTGTGTGAGCCCTCAATGGCTCTATCAGCTCACTGGTTGTCTTGACCTCAGCACAGATGTAAGAGCTTTGTCCTTTCTTTAACCGTGTTCTCTTAATTTTGAGAGGCTTTAACTGTGTGAGGGGAGCGTAACTGGTTGATTCTGATATTCTGTCATCCTCTCCATCAGGTTTTGTTTGGATCTGTTCTGCTGCAATTGTGGATAGGGAGTCCCTCTTGCTGTTCTTCCCAGTTTGGTAAAGGTGTGAGCTCTGATCACTGTCACTTTCCACACAGGGAATGAAGATCTCTGTGTCCTCTTGATCACTCCAAACCTGCTCAGAGTGCTGCTGGTCAGAGGGAACCTCGTCTTCAGAGACAGTGAGTGTGAGCTGCAGGGGGTCTGGAAGGAAAGATAGGAAATAACTTTCAAGAAAGATCTACACATTTCAATAAATAATCTACCTCTGTGACTTGACTCTTAACAACATGATTTATTAGCATCACTCACATAGTGTAGATATAACTGCTGTTGTAGGAGCCAAATAGTTTATTCAATAATTGTATGTTTCAAATTCATAATGAATTTCTGTTGTATGTGTGATTGCCACTAATCTTCTGTGAAGTGTGAGTACCCCCTCTACAGGCTGAAGGGGAACACCGTTAAAAGGCCAATAGGTTCCAAGGCCTATTGGGAGTGACTGGAATGGCAGCCACAGTCTTTTGACCATGCGTCCATGCCATCAAATCACATTTTTCAAATCAAATTGTATTTGTCACATGCTTCGTAGACAACAGGTGTAGACTAACAATGCTTACGGGTGCATTTCCAACAATGCAGAGTTAAAGATGAGATAAAATAGAAATAAAATAGAAATACTGCCATGAGGAATAAATACAGTGAGGACTTTGAATTGAAGGATCCTGGGCGTCAGAGGAAATCTCGTCTCCTCAAGCACAGCTACTGGTTCAGCTGCAGCTGTGATAAAGCTGGTTAAAACAATGTAAGTGTATATTTAGCATTTGTGAAATTATTTTAATGTGATATGATAGTAAAGGGCTTTATGTTTCTAGAACCGTATCGCAATTGAGAATCGATTCACATTTAGAATTAGGTATTTGGCTATTTTGGCTGCCAGAGCCAGTCTACCTCTGAAAATAATATACAGTGCATTCAGAAAGTATTCAGACCCCTTCCCTTTTTACACATTTTGTTACATTACAGCCTTATTCTAAAATTGAAATTTTTTTTTTTTCCTCATCAATATACACACAATACCCCATAATGACAAAGCGAAAACAGGTTTAGAAATGTTTGCAAATGTATTAATAATAAAAAACAGAAATACCTTATTTACATAAGTATTCAGGCCCTTTGCTATGAGACTCGAAATTGAGCTCAGGTGCATCCTGTTTCCATTGATCATCCTTGAGATGTTTCTACAACTTGATTGGAGTCCACATGTGGTTAATTCAATTGATTGGACATGATTTGGAAAGGCACACACCTGTCTATATAAGGTCTCACAGTTGACAGTGCTTGTCAGAGCAAAAACCAAGCCATGAGGTCGAAGGAATTGTTGTAGAGTTCCGAGACAGGATTGTGTCAAGGCACAGATCTGGGGAAGGGTACCCAAGCATTGAAGGTCCCCAAGAACACAGTGGCCTCAATCATTCTTAAATGGAAGAAGTTTGGAACCACCAAGACTCTTCCTAGAGCTGGCCGCCCGGCCAAACTGAGCAATCGAGGAGAAGGGCCTTGGTCAGGGACCTCTGCAGCACTCCAAAAGGCACCTAAAGGAATCTCAGACCATGAGAAACAAGATTCTCTGGTCTGATGAAACCAAGATTGAACTTTTTGGCCTGAATGCCAAGCGCCACGTCTGGAGGAAACCTGGCACCATCCTACGGTGAAGCATGGTGGTGGCAGCATCATCCTGTTGGGATGCTTTCCAGCGGAAGGACTGGGAGACTTGTCAGGATCGAGGGAAAGATGAACGGAGCAAAGTACAGAGAGATCCTTGATGAAAACCTGTTCCAGAGCGCTCAGGATCTCAGACTGGGGCGAAGGTTCACCTTCCAACAGGACAACGACCCTAAGCACACAGCCAAGACAACGCAGGCATGGCTTCGGGACAAGCCTCTGAATGTCCGTGAGTGGCTCAGCCCGAACATCTCTGGAGAGACCTGAATTTTATTTTATTTTAAATTGGATATTTGGTTCTCTTGTCAATAGCTATTGAACCAAGCATGCCATGACAATGAAAGTGGGATATTCTGAATCAGGGGTGGATGGAGAACAACCCACTGCATTATTTTGGTTTATTCTTTTTTTCTTTCAGTCTTCAATAGCTCTTACACAAAGACTATGAAAAATGATACATTCTGAATCGGGGGAGGATGGACAAAAATCCATGGCTTTTTTTGGCTTTCCTTCTTCAATAGTTTATCATTTAAATGAAATAATAAAAAAAAATACATCAATTAATTCTAAATGGATATCTAAAACACAATCCAGACTCTAAAATCAAACATATTTGGGTCAGTATCAATGTGTGACGTCACGTCCGTAAGACAGCCTGAACACGCCATTAGAATGTAAACATTTTCCCGGCTTTCAATCTTCAATAGCTCTTACACAAAGTGTGCCATGACAATGAGAATGATATATTCTGAATCGAAGGAGGATGGACAAACCCCCTCCAGAAAATGTCGTTATACAATTTAAATGATAATAATAAATAATCTATTAATTCTAAATGGATATCTAAAATACACTCCAGACTAAAATCAAACAAATTTGGGTCAGTAGTAGTAAGGTGTGGATTGTTCTCCATCAACTCTGATTCAGAATACACCATCTTCATAGTCATGGCATACTTGGTTCAATAGGTATTGGATGAGAGAACCGAATATCCACCGAATATACAATATAAAACTTACACTCCTTAAGAGTACATTCTTGTGCTAACTTCCACCAGGGTTGCCATGTTTGCTGTTTTCTATCCAGTAGCCTATTACTTTATATGCCATTGTAGGCTACCATTTGATACAATAAATATCATTGCAAATCAATTTGTGCCACTTGTGTAGCCTACCTGGATTTGGCAAATAAATTGATTTAATAAATAGCCTATAACTTCAGTGTATTGTTGTTGTAGCCTTGTGTTATTATTCAATTATAAATGGCCATGTTTAGTTAATTAAATTGGAAGTTATCAATTGCCGATCAGTTGTTAGAACGTATTAGAATGACGGTAGTCATTAGTCAGTCAGAATAGGCTACAGGTAAAAAAATAAAAATAAACACTGGCTGTTGTTGACAAGCATATTCAGTTCATATACAGTTGGAGTCAGAAGTTTACATACACGTTAGCCAAATACATTTAAACTCAGTTTTTCCACAATTCCTGACATTTAATCGTACTAAAAATTCCCTATTTTAGGTCAGTTAGGATCACCACTTTATTTTATGAATGTGAAATGTCAGAATAATAGTAGAGAGAATGATTTATTTCAGCTTTTATTTCTTTCATCACATTCCCAATGGGTCAGAAGTGTACACACACTCAATTAGTATTTGGTAGCATTGCCTTTAAATGGTTTAACTTGGGTCAAACGTTTCAGGTAGCCTTCCACAAGCTTCCCACAATAAGTTGGGTGAATTTTGGCCCATTCCTCCTGACAGAGCTGGTGTAACTGAGTCAGGTTTGTAGGCCTCCTTGCTAGCACACGCTTTTTCAGTTCTGCCCACACATTTTCTGTAGGATTGAGGTCAGGGCTTTGTGATGGCCATTCCAATACCTTGACTTTGTTGTCCTTAAGCCATTTTGCCACAACTTTGGAAGTATGCTTGGGGTCATTGTCCAATTGGAAAACCCATTTGCGACCAAGCTTTAACTTACTGACTGATGTCTTGAGATGTTGCTTCAATATATCCACATAATTTTCCTTCCTCATGATGCCATCTATTTTGTGAAGTGCACCAGTCTCTCCTGCAGCAAAGCACACCCACAGCCTTGAAATACATCCACAAGTACACCTCCAATTGACTCAAATTATGTCAATTAGCCTATCAGAAGCTTCTAAAGCCATGACATCATTTTCTGGAATTTACCAAGCTGTTTAAAGGCACAGTCAACTTAGTGTATGTAAATTTCTGACCCACTGGAATTGTGATACAGTGAATTATAAGTGAAATAATCTGTCTGTAAACAATTGTTGGAAAAATTACTTGTGTCATGCACAAAGTAGATGTCCAATCTTGCCTACATTTCGCCTAGGCTATCTGAAATTAGATGTAGGCCTATCAGGGGCTATAGGCTACCTGCATCTAGCTAAGAAACCATGGCAAAGTTGAATTACAATCATAAACCCAGATTTGTGTCTGTAGCCTATGCCTATTGACATGACAAGTCCATCTCGCAAATGGGACATTTATAACTGTTTGTAGTCTTAACATCTGGCACATAATAACGGCACAATTGCCATAAAATAGCCTAACATTTGTTTTTTTAAGTTCGTCCAAGTGTTTCTTGCTCAGAGATTTCGAGATCCTCTGTCCAACTTTCATCACTCAAACTCTCCTGTCGGATTTATCTATAATTATGCACATGCCAAAAGGGATTTATTTACAATTATAAATGGGGTTCGAGACCTGAATGCTGATTGGCTGAAAGCCATGGTATATCAGACCGTATACCATGGGTATAACACAAAATTACTTTTACGTTGGTAACCAGTTTACAATAGCAATAAGGCACCTTGGGGGTTTGTGGTATATGGCCAATATACCACAGCTAACTGCTGTATCCAGGCACTCCGCATTGCGTCATACATAAGAACAGGCCTAAGCCATGGTATATTGGCCATATACCATACCCCCTCATGCTTTATTGCTTAATCATAGCAGTCAAACGAGTTAAATCGACATCCATTGATGGAAAATGATCTGGCGAGTTTTAATAAGGGCAAATTATATTTTCTCTTGCAACATATTCAAATTAGTTTATTAAGTCATGTCATAGTTTGCAATAATTATTATTTTGACAAACCGAATTTTGCTTCTAACGTAGTTCCAAGTTACGTCGATATTCTTTAATTGTCTCGATAACATTATGGGGAAATGGTTTATTGTATATATGTGGCAACTCCTCTCTTGCTGTTGGAAAAAATGGTGTAGTTTTCAGGCCTTTTGTGCGAGTTTTTAGTGTGATTGGCCACATTCCTTTTGCTAGACCTGGCAACTCTAACTTCCACCACTCTGTGCCTAAATGACTCGGAAGGAAATTGTATTGGGAACATTTTAGCCACTAGTAGTACAATGTGGTTATCTCAATTGAATGCTCTGGACAAGAGCGTCTGTTAAATGACACATTTAAAAATGTAATGTAAACATATAAACTCGCCTACCTGCTTTATGTAATTTTAGATCGGGATTAAAAACAGAATCCAGCAGCCTCTGCAGGCGTTGATTCTCCTCCTTTGAACGAGAGATCTCATCCTGGTACTCCGCAAACGCTTTTCCCACTACCACGGATATCTCTACAGCCACTGTTGTTAATCGGTCGGAGAGAAACGCTTGCAACAGCTGTAATTTTGACATTTTGGTTGAAATGTCCTTCTACTTGTTCTGCCTTTGTGATTCAGTTCATGCAACACTTCATCAGCGTGTCATCAGCAACAATTAAAAAGTATTTCCGGGTCACGGAATAGTAGAAAAGTATCAAGAACCTGTATTGATTCATGAAAAAAAAAAAAAAGTATTCCGTAAACATTAATAATGATTGATATTTGTTCATATTTAAGTGACATTTGGATTAAATGTGGGTTTTAAAACATGTTCCAAGGTCAAATAAATGCCCCCAATGTGAATCACTGTATATGGAATACATATTGGCTAATAGAGCAAAAACTATTCTGGGTGCCGCAGTAAAAGTGTTGTAGGGAATACTCAGTAGGTTCTGTAGAATGTATATATGGTGCCATTTCATGGGGCTCTGAATTATACGGAGTGTTGTTGGCCTTTTACTCCACCCATTTCATTGGCCACAATGCAAATCACTGTATATGCATTACATAAGATTCTTTGTGCCGATGTAAAAGTGGGGTGGGGAGTACTCAGTAGGGTATGTAGAATCTATATATGGTGTTATTTCATGGGGCTCTGAATAATGCAGAGTGTTGCTGGACTTTTACTGTGGTCAAACAGCTTAAAATGGAGTGCCTGGACACTATACGGTACAAATATAGTACTGTACAGGAAAAACGATAGATTGTGTGTCCATGATATCACACCATATATAAGCCAATCAGTGGAGGCTCCTCAGAGGAGGAAGGGGAGGACCATCCTCCTCAGTGAATTTCATACCAATAAAAATTGTGTAACATTAAAAAAGTTAGCCTTTTTAGATATAAACTATACTAAATATATTCACATATCATTAAATAATTTATTAAAACACACTGTTTTGCAATGAAGGTCTACAGTAGCCTCAGCAGCACTCTGTAGGGTAGTACCATGGTGTAGCCGGAGGACAGCTAGCTTCTGTCCTCCTCTTGGTAGATTGAATTCAATACAAACGTAGGAGGCTCATGGTTCTCACCCCTTCCATATACTTACACAGTAATTATGACAATTTCCGGAGGACGTCTTCCAACCTATCAGAGCTCAGAACTGATGTCCACCCAATTAAAGGATCAGAGAATACATATAGTACTGAAAGCATAAGCTAAAGCAAGCTAGCACTGCAGTGCATAACATGTGGTGAGTAGTTGACTCAAAGAGGGAGAAAGACGATACTTCAAAAGTTTTGAACAAATTAATTTCTTCCTAAATGAAGGAGAAGCGCGAGAGAGAGAATGAGAGAGAGATATTTGGTTGTATTTTTTCACTTTCACTTAGCTAGCGAATGCAGCTAGCTAGTTTAGCCTACTCAAACACTTGGCTCAAACAGAGAGGGATGCTATGTTAGCTAACTGGCTATGGCTATCCAACACTGGAACTCTTCCAAGTCGAAGGTAAGCTTTTGTTTTATTAATTTATTGCCACCGGGGCCCGCCGGTGTAACTGCTAAGATGCTTTCTGACTGTACACTGTACTACATGGTTGTAGCGGGTTTACTAACGCATTAGTTCTAGTAGCTAGCTATGTTGACTATGAAGTGACAATGATGTAGGCTGTGTCTAGTGGTTAACAGTCATGATATGAAGGTTTGGCTTTTAAAGTTTTTTTTTGCCTGGTCAGAGACAGCTGATGTGTTGTGCACTGAAGTCCACAAGTGAAGTTTAAAGGTGAGAGGAGGAGAGCACGTAGATAGTTGCGAGAAGGAATTATATATACAACGAGCAAAGTGATCATGCTGTTTTATGTGGCTGTTATGAAAGTGAACTGTGTTTGTGTGTGATCAGAGGTGTATTCATTCCACCGATTCTGTTGAAAAACGTTTCTTAAACGGAAGCAAACGGAACGAAATGGGGATAAACATACCTGAATTTGTCCAATAGACAGTGGCTTGTATTCATGGATGCCAAGGGAAGCCAGGCTTCCCGAAAAAATAAACATTTTTCTTTTTTTATCAATTTTTATTTATTGTGGACTTCACTGGACAGAGGTGCTTGACGGGGGGGGGTGCTTGACTTTACGCAAAATGGTACGCAGCATCATCTGGATATGTGTGCAACAAAAGTTCAACATTCACCTTCTGCTACAATTTCTGTCAAGCCGTCTAGCATACAGTATGCACCACACAGAACGTACAGCTTGTACCAAAACGCAATAACTCAGTATGTGTGTTCAGAGCGTTAAATCATACACAAAGCGTTTACCGCTGACTTTTATTTTGAAGGCAAAATCCGACATCCGGAAGTATTCATGTTGATAGGATCCAGCTAGTTGCTGCCAAGACGCTAATCAACAGTTCTTGGAACTGCGTGGAACCACAGAGTAAAACAAGGAAACAGAAATGGTGTTACCGCCGCCTTCTGTACTGGAGAAGGAGCGCATGTAAACTGATTGAAATGTAGCCTATCGTCACCATTGCGGAGCTCCATAAAAGTGTTCGCCCGACGGGAATTCAAATGTGTAAACTACTATTTCTACAGTTCTGATATATTTGAAAGCTTTTCCAGTTTTACGACGGGACCCTCACGCAAGAGAGAGACAAATAGAGAGAGAGAGACATAGAGAGACTGAACTTTCAAAGTTAGCCTACTCACCGAGTATCCTACGGGGAGGACCATTATTGACGAAAAAAGAGAAATAGAGGTAAGCCTACATTTCCCCTGGCAATATTGCTATTTTCAGCCAATTTATAGATCTAGCTAACATACTAATTGATGCTAATATGCTGGGCAAACTATTTAAATGTTATATTTTCCAAACTATTTTCTGACACACACGTACACACACATAATTATTTATTATGACTGTAACTTTAATAGATTTTGGGAAGAGTTTTGGATATATGGTCATGGAAACAAGCAATTTCTTATTTTCTTATCATGACAACATCTTCAAAAATCCACCAACCTCCCTTAGGAGAGTTAGCATTATAGTGGTATCTTTCCTTCATATAGGCTGCTTAGGGCTACTAACTTGCTACGTCAATATTTATGCAATCCCATAGCAAGCACATGATGATTCAAATGGATCTCCTCATGTTATCTCCTGTGTTATGATAATAGAGGGTAAAGAGGGAGGAGACATAGAAAATACAGTGTCCTGATTGGCCTGTGGAGTGAAGAACGAGAACAGTGTTGGAGAGAAACTTTCCCCTGGTTACTGATAAAAGACAGAAATAAACGTTCCCTAGAGAATAACATTTCAGAATTCCAAGCATTCCTGGAGCTGTTCCCTCCCTTGTATTGGCTTTCGTTCTTTTGGAAGAGGAACATTGAGCCCCACTGACTGCCCAACTCATACCCACAGATAGAGGCAGGCTGATCAGCCCTACAGTACAATTTCATCATAAGACAAGAATACTTTATGTGGTCTAATAGGCTGGTATAGGAACTTAGGATGTTTTCTATTACAAATGTGTTAACTTCAATCTCTATGTCATGACCAACCAACTGAGGCCCATCAAAGTTACCTATCAAAGTGACTTATCATTCAAATCGATATAATTATTGTTGTTGATGTTGTATATTGCAACAATATGCTTACTGTACATGAACGTGTTGGTGTTATGCCAATGCAGAGCTTAGTAAACATAGTGAGAGCACAGATATAGCCTCCTCCATATGTGCTCCCACTCTTCAACAGGCCAACGTGGAGGAACTGATGAACTCTGACTTCTCAATTGGCAGTAGCCCACTGTTTACATTGACTTGCACAAGCCGAGAGCAAATGGAACAGGCATACCCCAAGTTTGAGCTTTGATATTTGGCCATGTTTTACTGTTGTGTTCACTAACAAGGCCAAGGTTTTAAAAAGTATTTGAAAATCAGTTTAAACAGGAACGATAAAAAATGGGGGATGGAGAAAGCAGAGGGAGTGTTTTCTTTTTACTCCTGCAGCTGGTGTTTTTTCCCCGGAGAGTTTTGTGGGTGACTTGTGGCTCCCTCTAGGTGTGGCAACAATCGGATCGGGATAATTATCACAAACACTGGCTCCATTGAGAGTGGACATGCCAACCCAGCTCTGTATAGTAGGAGTGTGTGTGTGTGTAAAAGAGAGGGCAAAAGAGAAATAGAAGGTCATAATAAATAATACATGTATTTTTATCGGCAATTGCACACAAGGTCCAGTCGAAACTTGACTTCCGCTTTTAACCCAACCCCTCTGAATTGGAGAGGTGCGGGGGGCTTCCACATTGGGCACCCGAGGAGCTGTTGTTGTGGGGGGTTAACTGCCTTGCTCAAGGGTAGAACGACAGATGTTTCACCTTGGGGATTCGAACTAGCAACCTTTCGGATACTGGCCCAACGCTCTTAACCACTAGGCTAAAGATTGTAGAGTGTTTAGCTGTGTGCGTGCATGTGTGTGTGTGTGGGTGTGTGGTAAAAGCATGTGTCGTGAGTGTGTGCGTATTCCTGGACAATGCACAGAGAAGCCCTTTTAGGCACAAGTGGAAGGAAAGATTTGTACATACAGGTATTGCCTTCTAAAGGGAAAATATAAAGGGAGAGGGAGAGAGAGAAGGAAATGTACAACTAGCACTAGACAGGCACTGTACTGTACTGTACACACTTCACAAAATGTACCATTGTGCATCTTGTCAGGTTGGTTGTGAGATCAGATGCAGATGTGATCAAGGCCATGTTGGACCTATTTTGAAGTGTATTTAGTTTGTTTCCTATTGTGTTGGAGAGTGCTGACGTTAAGTGAATGGAGTGAAAAACCAAATGCCTCAACCACACACTCTTCCTCCCTCTGTCTCACCACTCACCCTTTACACAACAATAAACATTTGGGCAACAAAACATAAACATCTGTCTCTTGTTCAGTCTCTCTTCTTTCACGCTCTCTCTCTCTTTCTCTCTGTGTCTCTCTCTAGTTTTCAATTTTTCTACCCCCATTTATATTTATTTTGATTTACTCTTCCCTGCGTTTCAAACACTGTTATCCAGAATGTCATGAATGAATAGTTGATTGCCAATCATTCTGTGTGGAGTTCCCTAAAGATAAGTACACTATGCAATAGAAGGCCCATGAATATTTTGATGGTTAAAATGGGGCTATTTAGACCTCTGGAGAGTGACAGGGTATCAAGAGCTGTAATCTTGATACCCTGTAATTTGGCATAGTAGTGCGATTGAGTGCTTGTAAAGATGGCGGCTTCATTCAGTCCACAACTCAATGCTCCTATGGTAAAATTGTCACACATGAACGTCTAACTAGCTGACTGAGGAGCTTTCTTGTATATCTGATCGGTTTGATATGGTGTTATTGTGTATGCCTGTGATAATGCTGTTATGCTATATTGTATAGCGCCTTTAGTGCGCAAAAAGCTCTTTATTATATGACATGAAGTATTATAACACTGAAAAAGCCTAACATGCTGTTGTAAATTTTGGGGATATAGCCAGGAGCTGGACTTGAACCAGGGACCTCATGCATGTCAGCACAATCCACAACCACTTTAATGAAGAGCCTGCTCTTGATAGTCAGCAGGCCGCAGAGTGCTGTATTTAGCAACATGGTTGCTGCATTATCTATCTATTTAATGAAAATAATTCATTTTTAAAGACTCATTTCCACTCCCCTTTTCACCTCATCCTCCCTGCTGCTTTCCTCCATTTCCCAAATCTTCTAAATACTGCGGAAATGTCACAGTGCAGCTAATATGACACTTCCTCATTGAACAAATATCCATGCCAGTTCAGGGTGTTTTATGTAATGATATCCTCAGTTAGCTCCCAGTTTCTGATGTCACACGTCGTTAGCCCTCGTTAGCTGGAATACTCCCCGCTCTATAATTAACCCTAGTCTAGCGCTTTGATCAATGCTAATCGATATCTGCCCCGCCCCGTCCAACCTCTAAACACATACATTTGCACGTGCAGAAGCACACGAGCGTGCACACACACACACACACACACGGATGCATGCACGTACCCATACACATGTAGTGTGGTAATATTTATCATACAAGCATATTATACTGAACCAAAATATAAACGCAACATGCAACAATTTCAAAGATTTTACTGAGTTACAGTTCATAGAAGAAAATCAGTCAATTGAAATAAATTCATTAGGCCCTAATCTATAGATTACACATGACTGGGCAGGGGTGCAGCCATGGGGGCTCCTGGGAGGGCATAGGCCCAGCCACATGGGAGCCAGGCCCAGCCAATCAGAATTAGTTTTCCCTCATAAAATGACTTTATTACAGACAGATGTACTCCTCACATTTTAGAGTGGCCTTTTATTGTCCCCAGTACAAGGTGCACCTGTGTAATGATCATGTTGTTTAATCAGCTTCTTGATATGCCACACCTGTCTGGTGGATGGATTATCTTGAAAAATGAGAAATGCTCACTAACATGGATGTAAACAAATTTGTGCACAACATTTGAGAGAAATAAGCTTTTTGTGCGTATGAACATTTCTGGGATCTTTTATTTCAGCTCATGAAACATTGGACCAACACTTTACATGTTGCGTTTACATTTTTGGTCAGTATATGCCTATTCATACCCCTTGATTTATTCCACATTTTGTTGTGTTAGAGCCTGAATTCAAAATTGATTAAATATATGTTTTTTTCCTCTCACACATCTACACACAATACACAATAATGTTAAAACATGTTTTTAGAAATTTTTGCTAATTTATTGAAAATAAAAAACAAAAATATCTCATTTACATAAGTATTCACACCCCTGAGTCAGTACTTTGTAGAAGCACCATTTAGGTCGATTACTGCTTTGAGTAATTTTGGGTATGTCTGTATCAGCTTTGCACATCTGGATTTGGGGATTTTTTCCCATTCTTCCTTGCAGATTTTCTTAAACTCTGTTAAATTAGGTGGGGGGGGTGAACAGCAATCTTCAAGTCTTTCCACAGATTTTCAATAGGATTCAAGTCTGGGTTTTGGCTGGGCCACTCAAGGGATTTCACATTCTTGTTCTGTAGCCATTCCAGCATTGCTTTGGCTGTATGCTTGGGGTCATTATTCTGTTGGAACGCAAATCTTTGCTAAGGTCGTTTGCACTCTGAAGCAGGTTCTTATTAACGATTTGTCTGTATTTGGCGCCATTCATTGTTCCCTCTATCCTTACCAGTCTCACAGTCCCTGCTGCTGAAAAGCATCCCCATAGTATGATGCTGCCACCATGCTTCACGGTAGGGCTGGTGTTAGATGGGTGATGAGTCTCCAGACATAGCGCTTTGCATTCAGGCCAAAGAGTTAAATTTTTGTCTCATCAGACCACAGTCTTTTGCCTTATGCTCTCAGAGGATTTCACGTGCCTTTTTTGCAAACTCCAGGCGTGCTGTCAGGTGCCTTTTTCTCAGGAGTGACTTCCGTATGGCCACTCTCCCATAAAGCCCAGATTTGTGAAGTGCTGTAGAGACTGTTGTCCTTCTGGCAGGTTTTCCCATCTCAGCCAAGGAACTCTGTAGTTCTGTCAGAGTGGTCATTGGGTTCTTGGTCACCTCCCTGACCAAGGTCCTTCTTGCCTGGTTGCTCAGTTTGCTAGGACGGCCAGCTCTAGTCAGAGTCTGGGTAGTTCCATACTTTTTCCATTTCCCAATCATGGAGACCACTGTGCTCTTGGAAACTTTCAACACTCTAGAAATTGTTTTATAACCTTCCCCAGATATATGCATAATCACAACTCTGACATGCACTGTCAACTGTGGGACCTTATATAGAAAGGTGAGTTTCTTTCTAAATCATGTTCAAACAATTGAATTGGCCACAGGTGGACTCCTATGAAGTTGTAGTGACATCTCAAGGAGGATCAAAGGAAATTCGATGCACCTGAGCTCAATTTGGAGTGTAATAGCAAAGGGGTGTGAATACTTATGTAAATGAGATACAGTATGTGCTGTCTGTCTTCTGGGGCTGAATGGCAAATGGCCCAGGCACACAAGGAAGACAACGGACAATGCCCAAGGATCAGTCAGCCTTTACCAAAATGTATCGCTCTCTCTAGAGTATCCAGAGGACCGATTACTGGAATGTGTGATAGATACCAGACATGGCTGCTGTAGGATTATTCTATCTATAACTTGTCCTCTGAGGATAACTTTTATGCCATCTATGTGGATGTATGATCTCTATGGTAACTTGTATCTGTACAGGTGGAACTCTAAATTACTCTATACAAAGGGATTTTATTGTCTTCTCATGAATTCTGTCTTATTTACAGTGAGGGGAAAAAAGTATTTGATCCCCTGCTGATTTTGTACGTTTGCCCACTGACAAAGAAATGATCAGTCTATAATTTTAATGGTAGGTTTATTTGAACAGTGAGAGACAGAATAACAACAAAAAAATCCAGAAAAACGCATGTCAAAAATGTTATAAATTGATTTGCATTTTAATGAGGGAAATAAGTATTTGACCCCCTCTCAATCACAAAGATTTCTGGCTCCCAGGTGTCTTTTATACAGATAACGAGCTGAGATTAGGAGCACACTCTTAAAGGGAGTGCTCCTAATCTCAGTTTGTTACCTGTATAAAAGACACCTGTCCACAGAAGCAATCAATCAATCAGATTCCAAACTCTCCACCATGGCCAAGACCAAAGAGCTCTCCAAGGATGTCAGGGACAATATTGTAGACCTACACAAGGCTGGAATGGGCTACAAGACCATCGCCAAGCAGCTTGGTGAGAAGGTGACAACAGTTGGTGCGATTATTCGCAAATGGAAGAAACACAAAAGAACTGTCAATCTCCCTCGGCCTGGGGCTCCATGCAAGATCTCACCTCGTGGAGTTGCAATGATCATGAGAACGGTGAGGAATCAGCCCAGAACTACACGGGAGGATCTTGTCAATGATCTCAAGGCAGCTGGGACCATAGTCACCAAGAAAACAATTGGTAACACACTAGGCCGTGAAGGACTGAAATCCTGCAGTGCCCGCAAGGTCCCCCTGCTCAAGAAAGCACATATACAGGGCCGTCTGAAGTTTGCCAATAAACATCTGAATGATTCAGAGGAGAACTGGGTGAAAGTGTTGTAGTCAGATGAGACCAAAATCGAGCTCTTTGGCATCAACTCAACTCGCCGTGTTTGGAGGAGGAGGAATGCTGCCTATGACCCCAAGAACACCATCCCCACCGTCAAACATGGAGGTGGAAACATTATGCTTTGGGGGGTGTTTTTCTGCTAAGGGGACAGGACAACTTTACCGCATCAAAGGGACGATGGACGGGGCCATGTACCGTCAAATCTTGGGTGAGAACCTCCTTCCCTCAGCCAGGGCATTGAAAATGGGTCGTGGATGGGTATTCCAGCATGACAATGACCCAAAACACACGGCCAAGGCAACAAAGGAGTGGCTCAAGAAGAAGAACATTAAGGTCCTGGAGTGGCCTAGCCAGTCTCCAGACCTTAATCCCATGGAAAATCTGTGGAGGGAGCTGAAGGTTCGAGTTGCCAAACGTCAGGCTCGAAACCTTAATGACTTGGAGAAGATCTGCAAAGAGGAGTGGGACAAAATCCCTCCTGAGATGTGTGCAAACCTGGTGGCCAACTACAAGAAACGTCTGACCTCTGTGATTGCCAACAAGGGTTTTGCCACCAAGTACTATGTCATGTTTTGCAGAGTGGTCAAATACTTATTTCCCTCATTAAAATGCAAATCAATTTATAACATTTTTGACATGCGTTTTTCTGGATTGTTTTGTTGTTATTCTGTCTCTCACTGTTCAAATAAACCTACCTTTAAAATGATAGACTGATCATGTCTTTGTCAGTGGGCAAACGTACAAAATCAGCAGGGGATCAAATACTTTTTTCCCTCAGTGTATATTGGTGTCATCCCCCACACAAGCCTTTAGATGCTGTGACATCCTGTGGAGATTGGGCCTGGGTGATCAGGTTACTGTACATTTGGTATCGTTTGATTGGTCAATGGTGGTTGGTTTTGGTTTTAAAAAATGTATACCTTCAGATGTTAGAAATGGAATGAAATACCTTTGTTCTGTCTCTTATACTGTATCTAGTCCATGGAGGAAGGTTGTATGATCAATTCTCATTTCCTAGGCTTCTAGGCCTCTGGCCTAGTAGGCATCTCTTTGTTCATGTTTTGTCTTCTAAGTTAGCCTTAGGATCTATATGCCTAGAATTATGTTTTGTTAATGTCAGTATTGCCTTGTAGTTTAAGCTTTATGCCTTGTATGTGAATCCATTCATTTGACAAAGTTATTAAATAATACTTGCTTTGATATTCGTTTCTCATGACCATTCCTTGATCTTAGTCAGCTAAACACATAATACTTGATTGCACATGGTTTTTCTAGAATGTTAAATGGAGTCAGCTACATTTCAGTTTAATAAACTTTGTTAACATACACATTACATAGTCTTATCATGGGTCGCATGTGAGGTATACAGTACCTTCAGAAAGTATTCATACCCCTTGACCTATTCCACATTTTGTTGTGTTACAGCCTGAATTCAAAATTGATTAAATATATTTTTTTCTCTTCTACCTACACACAAAATCCCATAATGACAAAGTGAAAACATGTTTTTAGACATTTTTGTAAATTTATTGAGAATGAAATGTAGAATATGACAGTTACCAGACACTTTTATCCAAAGTGACCAAAGTGACTTATAGTAGTGTGTGTCTACTTTCATATGGGTGGCCCCAGTGGGAATCAAACCCACAATCATAACTCAGCAAGTGCTGTGCTTTTCCAACTGAGCCACACAGGGCCCCATGTAGGCTACATGCAGATCACCCGTCATGGATTGGTGTTTCATCTTGCGAAGTTGCTAGATGATGATTTGCTGTCTTCAGAGAGGTAAATAGAGATCCATGGTTGAACAAATAAGCACACTAACACAAGTCAATCAACCAAATGGAAACTTATGTAAATGTATTTGCTTCTATTAGTTTCTCCCCTAACAAGGTCCTCCATTATATACAGTTGAAGTCGGAAGATTACATACACCTTAGCCAAATACATTTAAACTCAGTTTTTCACAATTCCTGACATATAATCCTAGTAAAAATTCCCTGTCTTAGGTCAGTTAGGATCACCACTTTATTTTAAGAATGTGAAATGTCAGAATAATAGTAGAGAGAATGAATTATTTCAGTTTTTATTTATTTCATCACATTCCCAGTGGGTCAGACATTTACATACACTAAATTAGTATTTGGTAGCATTGCCTTTAAATTGTTTAACTTGGGTCAAATGTTTCGGGTAGCCTTCCACAAGCTTCCCACAATAAGTTGGGTGAATTTTGGCCCATTCCTCCTGACAGAGCTGGTGTAAATTAGTCAGGTTTGTAGGCCTCCTTGCTCGCACACGCCTTTTCAGTTCTGCCCACAAATCTTCTATAGGATTGAGGTCAGGGCTTTGTGATGGCCACTCCAATACCTTGACTTTGTTGTCCTTAAGCCATTTTGCCACAACTTTGGAAGTATGCTTGTGGTCATTGTCCATTTGGAAGACCCTTTTGCGACCAAGCTTTAACTTCCTGACTGATGTCTTGAGATGTTGCTTCAATATATCCACATAATTTTCCTTCCTCACGATGCCATCTATTTTGTGAAGTGCACCAGTCCCTCCTGCAGCAAAGCACCCCCACAGCATGATGCTGCCACCCCCGTGCTTCACGGTTGGGATGGTGTTCTTTGGCTTGCAAGTTACCCCCTTTTTCCTCCAAACATAACGATGGTCATTATGGCCAAACAGTTATATTTTTGTTTCATCAGACCAGAGGACATTTCTCCAAAAGTACGATCTTTGTCCCCATGTGCAGTTGCAAACCGTAGTCTGGCTTTTTTATGGCGGTTTTGGAGCAGTGGTTTCTTCCTTGCTGAGCGGCCTTTCAGGTTATGTCAATATAGGACTCATTTTACTGTGGATATAGATACTTTTGTACCTGTTTCCTCCAGCATCTTCACAAGGTCCTTTGCTGTTGTTCTGGGATTGATTTGCACTTTTCGCACAAAAGTACGTTCATCTCTAGGAGACAGAACGCGTCTCCTTCCTGAGCAGTATGACGGCTGCGTGGTCCCATGGTGTTTATACTTGCGTACTATTGTTTGTACATATAAACGTGGTACCTTCAGGCGTTTGGAAATTGCTCCCAAGGATGAACCAGACTTGTGGAGGTCTACAATTTTTTTCTGAGGTCTTGGCTGATTTCTTTTGATTTTCCCATGATGTCAAGCAAAGAGGCACTGAGTTTGAAGGTAGGCCTTGAAATACATCCACAGGTACACCTCCAATAGACTCAAATGATGTCAATTAGCCTATCAGAAGCTTCTAAAGCCATGACATCATTTTCTGGAATTTTCCAAGCTGTTTAAAGGCACAGTCAACTTAGTGTATGTAAACTTCTGACCCACTGGAATTGTGATACAGTGAATGATAAGTGAAATAATCTGTCTGTAAACAATTGTTGGAAAAATTACTTGTGTCATGCACAATGTAGATGTCCTAACCGACTTGCCAAAACTATAGTTTGTTAACAAGACATTTGTGGAGTGGTTGAAAAACGAGTTTTAATGACTCCAACCTAAGTGTATGTAAACTTCAGACTTCCAACTGTAATTAGCATGCATGGTCCGCCACGCTACAGTCCACAGTGACTCGCTCTCTCATTGAGAAGTTCAGAAGGTACTGTTTTTCTTGCTCAGCCCGGGGTTTAGTTGCCATGGCAACAAATCGGTCGGAAATGGGGAAGAATGTGTTGTCCAATGCTGAAGCCTCCCCTATCTCTGCTTTCTTTCAAAAATACATTCTGGGAAAAGTTTGCGACACGGTTCACAGAGTCATAGATTTTCCTAGATCAAGTATTCCCTCTGTTTGTTTTTAAACAGTGAGCCTGATCAAAGCTGAAGTGAAGTCCCAGGGCACAGTCTCTCATTCCTCCCTGTTCTCTCTCTCTCTCTCTCTCCTACTCTGACTCTCTCTGTCTATCTCTCTCTGTCCACCTCTCTCTCTCTCTACTTGTCTCTCTCTAACTGTCTCTCTCTAACTGTCTCTCTCTAACTGTCTCTCTCTACCTGTCTCTCTCTACCTGTCTCTCTCTACCTGTCTCTCTCTCTCTCTCTCTCTCTCTCTGCTATGTGTTATACAGTATGTGTTCCCAATTGTTTTCCAAATATTTAATACCTTAGCCTGATTCAATATTGTTAACCTGCAGTAGTTGACTGATTCATTGTTTTTGTGCAGTTGAATTTCACTTCCTGGTGTCTTTGGAGAGAGTGAAGATGCAATTAGGGATAATGACATGCCGGCTGTGAAGCGTTCCTATGCTGTGAGAGGGAGGCAGGGGATGTTATTTATGAAACAGACACATATTTTGTGCTCACGCTGGCGTTTTTTACTTCCTGGGTGACAGTGGTGTTATGACTATTTTGATTTAAAAGCTGATTGAGGCCCCAAAGGACTTACTGCATCAGCAGGTTTGACACTGTTGGGATATAGTGTAACATTTCTGTGAACGTGCAGTGTTTAAATTGACCACCAGTGGGAAAGATAGTCAAACAAAAGTGTGTCTCATCTCATCTAAATATTGGCAAGAAACATTGTGGTAGTGTGTGTGAATGGACTAGACTGAGGGATTGTGTGTGTTTTGGTAGTTATTTAGTGTTTTACCCTTTTATCAGTACATCAACTACTAGAGTTGGTTCCCTCGTCCCCCAATTACCCTCTGTCTATCTCATTCCCCAAACATAAATAGGTGTTCTACTCTACACTCCCCTGCTTTTCTCACCTACTCTCATTTCCAGATGTGCTCCAGTTTTCTTTCCTGCTATTTCTGTTCACTAGTCACCAGAACATTAGCATAAGTCAGATAAATATGCAGAAAATAGAAAAAATGGACCGACCTGAGTCAAATAAGCCAATTGGGAAACCTAAATCCAGCATACAGTAAAAATGCCCTGTCTTTTAGTTTCTCATCAATCTTACGTATTAAGACAATCAACATTCTGCCGATTTTAAATAAGGTGTCCATCCTCCCCACCTCTCCCAGCCACCACTGTTGTGTCGGCCTACTGTTTAACATCTTTGGTTTGGAGTCATGTTTGCAACTCAGGTTGTAAAGATATTAGTTATCCCACAAGCTATAGACCTGCCATGCAAAGAGGTAAGATCAATGTTCGACTCACCACTTTTTTGTATTATTTCAAACTGAATCGTACTCTTTTATATAATATATGCCATTTAGCAGACGCTTTTATCCAAAGCGACTTACAGTCATGTGTGCATACATTTTTTTTCTTCGGGTAAAGACAACATGACTGAAATGGTAATATAAGTTTATTGGAAAAGATGTGTAGAGAAGTGGCCCACAATCTGTTGGAGTGCTTATTTCTCTATTTTACTGTTCTCTCTATTTTACTGTTATCCTATTATTATTATTATTATTATTATTATTGTTGTTGTTATTTTAGTAGTTATCCTACGGTTCTGTGTGAGTCTACTAATTAGCATCCCCTCTCTCCATGCAAACAGTCCTCCACTAACTCCACTAACAGTCATTATGATTTGGATAATTGTGTTCACAAGCTTTTGTACTTGAAAGAATTCCTAAGAATATACTGCCACTGTTAACCAGTCTCAATTTCTTTGCTACTTAGCAAACAACTTCGGTGTTGGTTCAATTAACATTTTAGTACATTAAATAAACATTCAACCCACTTGGCAAGGACGTCAGTTCAATGTCTAGTTTTGATTTACAAAACGAAAATGTCCTTACGTTGATTACTTTTTTCAAATCCAATCAGTTTTCCACATTGATTCAACATCATCTCATAGATATATTTTTTTATTTTTTGGAAACAACTTTGATTCAACCAGTTTTTGCCCAGTGGGAAGTGTATTTGATTGTCTTCTGTGAGTAACTTTTTCAGTCTCCTTTGAATGAGTCTATTTTGTTATATTTTTTAGAAGCGAGCTAAATTGCAAACACTCGCGAACTGAAGTGAACATAATTAGGGCTGGATTCTATCAGACCCCTGTTGCGAAACAAACATGAGTGTTTCGACCAGTCAGTCTGTTAGGAAGTGTGGGGGAGCATATGCAGAGGACTATCACATAATTTATTTATTTTCAAACATTAATTACTTACCAGCCGGTGTGTTTCAACTAGTAAACACGATCACCCAGGTTATGGCACCAGAACTCTGTTATGTTCCCACTGCAGGGGTGTGAACCATATAAATTGAATTATTAACTATATTTCTATGATTATTAATTCTATATGGTGAGAACCTCAGAGGAACTCTGCATTTCTCACTTAACAGTTTTAACTGTGTATGTGCAATGTCTCTAAGCTTGCACTGACTATGATGAGGCCAGCTTTACCACAGTTGAGCTTCACCTGCAGCGAGAGTTTGACTGAATTCTACACTCTTAGAAAAAAAGGGTCTATCTACAACCTAAAAGGGTTCTTCAGCTGTCCCCATAGAAGAACCCTTTGAAGAACCCTTTTTGGTTCCAGGTAGAACCCTTTTGACTGATATGCACACACACACACCTGCCCGCTGACCTGACCCGACACGTGCCCCCAGTAAGCTCCGTCTTTATCCGCATTTACCACTCTCTTTTACCGCTTTGTTACTTTCCCACTTTCCTTGCTTTCCCTCTTAATTAAGTTCCCTGGCGGTCACCAATGCACAGCCACCTGTCTGAGAAATCTAGTGACGAGATTACTCATACAGCGATTGTTATCCACCCGCTATACTGTGTTAACGCCATGATGTACAGTAAATCAGCCCAGTGGCTTGTGTAGGTGTGTGTGTGTGCATGTGTTTGTGTGCGTGAGAGGCTGTGTGCATGCTTAGTTGTGTTGTGAATTGGCTTGTGTGTAATATCCCCTTCATATTAAGACGTTCTTTCCACCAACTTTACCATACCGCCAACTTTCTTCCGCCTTTTCCTTATATCTGAAAGGTATTACCGGTATCAATGCCGAAACGTTTATTTCCACTTAACGACCTAGTAATGATTTCAGTAAACTTCTGCCTAAGTCTTAAGGCGTCCGCATACTTCCCATCCGAAATAGTTCGGAACAGTTTGTGCATATATTATGACGACATTTTGTGACGTTTTCATTCGTTTTGGTCTTTGGCAAGGGTTTTCCGGCTGTTCGTGCACACGCACGTTTTTCGAGGAAAGCTGAAGTCGGTAGCCCAAGTCTATGCCCAATCGTCGGTGATTGGTCAACAGTAGGGGTTATTCACCAAACATCTTAGTTAGATGTAAAAATTGTGCGACTAAGATCTCCACGACAAAAAACTCAAAATTATTCTAGAGTTATTTTAGATTAATTCTGACTATTCTGGCTACGGCGTCTCAAGATAGACAAACAGAACTATTGCTGCTTTTTCTCGTTTTTCAAGCAAAGGTATTTTAAGGGAGTATGCAAGCACACTCGTTAGGCTTGGCGCCAGCCGAACCGAAGCATGCTGACGCCTTTAGTATGAAACGTAGCCTTAATGCTGAGGTGGCATTGGCATGCACTACGCTCTTAAACTCTTGATGGTTGCTAGGCAGCACCAGTTAACCATCCTCCTGCCAGTTCTAAACTTTGCAAGACATGTCTTCTCTTTTTCGCATACCCCACCACAAAGCATGCACTGTTTTCTTAACCACAACTGGATGGATCCATAAAGAATTACTGTGGGAATAAATATCACTGAATGATGGAAATATTGGAATGAAGTAGGCTATTGCAATTGAAGGTATGTATCAAATTGTTGCTTACTGAAACTCCCGAAGTCATCCAATCATTGTAATACATTTGAAGCAATACCCGCGTGTGGTCAACTAGATGATAATTTCAGCACCGTTTTGATTGGGACAGCGCCATCGCGCTGCTTTGAGACAAGCATGGGGACTCGTCATGATAAATCAATGTCAGATTATTGTTTTCACTGAATCTCTGTTTCATATTGCTTAGGCAACAATTATGCTGGGGAAATGTTAGCTAAATTGAGGTGAGTGCTGCTCATGATCATCTTGTCTAGTTGGCAAAATTTATTAGAACATTTTGCCAGCATGTTATGTAGTTTAACAAGTGGATTCTTTTTCTCTTCACTCGCAGTAGCCTAGGCCTACTCCTGACCAAAAGCCTGTGACTTCACTGACTTGTCTCAATCAATGTGATTTTTGTTTCACTGAATCGCTGTCTGTATAGGCTATTTGGTTAATTGGTTTTCTGACTGGGTAAATAAGGGGAGGTGGTATAGCTCATCTTGTGATGAGGTGATTTTGAAGGAGTCAGGCGCAGGAGGGTAAATCACAGAATAACAGGATTTATTATGAACCACAGAGTTACGCAGTAATGCGTAAAAACACTCCAGTGCACAAAACAGGGGCACTGGAAAATACAAGGCACACGGGGAATATTCCCGGCGATACAAAATACACGGAGCTCCACTGAGCTTCTCTCTCCTCCACAATAAACAATCACACACAAAGACAAGGGGGCAGAGGGAACACTTATACAGGTACTGATGAGGGGGATATGTAATAAACAAGACAAAACAAATGGAATGATAAGATGAGGAGCGGCAGTGGCTAGAAGGCCGGTGACGACGAACGCCGAAGACTGCCCGAACAAGGAGAGGAGGCAGCCTCGGAGGAAGTCGTGACACATCTATTCGTTTGCTCATCTATCACCTGATCGGAAACATTTAGTATGCAATAATGTAGCCCAAATCAAGTGTAGGCCTATTATTTTGCTCGATCGCATATAGGCAACTACAAAAGCCCGCGGAGGTTGTGAAATATGAACAGGAGATTCACATGCTTTTGAAAATAGGATTGCTATTATTTTCTATCAGTATCATGATGAAGATACTCTCAATGCAAGACCCTACGCCTGCTCCCTAACAAAGTGGAGTGAGGATAGGAAAGAGATGAAACATGGATAAAAAAAAAGCATTGGCTTGGGCTCTCTTTCAAAATATCACTTTTTTATATGACAGTTCCATACCTTCCCATGACACAAGTTGTGTGGGGAAAATATTATTAGTATTTTATTCTGTTATGTTACATTATGTTCTTAATACAAAATATGTGTGTTGACTGTGATTGGGGTAGGTGTGTCTGGTCTGTTTAATGAACAAAATAATTAACTATTGATTTCATTCATTTGTACATAACATAACTAAACTCAAAATATACCATTCTATTGTTTTAAGAATTCATTTTATTAGTCTTATAATGTTTCTTAGGACCTGCCTAAACAACTTAATAATGGATTTATTTTTGATGGTGTATATTCAATGGATTTATTAAAATAAACGCCCACCAACTGTAATGAATACTCAGGGAGAAAAGGTGTAGATTCACACGCAGAGCGCGGCAGGTGTTTATTTTGCCTTCGCAGAAGGCAGGAATCATGGTTACAGGCAGGCAATGGTCATACACAGGTAGGCAAACAGGCAGGAGAATCAAAAACTAGGACTGAAGGCTATAACTGGGTCTCACAAACGATCTAGGAAAAGGCTTAGTAGAGTCAAAACGAGCAATACCTCACAAGGCACAAACAGAAAGAACTGAACTAAATAAGGAGCTGATGAGACCAGGTGAGTAACTAACACAGGTGAAATCAATGAACAAAAATGAAAGACAGGGCTACGTTCAAGAACACAAAGAAACAGGGCTACGTTCAAGAACACAAGGTTGACTAAGAAAATAAATACAGAACCATACACCAACATCCGCACACCACTACTACCACTTGTTACAGGCATGCGCACGGGAGGTATAAAAGGCATATGCAGGCAAGAATGTGGTAAAAATGGGCCTGTTTTTAAGGGGGTCATATAAACATTGCCCCATAATTTTTTTTTGCCAAAATACCGGAAATCCTATGTGAAAGCAGTATAAGTGTGTCAGGTGTCTGTCTGTGTGCATGTGTGTGTGTGTGGGCAGGGAGGGATCTATGAGTGTGTGTAGATGTCCTGCAATCCTTACACCCTGTCCTCAAAGCAGATTTCCTCCCCTAATCTCCTCTAATTCTTCGGGAGACAATGGCTGCGGGATTAGACTTGCGATGAGCCAACACCTCCCCTAACCCCAGCTTTGTGTCTCAGTGTCAGTCTCTCAACACCCATTCATTACAAACACACTCATTCTCAATCATGTTCGTAATCTGCATGTACTGATGCATAAAGAAAGCATTCCTCGACTGCATAGAAATCGAGTGGAGAAGATTATTATCCTATAACAGGAGAATAAATCTGATATGTTAGTGAAGATGGATTAGGCTCATAACATCACTGAGAGATCTGACAGATATGCATACATCATGATTATGGCGGGTGAAAAGTGATCATGCTCGCCGTAGCTGATGTGAGTAAGATCTTTAAACAGGTCAACATTCATAAGGCCGCAGAGCCAGACGGACTACCAGGACGTGTACTCTGAGCATGCGCTGACCAACTGGCAAATGTAATCACTGACATTTTCAACCTGTCCCTGGCGGAGTCTAATACCTACGTTTCAAGTAGACCACCATAGTCCCTGTGCCCAAAAACACCAAGGTAAACTGCCTAAATGACTACTGACCCATAGCACTCACGTCTGTAGCCATGAAATGCTTTGGAAGGCTGGTCATGGCTCACATCAACACCCTGTATATTTATTTTACCAGGCAAGTCAGTTAAGAACAAATTCTTATTTACAATGATGGCCTACACCGGCCAAACCCGGACGACGCTGGGCCAATTGTGCGCCGCCCTATGGGACTCCCAATCACGGCCGGTTGTGATACAGCCTGGAATCGAACCGGGGGTCTGTAGTGACACCTCAAGCACTGAGATGCAGTGCCTTAGACCACTGCGCCACTCAGGAGCCCAAGTATATAGCCTCGTTATTGTTATTTTATTGTTGCTCTTTCATTTTTTACTTTAGTTTATTGAGTAAATCTTTTCCTTAACTCTTATTTTTCTTAAAAACTGCATTGTTGGTTAAGGGCTTGTAAGTAAGCATTTCATGGTAAGAAATACAATTTGATTTGATTTGGAACAAGTTTTCACAGGGGCCGTTAGAATGTGTGACGAGATCAGCATCAGGCTGGCATCTCTTTACACTGTCCTCGGGCTGAGAAGTGTAATGGATGGATGGCATGTGCCCTCTCACAAATCACTTTAGTTTATTTAGGGCCGAGACCAATGTTCTGTTTTGATGTTTGTATCACTATAGCTGTAATGAAGGTGAGATAATAGACAATGTGCTCACTTACAAATTAAAACTTGGGTGCTGGATCCACGTTTGTAAAATCCATTTAGGGCAGTGCAGGGTTTTCCTGCAGTGTGAGTTTGATTAATTATTAAAGTTTAATTTCCTCTGTCGTTTCACACTAGGAGAGGTAATCTACCGTTGCTCTTCAGAGGGGCACTCTGGGTTTGCACAGTGTTTGGTATCTGGTAATTGTTCTGAAACCCGCTGTGTGGATAGTCCAAATTTGCCCCTGCCTCCTTCCAAAGGAAAACCCTTGGATCTCCCACTACATGGGACTCACCATATTTGTTTGTGCAGCTGAAAAAACCAGGCAAAGGAAATATAAAATGTAGTAAAATAAATGAGTCTTTGCTTGAAAATGTTGACATTTAAGGACATCTTTTGGCCAATATGAAGGAATGAACTACATAGTCATATATTTATTTTTTGTTATCCTCCAACCTGTACTCCAGTCATGATCCACTACTGGGTCCCCGACCCACAGTTTGGGAACCACTGATCTACATCCTGTTGAGACAGTCCTGCTCTCAATATTGAAGCGTTGATGATCATTGACATTGATCTAGCATGCCATTGACTTGGCCTCATTATGAAAGTATTGATGTCACTCCACAACCATTATCATTAGTTCACTTCACAGAATATTCGTGTCACGTCCCAGTGGTATAGACTACTCCTCCTCTATTAATGGTCCTTGTCTAGGACGTAGGGGTTCTGTTAGCCTATGATGACTACATTAGAATGTAGCCTCACAGTCTTCTCCCCTACTTTAACACTATTGTATTTCCTGGTAATTTTGTCTGTTTATTGAGGGTGGCTTCTAACATATAGTGGTCCTCTGTAGCTCAATGTGGTCCTCTGTAGCTCAATTGGTAGAGCATGGCGCTTGTAACGCCAGGGTAGTGGGTTCGATCCCCGGGACCACCCATACGTAAAAATGTATGCACACATGACTGTAAGTCACTTTGGATAAAAGCGTCTGTTAAATGGCTTATTATTAAATTTTTTTCACCACCTGCTGAGCTGAAGGTTTGTCTCTGTCACCGCAGGGTTTCTCTGTAAACTGTAAACGTGCCAACTGACCGACTAAGCCACATGTATAATAGGCTGGTACTCATTCATTCTCTGTGGGTCTGAAATAAAAGCAAGCCTACAAGAACAATAACAAGGTTATAGAGACCGTTAATTATTTATCTTTATGGGAGGTAGGACATTAATGTGTCTGTATGTGTAATAGTATTTACATGAAATGATCCATATTGTTGTCTGAATATGTTATGTATTTTTCCCAAATTTACAAGAGGTCCGTTTTCCCCTTCCCACCTGGACCAGCCTCTACTGCTATTTTAATTTAGCATTAAATTGTCATAATGTAGTTTATTATTGCTTGGTTTTATCTTGAAGATGGGGCTACCAGACATGGTTCTCTAAGCCTGTAGAAGAGAGATTATGCTGTAAACCTGATGGAATGATACACATATCTACAGGGAACTGTGCTACATTCTAGGACGTTCATACCTTCCTTATTTTGTATGTTCAGCAATATGTGAGGGTTATGGAAAATAATTTTGAAAAGGTATATTATACAGTATAGGATTTAGCTTTATATAAACACAAACACTGTTTTTAGATGATCCACACAATTACCAAACATCAATAGCAAGCAATAAACAATTATAGGCTTATAGGTAACTCGCTGCCTTGCAGTCTAATATGTGGATGCATCTAAGAACAAACTGAAAGTTCAATATTCTGCTACTGGCATCTTGGCAAGAAAAATACAAGTTCAATCATAAATGATATTTTTGTTATTAAAAACAAATGACATTTTGGCTTTGAAGCCTTCATCACAATTAATTGTTTTGACCCAGATGGTCACAGAGTTGTGGAGCGTGTTGTTGTTTTGTCTGATCGTCTGTTAGGTGCAGCAGTGGGAGGCAGTGCGTTTCCCTCTATATTAATGCATATGCATATCTAGGGAGAGTTGCTTGCAGCATGGGATTCTAGCTGTTTGTTTCTGTCGGGGGGATAGTTGTAGAAAACATGACTGTAGTCAAGCATGTATAGAGCACAGGTTTGAGTGAGAGAACGACCTTAGAATGTGGAATGAGATGGAGAGAGCGCATGGAGAGAGAGAGAGGAAGAGAGAGAGAGCACTAGCATCTTGCTGGTATGTTAACCAAGGAGCAGGTCCTCTTTTGTGTGGGGTTGATGCTCACATGTTTGTGTGTGTCAGAGAGAGAGAGAGATAGAGAGCGAGGGAGAGGGAGGAACAGTGTGTGCGAGGGAGGATGGGATACAGGAAGCGGATTGGCTCAGCTCTGTAGTAGGGTGTGGCTAGAGGCTGTGAATGACTGCTCCAACCCATCTCACTGTCAGGATTTGGGGACAGTTATCAAGGAGTAGGGGGGGAGTGCTGAAATAGTGTGAGTGAACGAGAGACAGTAAGCGAGAGAAAGAGAGAGAGGGAGGGTGGGCGGGAGAGCGAGAGGGAGCTCTAGGCAGTCAGGCTGGACGGTTGCTAAAACACTGCAGTCTTCTTTTTTTTTCCTCCAAGGAAGGTGTCTCTCTCTCCCTCTCCTTCTTCTTCTGGCCATGACCCTGGCGGATACTTTACTTTCGTTACCCACCTAGAGAGGAAGAGGAGAAGAGGGAACCTTGCCTGAATGCAATGCTCTACTGGCTGGACTGTGGAAATTAAGGAAATGTGTCTACAGCAGAACTGATAGACAGGAGAGTGGGAGTGAGGCAAGTAGCAGGCAGACCTGTGAAACAGCAGCTGCGGGAAGGGGAACAGACGAAAAGCAGAGAGGGGGAGTTAGAGAGGAGGAGAAAGAAAGAACGAACCAGGACGAACAGGAAAACAAGGCAAGGAAAGTGGTAGAGTGCTCACCTAAAGGAAACCAAAGAATGCTCTCCTCATTTCAGTTACCTATCCTTTTCTCACACATCTTTTCCTTTCACTCATCCCCACACAGTCAACTCAGTGTTGTCTCTTCGTCTGCACATCTTCTCTCCTTTTAACTTTTCTGCATGTGAGCGAAAGGGGGGCCAAGACAATGGGCATTGGTGAACATTCAGAATCAATTCCAACTGAATGTAGTCCTAGCGTGCGCACTTAATGGAGAAGTGGTTCTTGTGTAAAAGAGACTGATTGGCTAAAACACTGTTGTCGTTTTCAACAGTGGCTGTTTTCTCTGCCAGAGCGCACCTGCGCCGGAATTTCTAATGACAGCAGGTGTGACATATCACTCAGCCGACCGACCAGATTAGAGCAGTTCGGGAAGTGCCAAGCGCTCCTGCGATTATGTGCTTATTTTTTCAAGTGATAGACAGGTGTAGTTGTGGGATTCAGGAAAGGAACATATAACGAACAGGTGTTGTAGGATTAAGCAAAGGGAAACTGGAATATACAGGTGTTGTAGGATTAAGTAACGTTAAAACGGGAATATACAGATGTAGGATTACGAATGAAGGCACTCTGGAAAACCACTGATGACAAGACGTCGTCCAGAGACAAATTTGAGGTGATGTGTTTTAATCTTAGCTGGTCTATCACTGCAGGGGCACAGTTGGACTACATGCCTGATCCCACTTCAGTTTCTGTGGTGAAAACACTGTAGGCTGGTTAGCTTAGAAACTATTGGGAACAGTTGCTATTCCACGTTACAGGCACCACAACTATGCACATTTGGCCTTGAAGCCACGTTATTTGGACTTTGTGTTTCTGTTCAGGTCTTAAGTGACTTTTGTGTGGGCTCTCAAAGACCTCTTGAAGCTCTTGAAAGAGGGGGTTGGAATAAAACTTAGGCTGTTGCTAGCGTCTCACCTCCGGTTGGTCCATGAGGCGCTCGAGCACGGAAGAGACGCCGTACCGGCGCAGTCCCTCACTGGACAGCAAGCCCGAGACGCCGCCCTTCACCTCGGGCTTCCACAGCTACAGTGGCGAGTATGAGTATAAACGGCCGCCCTTCGCGTTCGGCTTCCACACGGCGCCGAGGCCGCAGGCGGCTAAAGGCCGCTACACCACCTCGCAGGGGAAGAAGTATGTGGTGTTTTACCTGGACCTCTCCTTCATCTTCCTCCTAGAGCTGCGGCGCTGCAGGATGGCTGAGGGCTGCATGAGGGGCCTGCGCTACGGCATGGTCTTCTTCAACCTCCTCTTCTGGGTGAGTCCAGCTTTTTGGTATTTGGGGTGTGTGTGGTGGGGGTGTTTGAGATATGGCAAGTCTTGGTGAGTCCAGTGTGTGTGTGTGTGTGTGTGTGTGTCTGTCTGACTGTATAGGTGTTATATGAGTGATTGTGTGGGTGTGCTTCATTAAGTTTAGTTTCTGTATTTCTATGTGGGTGTATTTCTGCCTGTTTGTGTTCAGCCTATGCATGCAGAAACCTGTTTGTATCACGGGTATCACTATTGACATAGTCACACTCTAATTCATTATCACATCTATCTTACTCTTTTGCAAAAGTGGCTGCTGTCAATTCGGTCCGTCTACTACACAATTCTATATTTTTACACTTGGGGGCTCTTGACTGTGTGTGTCTGTTTGATCGTGTCAGTCTCACGGCGATAGCATCTGTCCCCTCACTACTTTGACGCCTGCACGGCTGTCAAATGTGACTGCAATGCTTCAAATTCACAGATGTCTATCTCTTCTTTAGCATTCTCTCTATACTCGCCCTTCATGACCTTCCTTAATCCTTTCCTCTGCATGCTCTGGGAATTTGGGTCTCTACAGCATCCTGATTCGATGGTCCCCTTTGACTAATTGAACACGCCTGTCCTCTTTGGTAATAAAATGAGGCCTTGTACATTGGAAATCAATCACTGCCAAGGCCCACTCCCTCCTGGGAGCCAGTGACCTCCAGACCCTTTTTGTATCAGCTTTAACCTGCCGCCAGAAAGGAGTCAATGTGTTTGTGATTTGTAAAATGTCCGTCTCATTACATTGTCATACATTTTATCTCCAGCCTGTAGGCTACAGAAAAGGCCACATACTCTTTCTGCGACATTATTTATTATAGATACTTTTTTTACGGAACGTTGGTGGAGCGCCGCAGCGATGCATCTCTCCAACAACACCCTGGAGAGGCGCACTGGGAATGGACAAGCAAAATATTTTGCACCCCTGCCTTTGACAAAGTGGGCACTGCCTATCACATGGCAGCATCAACGCTCACCTAAAAAGTCAATTTGCCACTGGTTGAGAGAAACTGTCATTGTTCTTGGGCAAAATTATGTGAGGGATAATGTGTTGTTGGAGGTGAGTCTTGGTCAGTTTAGCTCAGAAAATTGCCACCATAGGCAGATTGACAGGATAGGCAGTAGGACAGGATAACATAACGCCAAGGACTGGGTAGAGAAGAGTGTCTGAACAGAAAAAATGCAACTTTAGAAAAACGATTGATCCAGCAGGCTGTCAAGCGGCGGAAAGATAAACAGATCATATACAAAGACCCAGACTTCAAAGTTGACACACCAGACCTACCTCCCAACATCGCCCCGGTTGAAAAACCAACCAAGGAGGAGCTGGTGGCAAAACTTTTCAGCCGAACTTTGCTACTAACTTTAGCTAGCCTAATGATGGCAGTGTGATGTTACGGAACGCCATCAGTAACATGTCATGCAATCATTGGTGGCTGCGTGCCGTGTGACTGCTATGTAGACCATCTGGAACAGCCCCATTCTCTACCTCACGGGTGTATTCATTCTGGTAAACTCATAGGCATAGAAATCAGAATTAATAAAACAGGCTTGGAACCTCTAACTCTGGCAATTTGACTGGTCAACTCATGCTTACTAGGTGTTGTCCAATGAATTCTGTAACCACTCCCTCTTCTAGTCAGGGTTGATTGGAAAAATCTGTTCAAAAGAGGACATTGTATTATCATATTTTTGTACTCCCTGACGAAGGCCATGCAGCCGAAACGCGTCATAGGTTTTTTTTCAAACTTTGTTTCCGTTGAACATGCCATACAAATAAAGGCATTTTAATTCATTATATGAAGTGTGCCTCGGTCCTCCTTTCTTTTTGATGAACTCAAGTGTACACTTGCAATGGCTGCCTGGTGTTGTCATCAAATCAAATTTGATTTGTCAAATGCTTTGTGAACAACAGGTGGAGACTAACAGTGAAATGCTTACTTACAGGCCCTTCCCAACAATGCAGAGAAAATAGAGAAATAATAGGAAAGTAGTAACACGTAATAATAAATACACAATGAGTAATGATAACTTGGCTATATACAAGGGGTACCAGTACCGAGTCGATGTGCAAGGGTACGAGGTATTTGAGGTAGATATGTACATATAACTAGGAATAAAGTGATAGATAATAAACAGTAACAGCAGCGTATGAGTCAAAAAAAATTGGTGTAAAAAGGGTCAGTGCAGATAGTCCGGGTAGCTATTTTGTTAACTATTTAGCAGTCTTATGGCTTGGGGGTAGAAGCTGTTCAGGGTCCTGTTGGTTCCAGACTTGGTGCATCAGTACGGCTTGCCGTGCGTGATGCAATAATTTCCATGGTAATGTGGAATGTTCATTCAAATGATGCTACAGATGTGGCTCATGCAATGGAATGTATTTTTTGTAATGTCAGTTGAGTTAATTAAACAAATCACAGATTGATGGGTACACTTCCTGCTTTTACTTCCTGCATTGCTCCTATGGGTACACTTGCAATGGCCTTCATTGTCTTGAATGGGATCACCCGTTCTATTCAATGATGAGGGGATTCGATTAATCTGGATTCTGTAGGAAGATCTCAATTGCATACTCCTTGCGTCCTCTCTCGTCTCTTTATCTGGCAATTCAATGCCAAGACATCAAACGTAGTTTATGTAACATTAAATACACATCATTTTTTATGCATTTTAAGGAATTTCAGAAATTCAGCATTTTGATATAAAAATACAGATATCTAAAGACTCAACCAATGGACCTAGAAACTGTCTGGGGGTACTGACAAACAGCAAGGCAAGTGTTATAAAGGGCCCAGAAGAGTTTTGGGGTGAACTTCCCCTTTAATGCACGACTTTGCTGTTTTCAGAAACAAAAATCTCTGTCTGTCTGTGTCTGTGTGTTCTGGTCTGGTCCTGAGGCTTCAGTGTTAGTAGAACAGGTTTGTGAACTCAGCCCCAGGACCAGCTGGATGAGGGGACTCTTTTCTTTGCTCAGCTCTTGACATTGCAGGGCTTGGGAATGATATGAGAGGGGGTCACTGTATTTTAGATAATTAATTGCTATTTTTTGAGTTTTTATTATTAGTGGCTATTGGTCTAATTCTGTCCTGCAGATGTGTATTTCGATGTTATATTATTTAGTTTCAGTTTTGGTTTTAGTGTTAGGGACAGAAAGTAACCTATGCCTGGGAGGCTTTTGGGATGTCACTTCTTGCCACTGTGGGGAAGAAATGCATAAGGTGATGGGTCAGGTCATAGGTTAGGTTTAAAGGTAGACTCAGTGAGGTGATGTAGATGTACAAAGTAAACAGTAGTAGTGGTTCAATTTCCGCAACAACCAGGAGCATTAAAGCGCGACTCTAAACTACTTAGCTGTTTTGGTCCCATAGCTACCACGTTGTAGCAGCATGAAGCGCTTCCGTGCACATGTGCAGATACACTGTGTGAAATCAAACCGACTGGGCACAAACTGGTTAAATCAACATTGTTTCAATGTAATTTGTCAATGTATTGTGACATGGAATCTATGTGGAAAATACATTGGATAAAAAAAAAAAGTTATCAACGTAGTTTTGAGGGTTACATTTCAACCACAGGATTATTTCATCATGGTAACCAATTTTTGGACATAGACAAATCTTGTATAAAATATGTTGGATTTGTACCTTTGAAACAATGTCAGATCTTCAACGTAATATGCACTATAAGACAAAAACAATAGGCAGGGCAGCACCTCCTACTGGAGAGTTGAACTATCTACAGCATTGGTCACCAACCGGTCGATCTCCAAGGCATTCCTAGTCGGTCACCAAACATTTCTGTAAAAAACAACAACGGTAAAGCACTGCGTACCAATTTTCTTTATTCATTTCGCACTGTTCGCGGTAGGTGCACTTGATTCAGCAGCCCTAGCACCGGGAAGTCTGAACGGTAAAGCTCTGCTTGCATTTTGACTCAGAAAGTGATCTTGACTCAGAAAAGGTTGGTGACTCCTTCGGTCTCCCATCAAGGGTTTTAACCAAGCCCAGCCCTGCTTAGCCTTGATATTATAACTATAACCAATGTGCTATCGTGAGAATTATTGTTGAGAAATCTCAATTTAATAGGTTCACTGTTGCTATCGAAGTCATTTCTAAGGGTAGGTTCTACAGAGCAAATTAAATGTAACCATACTTTATCAATCATATATCATCAATGATGGATTATATAGCATTTGGAAAGTCATCAACAGATATTGTTTAAATTCAGAGGTGAGGACAGAGGAACTGATTTGATACACTAGCTTACTGGCTAGACACGATTCTACTGTCAGAATGCCAGGTAAATGGGCAAAATATGGGCGAAAATAATGCAAAGACTGTGAAAGAGAATGGGGTATAATGGAATGGATTCAGACCATCCCTGGAGATGACAGAATAGCTTACTCTAGGAATTGCAAATCAGAAATGTGAGCCCACCACACCCATCTTATTTCTCATGCACAAATGGAGAAGCACAAGAGAAATGCTGCTCCATTTTCTAATGCAAGAGCATTGTTTGACACAGGCACTACATTTGCAAGAGGGAATAACCAACTTTGCAACTGAAGATCACCTGGGATGTGTTGTTGAAGATGATGCAGTTACAGTGCATTCAGAAAGTATTCAGACCCCTTGACTTTTTCCACATTTTGTTACGTTACAGCCTTATTCTATAATGGATTAAATAGAAAAAATGTATCATCAATCTACACACAATACCCGACAATGACAAAGCGAAAACAGGTTTTTATAAATTTTTGCAAATGCATAAAAAATATAAAACCGAAATACCTTATTTACATAATTATTCAGACTGTTTGCTATGAGACTCGAAATTGAGCTCAGGTGCATCCTTTTTCCATACATCCTTAAGATGTTTCTACAACTTGATTGGAGTCCACCTGTGGTAAATTCTATTGATTGGACATGATTTGGAAAAGCACGCACCTGTCTATATAAGGTCCCACAGTTGACAGTGCATGTCAGAGCAAAAACCAAGCAATGAGGTCGAAGGAAATGTCCGTAGAGGTCCAAGACAGGATTGTGTCGAGGCACAGATCTGGGGAAGAGTACCAAAAAATGTCTGCAGCATTGAAGGTCCCCAACAACACAGTGGCCTCCATCATTCTTAAATGGAAGAAGTTTGGAACCACCAAGACTTCCTAGAGCTGGCCGCCCGGCCAAACTGAGCAATCGGGGGAGAAGGGCCTTCGTCAGGGAGGTGACCAAGAACCCGATGGTCAATCTGACAGAGCTCCAGAGTTCCTCTGTGGAGATGGGAGAAACTTCCAGAAGGACAACAATCTCTGCAGCACTCCACCAATCTGGCCTTTATGACAGTGGCCTGACGGAATGCCACTCCTCAGTAAAAGGCACATGACAGCCTGCTTGGAGTTTGCCAAAAGGCACCTAAAGACTCTCAGACCATGAGAAACAAGATTCTTTGATCTGATGAAACCAAGACTGAACTCTTTGGCCTGAATGCCAAGCGTCACATCTGGAGGAAACCTGGCACCATCTCTACGGTGAAGCATGGTGGTGGCAGCATCATGCTGTGGGGATGTTTTTCAGTGGCAGGGACTGGGAGACTAGTCAGGATCGAGGGAAAGATGAAGAATTCCACACCTGGAGCGAAGTCATGGAATTCGACTTGACAGATTAGCATCTCCTGCCACTCGAGGTTGTGGACTTCGGGGTTCAGTTCCCCCTAGCCCTCTCTGAAGACAGAGGAATATAGCACAGGACATGAAAATGGTAGTTCTGACAAGGGAGAGAAGAGACTTCCAGATAACATCAAACAACTGGAGGTACTCAAGTCTCTCTCCCCGAGCATTGTGCTCAGTAGCATCAAGCCACATCTAGATGCTCTCTCCTTCTTCCCTCTATTCAAAGGAGATCCTGAAAAGGCTGACCAACAGTGGAGAGTGATCCACACTCTAGAATGGATCAACAAAGAAGACAGTAAAATAGAGTGGTTTTGGTTACAGGTGGCTAGACACACTGATGCTGTGGGGGTGTGGTGGAAACTCTAATCAAGTGAGAGAGACTTTGTCATTTCTTCAAACAATCATCTTTATTTAATATAGATTCATTATTCCAATAATGAGGCTTGTCCACCCAACACTCTTGAGTGTTGGGCCGAGAACTCTCACATACAAAGAATACAAAGATCTTTTATAGCACGATACCCACTCCTATTCTACATAACAAACAGCAGATGTGTGGAATTGGTCAAAAGGTGAGACTTGATATATGAGAAAGGAGTATCCCCCAGCCAGATAGCATTTTGCTGTGAAGACTGTTCTCATAAAAAAATATAGAGGTAAGATGGATATCGATTTTGAGACATGTCATGTAGTATTTGTTATATATTTTAGTATACACTTTTCATATTAATTCGAAATTCCTGTTATTTTTTGAAGATTTCTCACAAAAACAAGCGTATCTCTGTGAAATGTCAACGGAGCACTGAGCTTATATCATGCTTTTTATTTTCAAAGCCTTTTATTTTCAAAGCCTTTTACATTTAATTCAGCTTTTGTTATGCTAATTTAGCTTTTTGCGACTCTTGAAAACAACTTTGAAGACGACGACAACAACATTTGTTACGAGAAATCTGTCGATGTGCCCTTGAGCAAGGCACTTAACCCTAATTGCTCCTGTAAGTCACTCTGGATAAGAGCTACTGCTAAATGAATGCTAAATATGTTTATTTTTTAAATATACAAAAAAAAATTTGGTGGGTGGACACCATACAGCATGTTATTCCGGGACAGGGAGCTTTAGCTATCATTATTCCAGGCAATAATTTAAGAGTATTGTAAAGCTAATACAGTCATTATGGCTGGACTCACTAATTGAATTCATGCTGACAAATAAGAAATGCCACATTATCACTGTCAATAGGCCTAGAGCACCCTGCCTCTATCCTTATCCTAGTTGTTGAAATTTCTAGCTCATAAACTACAATCCTTTGCTGTGATGATTTCTTTGATTCATTCTTGTCCCTCACTTTTGTCTAACCACGATCTATTTAGCTTTCCTCTCCTCTCCTGTGTCCTGCTCCCAGAGATCAACCAAGTTCTATTCACCAAGCATGGGTCAGCTGATTCCCTCACCTGTGAGGAGAACCATCCTACTGCAGTTTGAACTAGCCCTGCCGTTACTATTAGACATTGAGACCCCATCATTTCTTTGTGGGTTTTGTCTTACACAGTCCACACATTCTAGTGCATTTTAGAGTTGAGGAGCACCAACTACAGATGCACATGCTTGTTAGAGCATCTCGAAGAATAAAATTCAATATAGAATCAGTTTTACGTTGTTTTACTATTGTAACATGCAGTGATGAAAATTATATTTACCCCGTCAGGAGCCCATACTTTTGCCGTAGATGGTAGAGTTCTCGTCTTTGGGACTACACGATCTTAAGATTGCATTCGGCTAAGGCACTTCTCTCTACATCGGTTGGCTACATTTACATTTACATCATTTAGCAGACGCTCTTATCCAGAGCGACTTACAAATTGGTGCAATCAACTTATGATAGCTAGTGGGACAACCACCTTTTTTTATGGGGGTGGGGGAAGAAGGATTACTTTATACAATTCCAGGTATTCCTTAAAGAGGTAGGGTTTCAAGTGTCTCCGGAAGGTGATCAGTGACTCCGCTGTCCTGGTGTCATGGGGGAGCTTGTTCCACCATTGGGGTGCCAGAGCAGCGAATAGCTTTGACTGGGCTGAGCGGGAACTGTACTTCCGTAGGGGAGCTAGCAGGCCAGAGGTGGATGAACGTAATGCCCTCGTTTGGGTGTAGGGTCTGATCAGAGCCTGAAGGTAAGGAGGTGCCGTTACCCTCACAGCTCCGTAGGCAAGCACCATGGTCTTGTAGTAGATGCGAGCCTCAGCTGGAAGCCAGTGGAGTGTGCGGAGGAGCAGGGTGACATGAGAGAACTTGGGAAGTTTGAACACCAGACGGGCTGCAGCGTTCTGGATAAATTGAAGGGGTTTAATGGCACAGGCAGGGAGCCCAGCCAACAGCGAGTTGCAGTAATCCAGACGGGAGATGACAAGTGCCTGGATTAGGACCTGTGCCGCTTTCTGTGTAAGGTAGGGTTGTACTCTGCGAATGTTGTAGAGCATAAACCTGCAGGATCGGGTCACCGCTTTGATGTTAGCGGAGAACGACAGGGTATTGTCCAGGGTCACGCCAAGGTTCTTTGCACTCTGGGAGGAGGACACAATGGAGTTGTCAACCGTGATGGCGAGATCATGGAGCGGGCAGTCCTTCCCCGGGAGGAAGAGCAGCTCCGTCTTGCCGAGGTTCAGCTTGAGGTGGTGATCCGACATCCACACTGATATGTCGCCAGACATGCAGAGATGCGATTTGCCACCTGGTTATCAGAAGGGGGAAAGGAGAAAATTAATTGTGTGTCGTCTGCGTAGCAATGATAGGAGAGACCATGTGAGGATATGACAGAACCAAGTGACTTGGTGTATAGAGAGAATAGGAGAGGGCCTAGAACTGAGCCCTGGGGGACACCAGTGGTGAGAGCACGTGGTGCAGAGACAGATTCTCGCCATGCCACCTGGTAGGAGCAACCTGTCAGGTAGGACGCAATCAAAGAGTGAGCAGCGCCGGAGATGCCCAACTCGGAGTGGGTGGAGAGGAGGATCTGATGGTTCACAGTATCAAAGGCAGCGAATAGGTCTAAAAGGATAAGAGCAGAAGAGAGAGAGTTAGCTTTAGCAGTGTGGAGAGCCTCCGTGACACAGAGAAGAGCAGTCTCAGTTGAATGACCAGTCTTGAAACCTGACTGGTTTGGATCAAGAAGGTCATTCTGAGAGAGATAGCAGGAGAGTTGGCTAGAGACGGCACGCTCAAGAGTTTTGGAGAGAAAAGAAAGAAGGGATACTGGTCTGTAGTTGTTGACATCGGAGGGATCGAGTGTAGGTTTTTTGAGGAGGGGTGCAACTCTCGCTCTCTTGAAGACGGAAGGGACATGGCCAGTGGTCAAGGATGAGTTGATGAGCGAGGTGAGGTAAGGGAGAAGGTCTCCGGAAATGGTCTGGAGAAGAGAGGAGGGGATAGGGTCAAGCGGGCAGGTTGTTGGGCGGCCGGCCGTCACAAGTCGCAAGATTTCATCTGGAGAGAGAGGGGAGAAAGAAGTCAAAGCATAGGGTAGAGCAGTGTGAGCAGCACCAGCGGTGTCATTTAACTTAATAAATGAGAATCAGATGTCGTCAACCTTCTTTTCAAAATGGTTGACGAAGTCATCCACAGAGCGGGATGAGGGAGGGGGATTTAGCAGGGAGAAGGTGGCAAAGAGCTTCCTAGGGTTAGAGGCAGAGGCTTGAAATTTAGTGGTAGAAAGTGGCTTTAGCAGCGGAAATAGAGGAAGAGAATGTAGAGAGGAGGGAGTGAAAAGATGACAGGTCCGCAGGGAATCTAGTTTTCCTCCATTTCCGCTCGGCTGCCCGGAGCCCTCTTCTGTGAGCTCGCAATGAGCCACGGTGACCAGGGTGGGATCCTTTCGATACACCTACAGTGGGGAAAAAAAGTATTTAGTCAGCCACCAATTGTGCAAGTTCTCCCACTTAAAAAGATTAGAGAGGCCTGTAATTTTCATCATAGGTACACGTCAACTATGACAGACAAATTGAGAATTTTTTTTCCAGAAAATCACATTGTAGGATTTTTAATGAATTTATTTGCAAATTATGGTGGAAAATAAGTATTTGGTCACCTACAAACAAGCAAGATTTCTGTCTCTCACAGACCTGTAACTTCGTCTTTAAGAGGCTCCTCTGTCCTCCACTCGTTACCTGTATTAATGGCACCTGTTTGAACTTGTTATCAGTATAAAAAGACACCTGTCCACAACCTCAGACAGTCACACTCCAAACTCCACTATGGCCAAGACCAAAGAGCTGTCAAAGGACACCAGAAACAAAATTGTAGACCTGCACCAGGCTGGGAAGACTGAATCTGCAATAGGTAAGCAGCTTGGTAAAAATAAAATCAACTGTGGGAGCAATTATTAGGAAATGGAAGACATACAAGACCACTGATAATCTCCCTCGATCTGGGGCTCCACGCAAGATCTCACCCCGTGGGGTCAAAATGATCACAAGAACGGTGAGCAAAAATCCCAGAACCACACGGGGGGACCTAGTGAATGACCTGCAGAGAGCTGGGACCAAAGTAACAAAGCCTACCATCAGTAACACACTACGCCGCCAGGGACTCAAATCCTGCAGTGCCAGACGTGTCCCCCTGCTTAAGCCAGTACATGTCCAGGCCCGTCTGAAGTTTGCTAGAGTGCATTTGGATGATCCAGAAGAGGATTGGGAGAATGTCATATGGTCAGATAAAACCAAAATAGAACCTTTTGGTAAAAACTCAACTCGTCGTGTTTGGAGGACAACGAATGCTGAGTTGCATCCAAAGAACACCATACCTACTGTGAAGCATTGTGGTGGAAACATCATGCTTTGGGGCTGTTTTTCTGCAAAGGGACCAGGACGACTGATCCGTGTAAAGGAAAGAATGAATGGGGCCATGTATCGTGAGATTTTGAGTGAAAACCTCCTTCCATCAGCAAGGGCATTGAAGATGAAACGTGGCTGGGTCTTTCAGCATGACAATGATCCCAAACACACGCCCGGGCAACGAAGGAGTGGCTTCGTAAGAAGCATTTCAAGGTCCTGGAGTGGCCTAGCCAGTCTCCAGATCTCAACCCCATAGAAAATCTTTGGAGGGAGTTGAAAGTCCGTGTTGCCCAGCGACAGCCCCAAAACATCACTGCTCTAGAGGAGATCTGCATGGAGGAATGGGCCAAAATACCAGCAACAGTGTGTGAAAACCTTGTGAAGACTTACAAAAAAACGTTTGACCTGTGTCATTGCCAACAAAGGGTATATAACAGTATTGAAACTTTTGTTATTGACCAAATACTTATTTTCCACCATAATTTGCAAATAAATTCATAAAAAATCCTACAATGTGTTTTTCTGGATTTTTTCTCTCTCATTTTGTCTGTCATAGTTGACGTGTACCTATGATGAAAATTACAGGCCTCTCTCATCTTTTTAAGTGGGAGAACTTGCACAATTGGTGGCTGACTAAATACTTTTTCCCCCCACTGTATAGGGCCTTGGCACATGATTGCTCCTAGAGTGAAGGGGGATACTGATGACAGTTCTGTCTCCATCAGAGGCTCAGCCTTTTGTCATAGATGGTAAATCTCTCATTTCTGCACTGCAACATTGTAAGATTGTGCCCCCCACGGCACTTCTCTCTCTCTACATTGATTGGTAGGTTACACTATATTTAGATACTTCAAATACTGCCTGAGGCACCTTTGCTATGTCTCCATACTCAATAAATGTTGAAACACTAAATGTGATGTTGTTCTTTGTTCTAATGTATATGCATGAAACATACATTATGGAAAACATGCCTCACTCAGTCATAGTAGTAGGGGTTGTAACCCAATCGTTTCGTTCTGAACAGAACCACCATTTTTTCAAAATAAAGTTTGGAACCAGGTCAAACCAAAGAAAAGTACCAGTTTATATCGTTCCTTTCTGTTCCTTTTTTAACCTGTGAAATAACATATATATTTTTTTCATTTAGCCAATAAATTACTTCACCAATCTGTGTGGATAGCAATTACAGCTGTGAGTCTTTCTATGAGTTTTCCACACCTGGATTGCAACATTTGCCCTTTATTCTTTTCAAAGTTAGATTTGGCCTTGTGTTTTAGCTTATTGTTCTGCTGAAAGGTGAATTAATCTCCCAGTGTCTGGTGGAAAGCAGACTGAACCAGGTTTTCCTCTAGGAGTTTGCCGTTTCTTTTTTATCCTGAAAAACTCCCCAGTTCTTAATGATTACAAGCATACCCATAACATGATGCAGCCACTACTATGCTTGAAAATATGGAGAGTGATACTCCTTAATGTGTTGTATTGGATTTGCCCCAAACATAACACTTTGTATTCAGGACAAAAAGTGAATTGCTTTGCCACATTTGTTGCAGTATTACTTTAGTGCCTCCCTGGTCTTTGTGGTTGAATCTGTACTTGAAATTCACTGCTCGACTGATGGACCTTACAGATAATTGTATGTGTGGGGTACAGAGATGAGGTAGTTATACACTATTATTGCACACAAAGTGAGTCCATGCAACTTATTATGTGAGTTGTTAAGCAAATTTTTACTCCTGAACTTATTTAGGCTTGCCATAACAAAGGGGTTGAATACTTATTGACTCAAGCGATTTCCGCTTCCATTTTTTATTAATTTGTAAACATTTTTATAAACATAATTCCACTTTGACATTATGGGGTATTGTGTGTAGGCCAGCGACAAAAAATCTAAATGTAATCAATTTTAAATTCAGGCTGTAACACAACAAAATGTGGAAAAAGTCAAGGGGTGTGAAGGCACTGTATTACCATGCCAAAACATGATAAAACAATTTAATTCATTGACAGAGAGCTAGTTAATGAAACACTAGCTTCCTTAGCAGGCTAATTTACATTTACAGTAGCTGGCTAGGATAGACAAACTGTAACATTGGCTAGCTTTCAATAAATTGGTTAAGTGGTCAGAGTTACCTCTGCATACAATCAAGACAATTCACATTGCATCCTGCATTTTTCAAGTGCACTCAAAAACAGATATTTATCTTATTTCAGTCTTCATAACACACAGATAACAGCTCGAGTTTTCACGTGAGGCTGTGTTTACATCTTAGATAGAAGCAGGCCATTGGCTGCCTTCATCATGAGGGATATGTACAGGAGTTCTGATTGGTTCCTAGTTTAGCAGTTCTGCACATTTGCCTGAGCAGACAGAGTGCTGAAATATACATTTTAGTCATTTAGCAGATGCTCTTATCCAGAGCGACTTACAGTTAGTGCATACATTATTTTTATTTTTTCATACCCCCTGTGGGAATCAAACCCACAACCCTGGCGTTGCAAATGCCATGCTCTATCAACTGAGCTACATCCCTGCCGGCCATTCCCTCCCCTACCCTGGACAACGCTGGGCCAATTGCACGCCGCCCCATGGGTCTCCCGGTCACGGCCGGCTACGACAGAGCCTGGATTCGAACCAGGATCTCTAGTGGCACAGCTAGCACTGCGATGCAGTGCCTTAGACCACTGCGCCATATACTTTTTATGAGAAGATTTGCAAGAATTGAAGGTGCCAACAAATGTTATAGTCATCATAAGAATGTTTTACTATCATATACAAAAAATCTGCTCCTCTCTCGACGGAGATCGAGTCAAAACTTCATGACCTTTGATCACATGAGTTTTGTTCATGCAGTCGACATGAGGTGGAAGTCGGACAATTTTTATCCCCATGATGCAACACACTTTGAAAGGCGGTCACCAACTTGACAAAAGTGATCCGCTTGAACGCGCCCAAGCTCAATGTGACCCACTAGATTCAGAAGCTTGAAGATCCCACTAAACCCAATTAGATATTTGTCCCCCCCAAAAACTAAAACTGAACATAATTCATGATGGTTTTTATTTATTTTTGGAGTCAAAGATAATAGTTTCAGTATCGTTTTAGTTCTTCAAACAGTATTGTTAATTATTTTATTTCAGTGTACTAAATTGTTTTTTCATGATTCGTTTTTAGTTTCAGTTTTACTTTACTATAATAACCTTGGTTACAGCAAAGCGTTTAGTCCTTTTGATGTTGAAAGCATGTTGTGTAAGGTGTGTGTCAAAGAGGGAGTGTGTGTGGCCTTTCTGGCACTAAGACACTCACTTCATTCAAATTGAAATCCAATAAGCATTCAATTACTCCGGGGCAAAATTCAGTTATCCTTCTGTTAATTTTCTCCATTACCTGAGTGAAATAAGCTTAATACATTCTCCCTCTACCCTGGAGTATTAGTGTCTGCTGAACGGCAGCGAGGCGCAAGTGGTATATCAGTCCTTCTCAGACAAGCTGTAGAAAATACAGAAATTACAGAAAAAAAGGATCCCTTCTCCCAGGGCATACAGCGACAAGCCCCTAAATGTTGCCAAAATGACTTCACAGAAGAATTACAATAACAGTGGGCCTCCCAAAATACGCCAGGATGCAAGGCGCTACTCATATAGCTTTTGGCAGCCTCAGCGCACTTGAGCCGCAAAGGGCTCCACACACACACAGTACACTAGCAGCAAAGTCCCCAATAAGTCACTTAATTACCGTCACTATGTAATTAATTTCATTAGTGCTGACTTGGCGTACTCACACTGTGGGGACCCACGGGTGAGACCCACACGGAGAGAAAGACAGAAAGAGAAATGGAGAAGAAGGGAGAGAGAGAAAGAGAGGGAACAGGAGAAAGGAAGAGAGAGGGATTAAGTTCCTAGTCCTCAAATGTTTTTTTGCCTGTGTTATGTAGGTCAGAACCCAGCAGTCTACAGGATCCATATGCTCCCAATTCCTGGAGTTTTGATAGTTCTTGGCTCCTTTCTGTCTTTCTTGATTTAGCCAGATCAATTGGAATTTGCCTGCCTTGTGATATGAGTTTCCCCTCGCCCCCTCCAGACCATCAAAGATATTCAGTAGGAACACTTTGCATTGTAATTCAGGCTTATAGACCGCAGTTTGCTGCTTTGGTGGAGGTTGGTATGTTTGCTGTATGCATCTGCATCTGCATGCGTCTTAAGCCAATCACATGAGAAGTAAGACAAGACATCTACTGGGTTGCATTTCTAAAGTGGAAATTTCAAAAACGTGTAGAGAGGATTGTTGCTGCGTTGTGGTGTCAATGACCCCCCCATTGAGTGCATGTTGCAGCTGTGACTGATTTTACATTTTCATGTATCACTTATGCTACAGCTAATTGGCATACCTGGTCTATTCCTGTCCCTAGTCTACTTATAAATGATTTAACATGCACACTACCATGGGATACCAGGTATGGTTCCCTGGTGTATGAGAACTGTAAATAACAGGGTACAGTGGGGAAAAAAAGTATTTAGTCAGCCACCAATTGTGCAAGTTCTCCCACTTAAAAAGATGAGAGAGGCCTGTAATTTTCATCATAGGTACACGTCAACTATGACAGACAAAATGAGAAAAAAAAATCCAGAAAAACACATTGTAGGATTTTTAATGAATTTATTTGCAAATTATGGTGGAAAATAAGTATTTGGTCAATAACAAAAGTTTCTCAATACTTTGTTATATACCCTTTGTTGGCAATGACACAGGTCAAACGTTTTTTTGTAAGTCTTCACAAGGTTTTCACACACTGTTGCTGGTATTTTGGCCCATTCCTCCATGCAGATCTCCTCTATAGCAGTGATGTTTTGGGGCTGTCGCTGGGCAACACAGACTTTCAACTCCCTCCAAAGATTTTCTATGGGGTTGTGATCTGGAGACTGGCTAGGCCACTCCAGGACCTTGAAATGCTTCTTACGAAGCCACTCCTTCGTTGCCTGGGCGGTGTGTTTGGGATCATTGTCATGCTGAAAGACCCAGCCACGTTTCATCTTCAATGCCCTTGCTGATGGAAGGAGGTTTTCACTCAAAATCTCACGATACATGGCCCCATTCATTCTTTCCTTTACACGGATCAGTCGTCCTGGTCCCTTTGCAGAAAAACAGCCCCAAAGCATGATGTTTCTACCCCCATGCTTCACAGTAGGTATGGTGTTCTTTGGATGCAACTCAGCATTCTTTGTCCTCCAAACACGACGAGTTGAGTTTTTACCAAAAAGTTCTATTTTGGTTTCATCTGACCATATGACATTCTCCCAATCCTCTTCTGGATCATCCAAATGCACTCTAGCAAACTTCAGACGGGCCTGGACATGTACTGGCTTAAGCAGGGGGGACACGTCTGGCACTGCAGGATTTGAGTCCCTGGCGGCGTAGTGTGTTACTGATGGTAGGCTTTGTTACTTTGGTCCCAGCTCTCTGCAGGTCATTCACTAGGTCCCCCCGTGTGGTTCTGGGATTTTTGCTCACCGTTCTTGTGATCATTTTGACCCCACGGGGTGAGATCTTGCGTGGAGCCCCAGATCGAGGGAGATTATCAGTGGTCTTGTATGTCTTCCATTTCCTAATAATTGCTCCCACAGTTGATTTCTTCAAACCAAGCTGCTTACCTATTGCAGATTCAGTCTTCCCAGCCTGGTGCAGGTCTACAATTTTGTTTCTGGTGTCCTTTGACAGCTCTTTGGTCTTGGCCATAGTGGAGTTTGGAGTGTGACTGTTTGAGGTTGTGGACAGGTGTCTTTTATACTGATAACAAGTTCAAACAGGTGCCATTAATACAGGTAACGAGTGGAGGACAGAGGAGCCTCTTAAAGAAGAAGTTACAGGTCTGTGAGAGCCAGAAATCTTGCTTGTTTGTAGGTGACCAAATACTTATTTTCCACCATAATTTGCAAATAAATTCATAAAAAATCCTACAATGTGATTTTTTGGATTTTGTTTTCTCAATTTGTCTGTCATAGTTGACGTGTACCTATGATGAAAATTACAGGCCTCTCTCATCTTTTTAAGTGGGAGAACTTGCACAATTGGTGGCTGACTAAATACTTTTTTCCCCCACTGTATATGCACATTCTACATGACATTAAATGCTATGTTGTTTACAGCATGCAATAATGTCTTTGTGACTCATGCTGCCGCATCACAATACAGGTGATACTATGGTCTTGGATACTGGATTACTACTTGACCACTCTGGCAGGTACCAGAATTAATTTGGACCAGGATTCATCTGGTTTTTGCACAGATCAGAGTACCAAATGTTACTACACAGAAAAATAATTAACGCAGCATGCAACAATTTCTACAATTTTACTGAATTACAGTTCATATAAAGGAAATCAGTCAATTAAAATAAATAAATTAGGCCCTAATCTATGGATTTCACATGACTGGGAATACAGATATGCATCTGTTGGTCACAGATACCTTAAAATAAAAGTAGGGACGTCAGTATCCAGTCAGTATCTGGTGTGACCACCATTTGCCTCATGCAGCACGACACATCTCCTTCGCATAGAGTTGATCAGGCTGTTGATTGTGGCCTGTGGAATGTTGTCCCACTCCTTTTCAATGGCTGTGCGAAGTTGCTGGATATTGGTGGGAACTGGAACACACTGTCGTACAACGTCAATCCAGAGCATCCCAAACATGCTCAATGGGTGACATGTCTAGTGAGTATGCAGGCCATGGAATAACTGGGACATTTTCAACTTCCAGGAATTGTGTACATATCCTTGTGACATGGGGCCGTACATTATCATGCTGAAACATGAGGTGATGGTGGTGGATAAATGGCACGACAACGGGCATCAGGATCTCGTCACGGTATCTCTGTGCATTAAAATTGCCATTGATTAAATGCAATTGTGTTCGTTGTCCGTAGCGTATGCCTGCCCATACCATAACCCCACCGCCACCATAGGGCACTCTGTTCACAACGTTGACATCAGCAAACTGCTCGCCCACACAACGCCATACACTGTCTGCCATCTGCCCGGTACAGTTGAAACCGGGATTAATCTGTGAAGAGCACACTTCTCCAGCTTGCCAGTGGCCATCGAAGGTGAGCATTTGCCTATACTGAAGTCGGTTAACGACGCCGAACTGCAGTCAGGTCAAGACCTTGGTGTTGACGACGAGCACGCAGATGAGCTTCCCTGAGACGGTTTCTGACACCCACAGTTTCATCAGCTGTCCAGGTGGCTGGTCGTATAGACGATCCCGCAGGTGAAGAAGCCGGATGTGGAGGTCCTGGGCTGGTGTGGTTACACATAGTCTGCGGTTGTGAGGCCGGTTGGACGTACTGCAAATTCTCTAAAATGACGTTGGAGGCGGCTTATGGTAGATAAATTATCATTCTGGCAACAGCTCTGGTGGACATGCCTGCAGTCAGCATACCAATTGCATGCTCCCTCAAAATTTGAGACATCAGTGGCATTGTGTTGTTTGACAAAACTGCACATTTTAGAGTGGCCTTTTATTGTCCCCAGCACAAGGTGCACCTGTGTATTGATCATGCTGTTTAATCAGCTTCTTGATATGCCACACCTGTCAGGTGGATGGATTATCTTGGCAAAGGAGAAATGCTCACTAACAGGGATGTAAACACATTTGTGCACAACATTTGAGAGAAATAAGCTTTTTGTGCGTATGGAAAATGTCTGGGATCTTTTATTTCAGTTCATGAAACATGGGACCAACACTTTACATGTTGCATTTATATTTTTGTTCAGTATAGATCTGAATCAGATGGAATATGTATACGCTTCTCATCAGAAAACTAGTCCTTAGGATTGATTGCCTAAATTTGTCAGGATGTTATGTCATGCAACATTATGTCAAACCTCAAGTTTCCTCCTGTTGTCTTAGAACAGTGTGTCTTAATCCTGGTCCTGGGTACCCAAAAGGATGTACATTTTTGTTTCCCCCCTAGCATTACACACCTGATCCCACTAATCAACTCATCATCAAACCATTGAAGGGGACTGATTGTACTGCACCGTACAAATCTCTGGATGTCCAAACGAACAAGCCATGGAGTAAAGGTTAAGACAATTTGAAGAGAAATGAGGCAGCTGTTCCAGCACACTCGTTCATCTTTGGACGCGTAAAGGCAGACTTGTTTTATATTGACATTTCTCCCCCCCTTGCCGCTTGCCATTACTGCTGTAGAGAAATTGTCTCCCATTCCTTTTTTTTTTAGATCAATTGTTTTATTATATGTTCAAGCAATAGGCAGAATAAACATCATTGGACAAATATCAATTGGATTGTCAGCGAACGTCCAACACATGATCACATCATAATCAATAATGCGGTGTATTCATAGTACATGCACAGACATTTTTTGTCTTGCCCATTAACCCTCTGAATGGTACACACACACACAATTGTCTCAAGGCTTTTAAAAAATCTACACTGATTGAAGTTGATTTAACAAGTGACATCAATAAGGGATCATAGCTTTCACCTGGTCAGTCTATGTCATGGAAAGAGCAGGTGTTGTTAATGTTTTGTATACTCAGTGTAAGTGTGATGCATGTGACATTCCGGCAAATTTGAGAAATACAATTTTATATCGGAGTTGTCGCTGTTGAAATTCGGGACTGTCTACACTCTTAGAAAAAAAGGTGTTATCTATAACCTAAAAGGGTTCTTCGGCTGTCCCCATAGGAGAACCCTTTGAAAAACCCTTTCTGGTTCCAGGTAGAACCCTTTTGGTTCCAAGTAGAACCGTTTTGGGTTCCATGTAAAACCCTTTCCACAGAGGGTTCGACCTGGAACCAAAAAGTGTTTTACCTGGAACCAAAAAGGGTTCTCCAATGGGGACAGCCGAAGTACCCTTTTTTCTAAGAGTGTATGCATATTCTTGAGGCTAGCATAGCATCTCACTCTCTATTGAATACAGGCGTTTGACGTCAACACCCCTCATCAAATATTCAAAAAAGTATTCAAATAACGAGATGTATCCACCAATCCAAAAGAGAGGAATAGGCGGGAGCTTGACAGCCCGCAGTTCTGCTCTGTCGACAACGAATGTCATTGTTAGGGCAGAGACACAAGCATCTCTCCACATTAAACAATGAGATGTGTCAGGTGTCTGTGGCCTTGGATTACACAAAGTAAAGCTATACCACGGTTACTGGGAGCCAGTGGGAAAGGTACTGGTCCCCATAATTCTCTCTCTCTCTCTCTCTCTCTCTCTCTCTCTCTCTCTCTCTCTCTCTCTCTCTCTCTCTCTCTCTCTCTCTCTCTCTCTCTCTCTCTCTCTCTCTCTCTCTCTCTCTCTCTCTCTCTCTCTCTCTCTCTCTCTCTCTCTCTCTCTCTCTCTCTCTCTCTGATGAAAAAGAGCTCGATACTACCTAATTGACAGCACCTTGTCGCCAAAGGAACCGAGTTTAGGGAGCAATGGAGTCCCACTCGGAATGAAGAAGCCGGCGAGTGACATTGATCCAAGCTGAGTGGATCTCCTGGTGCACCATGACATACACTCTGGAGGGAATCAAAGCCTGTGGAAGTTCCTGGTTTCTTCCAGCAAATAAGAAAATAATCAATGTTAATTAGTGTAGAGGTAGGCTCTCAGGGCTGGGCAAAACAGTTACAGAGGCACCATGGGAAAGCACTGTTGTTTTTCAGGAACAATTCAAAAGAAACAGTTCTAATTTTTGTGCAAGTCGTGTCACAAGAGGATTTGAATATAGCACACAGTATATTAAACAAGAGCAAGAGCAAACGTGAGAGTAAAAAGAGAGAGATGTATATGGGAAGGGAGACTGATTGTACTGCACCGTTCAAATCTCTGGATGTCCAAACGAACAAGCCATGGAGTGAAAGTAATGTCAATTTGAAGATAAATGGATTCTCTTTGATAAATGGGGCGACTGTTCCAACACACACATTTCTCGCCCCTTTCCGGTTGCCATTACTGCTGTAGAGAAATTGAGTCTCCCATTCCTTTTTTGGGGGGATCTATTGTTTTATTATATGTTCAAGCATAAGGCAGAATAAACATAATTTGAAAAATAAGAATTGGATTGTCAGCGCATGTCCAACACATAATCATCAATAATACGGTATATTCATAGTACATGCACAGACCCACCATGCACAGACCTACCACTCTTGGTCAGTCTCCCATTCTAAATACATCTGGACTGTGGAAGTTGTGGTTTAGGGCTTATTCAGTGGGACTGAAACATTTAGAAGGTTTCAATGTTTCACATAGAAAGGTAAATGGAAAGAGTGGATACAGATCTCCATTCTACACAACAGAGAATCATGGCTGGTCTATACAATACATCTCTATCTGAACTTTCTATAACGTTCCACTCTGCTGAATAAGTATTATGGTTTGATTTGCTAATGCTAAATCACACATTTACAACCTGAGAAAGGTTCTTTGTCACCGGCGGTTTCTGACAAACCTTCACCGTTGTCAAGAACATACGTCAACCTTAATTGAATTATGCTAACGACATTCACCTCATGATTACATCCATCCAGCACCTGCCACAGTTGAGCTATTCTTGTATCGCTCCAGAATCGCAGTGCTTTGGAGTCATAACCTCCCGAGTGGCGCAGTGGTCTAAGGCACTGCATCGCAGTGCTAGCTGTGCCACTAGAGATCCTGGTTCAAATCCAGGCTCTGTCGTAGCCGGCCGCGACCGGGAGACCCAAGGGGCAGCGCACAAGTTGTCCAGGGTAGGGGAGGGAATGGCCAGCAGGGATGTTGGTAGAGCATGTCGTTTGCAACGCCAGGGTTGTGGGTTCGATTCCCACGGGGGGCCAGTATGAAAAAATAAAAAAATTATGTATGCACTCACTAACTGTAAGTCTCTCTGGATAAGAGTGTCTGCTAAATGACAAAAAATGTAAATAATGTAGTGTATAGGCAAAAAGTACTCCTGAAAGTGATTGAACTGGGATGCAGTGCTTTACATTGTACTGTTTAAGGCCCTATGGAGAGAACATTTTTTATGTAATGATTACCCAGCAAGAATGATTATTTTTTAAAGGAACTCAGTCCAGCTTTCAACTTACTCTTGAAAGTTGTAATAGTAGAAATTGGGTAGTGCATCATCAGTTTTCCTCTTGTCACGTCAGTCATTGCAGACCCTAGAGAGCTATTTTTTAGCCCATAGATTTTGTTGTAATGTTTGAGTCACTCAAATATCACATGAATACACATTAGACCTGGCAAAATGTATAGAATTGCAAGAAAATTAGCTTTAAAACTGCAACATTTTCTCTGCACCCCATGACAAAATGTGTAGAATTGCAGGAAACCTGCAAAAATTCTCTCTCCACCAACAAGAGGGGTGTGAACGGTTTGTGTCATGAACAGTGCTTGTGCCCATATAAATAGACGCGGCGTTCGCGTGCAAGGGGGGTGCGGGATGTTCCCCAATACTGGAAGGGGGGCCTGAGTGGAAAAGTTTGGGAACCCCTAACTTAATGGGTAGTCGTTTAGAATGCAATGTGGTTTGTAGATCAGCTAGTCTGCCAAGTGCCTTGCTCAGGCATATCCTCTCGAACACGTTTGATTACCTTACTGGGTGATGACATATGTTGGGCATGAGGCAAAGACCGCTAGAGGTACAGTAAGTGGTTTGGTTGTAGGATATATTTGAGCAGCTTAGAGTTGTCAGAGCATAGTGAAGAATCAGGCTTCTAATCAAACATGGAGTAGGATCGACTGGTGAGTTTTGTGACATAGATGATTGTGTATCCCCTCTTGCTTTTTTTTTGTCTCTCGCTTTCTCATTCACAGTCTTTCCCACACACGCACACATTCACACAAACACACTGGCAGAAGACATGGCCCCTACTCCCCTGCCAGGCTATAAAAAGATAGGGTTTATTAACACAAAAAAAGTTCCATCTTCTTATCGACAAGGGAAATGGAGGAAGGTGGGATGGCTCGCCCAGATTGAGAGTGTTGCTGGTCAGAAATAAGAGGGGGAGGGAGAGGGCAAAACAGAAAGAGAGAAGAAGCTGGAGTGGAGGGAGAGGGGAAGCAAGTTGGCATTAAAGTATTAACTCAAGCAGGTGGAAAATTATAAAGAAAGAGAAGGGGATCAGGGAAGTAGTTGGGAAGTGGCTCGGCGTGGAGTGGGCTTTCAGCTCTATGATTCTCCTGCCCTCGTCCCTAATGCTCTTGTTCAATAATTGAGCCAGCTTGGTTCTGCAGTGCAGAAGTCCACAGAAAGCTGCCTTACCTTACTGCCTGAGCAGTGAACACTGAGATGAACAGGCCAGCCCGGGGGAGAAAGGTGACTCGTATTAGAAAGACAAACACTAAGCACACAGTGGCATAAAGGAATTTAGACGACCCTAGCTATATAATGATAATGCATTAGGCGCAGCAGGGAGTCCTAATGGCATCGATATAGAAAGAGCTAATCTGTAAAACATTGCGGGACCTGTAAGCGAAATACAGGGCCGGCTGCTTGGGGAAGAAGGGAAAGAAGAGGGAGGAGAGAGGGATGAGAGAAGGATGCAGGGATGAATATCAGTGGAACAGGTGGAGCAACAGCAGGAGGCATAGGGGGAGTGGAAAATTATGGAAAGGGCCAGGCCAACTGATTCATAAACCACCTTGATGATCATGTAAGGACCGGAACGAGGTTGTTTATTCAAAATTAGCTCCATGCTGTAATAAATGGAAGCAGACTCAATATGGATACAGAGTTCGCACTAGCCCATCCTAATAGCCGAAGGGCTGTGTTATATAATCAGCTGATGCATCTATTGATCAGTATATATAGTAGCGCATTAGTGTGTATGAAATAATAGATAAACAAGCGTTTTGGTCTGATTTATTATTTATTAAAACCTATTGATATATTGATACAATTATACATTTTTTGGGTTACACACATAACAGCATGCGGTAAACACTTAACATGACCTTGTTGGCTGCCAGATAGGGAAGGTTTCTAATATTTAAGGGTCCCCTCCTGAGGTATGTGCTGTATCCTTCTACTGTCTGATTCTCCTTACATGGACTGGACTCTGTCTGGCCTTGCAATAATGTGCTTCTATGCTGGAGATAAAGAAACTGTTTTTTCATGGAGACTGGTCGATTTAATCATAACACATTATTTTGAGGTCCTATAATGTTTTCAGCATGCTTTAATCACATAACTCAAAATACACCTATTTTGTGGTAATCACAATTAAACAGTCAAGTATAGCCTCTTTTCCAAAGGAATCTTTTTGTTGAGGAACATAAAGAAGAATACTACTGCCCATTTTCCAAGAGTCTGGACCAGAGAGAGTTAATTACAGGGTCAGCCACAGTGCAGCAGCTTTGGAGCAATGTAGGTGTTAGCCTAAGTCATTTAGGTGTTAAGTGCCTAATGGCAACATGGCAGTAGACAGTACGCTTTCTACGATTCTGATTCTGATATTTGTAGTCTTTTGCTTTTTCCCAACCCCAGTCCGGGCTAGAAAGACACCCATGTATTGGTTGGAATCACAGGGTCAGCAACAGTGCAGCACCCCATAAGCATTTTAGGTGTTAAGTGCCTTGCCTAAGGGCAACCGATGTACATAATATAATAATATAACATGCCATTTAGCAGACGCTTTTATCCAAAGCGACTTACAGTCATGCATGCATACATTCTTTTTTTTTTGTGTATGGGTGGTCCCGGGGATCGAACCCACTACCTTGGCGTTACAAGCGCCGTGCTCTACCAGCTGAGCTACAGAGGACCACATGGTATCAGCAACCCTCAGCTTGCCAGTTCATGTCTCATTCCCACTGTTGCCAGGCCTGAGATTCAACTGGCAACCCTCCTACTCTGGTTCATATGTCTAACCTCTAGCCTAGCTACCTCCTAGCCTTGTTTATGTGTGTTTTTAAATAGAGAATAAATTGAAGATAATTCAATCTTGAAAGGCCACACCATCTACCAATGTAAATTACTCACTAGTGGCTTCCCTTTCTCTCTTCAAAATATTTGCTAGCAATGACTAATGGCTAATGTTGTTTGGTTAGCGAGTCGCTGACATACAATAGCAGAGAGGATACTGCTAAGTATATTCCCTCAACTTGGACTGCCAGTCAAATGAACCGGGCTTCCTCGCGGCTAGCTAGCTAGTTGATGCAGCAGCTGGCAATAGGACTGTTAATTATGTATGGCTTTTCTAAATGCTTAGCAAAGTAAGCAGGCCATGCATGGCATGAAGTGATTGTAAGTCAGACTCTATAATAATAATATGCCATTTAGCAGACGCTTTTATCCAAAGCGACTTACAGTCATGCGTGCATACATTTATTTTATTTTTTTGTGTATGGGTGGTCCCGGGGATCGAACCCACTACCTTGGCGTTACAAGCGCCGTGCTCTACCAGCTGAGCTACAGAGGACCACACTCTAGCAGTGCACGTCCCCTATGCAGTCTCTACTCATCCAAGGGGTAGCCAATGATGTGTCATTATGACATCCTTAAGCTGTGACCATGACAATGTTGATTGTTTCGTGCTTGTTTCAGCTCATAAATTATGCTAGCTAAGCCAACCACCTGCCATTCCGCTTTAATAATGACTAAGTATTAGCTATATTATGATGGCGCTAGTATAGCTCTTCTGACGGTGGCTATAAGTGAAGTGTTATTTTATAATGTCTATTGATAAAAAGTTATATTTTAAATGAATACAGGACTATTAAGAAATTCAGTCATTACAGTTCAACCTAGGCCTAGATGACGCCACATCAAATAAACACTTAATACAGTGGGGTCGCAGCACACGCTATACCTGCAGTGTCTTACTCAGTTCCGCCAAGACCCATATACCGCTTGTGTGTATGATCACTGACAGAGAGGAGTGGAGTGGGTTTGACCAAGTCACATATTTCCATGCACTAGTTTTGTTCCCTAGCAGATACAAAGTTCTTTGATACAGTGGAATACAACGCCTCCCTTGCCATTTTGCTCACACCTCATTCCGTTTGATGCTGAACCCTATTGAAATATTCAACACTAACCAACTAACCTCCATCTGCCTGTCCGAGTGGCAAGAGAGACTAGGCCTTCCGTAATGGCACCCTATTCCCAATATAGTGTACTACTTTTAATGGCACCCTATTCCCTATATAGTGTACTACTTTTAATGGCACCCTATTCCTTATATAGTGTACTACAGGGCACATTGGGCTCTCAAAGTAGTGCACTATATTGGGAGTAGGGTGTCATTTGGGATGCAACCAGAGATTCTCTCATAACTACACTGACTGTGATGGGGCTAGCCTGAAACCCATTCTATAGTAATCCTCAATTGTACTCTTCCCATGCCACTCTCTTCAGAGCAGCATTGGCTGGATGAGCTGGCCCTGCTACTTTATAAGCTATTCACCCAGGGCAGATTTGCCATTTGGAAAAATATGTGTGTGGGAAAGATGGACTACCACAGGTTGGAAGAGAGAAAGGAAGGAAGGGAGGGAGGGAGGGAGGGAAAGAGAGAGGGAGGGAGGGAAAGAGAGGCGGAGAGAGAGGGAGGAATGGAGAGAAAGAGAGAGAGCGGAACAGTAGGAGGAAGGAAGGAGGGACAAGGGAATTATGGCCGGTCTCACTCAAATTGAGCGTTAAAACACACACACACACACACCGAGATTGAACAAGGGAATATGAGCTGTTTGCACGCACAGAAACAGACACACACACACAGTGAAGCATCGTGGTGGGGGTGTTTGATTGCTAGCTTATGATTTGGAACACATTTTGATATAGGATTTTATGGAAGAGGCCCTTGGGGGAGTGCATCCGTTAACTGTAAATGTAGGGAACTTTACCCGTTTCAGGATAGTCACCAGCCTAATGAAACTCAATGTGTGCTCTTCAGATTCACTGAGTCCATTTTTCCTCCTATCTTACCTCGCTCTCTAGCTTCCTCTATTATAACCTATTTTTCTTCCCCAGTTCATTCTGTGTTGCACCTGCTCTCTCTTAATCTTCTTCCTGCCTCTTTCCCTTCCTCTCACAGATTTGTTATGTCTGTTGTATAGTTCTCATGGGTCACGGTTTGCTTCTATGTCTCTTTGCTCTCTCTCACTCTCTTCTTCCTCCCTCCATTATTCATTTGTTATGCTACTGCCATTCTGCTGTACACTTCTCATTGGCAGTGGCGTGTATTCATCGATGCCAAGGGAAGCCAGGCTTTATTTTTGGTATCTTTTAGTTGTCACTGTATTAGACTAAGCATATGTAATTTGATGATGTTGATGTTGAAATGGTGCTGGAAGAGTGGAGGCAGCTCCTGTTTTCTTTGCGACATGCGGTAGCCTAACTCTTCGTGGTTCTAAATCAATAGTTGTTTAGTAGTCTGAAAATGTTGGAAACATTAACTTGCTTGACCATGCTGTAGGTCATGCAACTGTTTGTTACATGCAATATGCTTCGTGGACTTCACCGGACAGATGTTGCTCTCCGGTTTTGTTATGAAGCAAAGGTGTGGTTGAATTTATTCTGCCACTGTCTTCTTATAGTCTCGGCCTTAGGCCTATATACAGGGGTGAAAGAAGAAAACATTTATTCCCGGTGCAGGACCTCCACAAAATGTTTATGGGCCAATCATAGAATTACATATAGAATCCCTATTAATTCAATAGGATCTCTGTGGGCCTAGTCGTAAAGATTTGTCATTCAACTTTTTAAATGTATTACCTTTTATTGTGTCATAAACACAAACAGTCATGATATTTTCATCTGATTGTCAAACAATCACTTCAAAGGGATCCTTTACTAGGCTGCACGTTCATCTACTCACAACATATTTCCAGCCTCCAAACAGTGGTGAAAGGAAAGAGACATCCGTTACACAAAACACCAAGAAGTGTAGTCATTAGGCCAGAATGTATGCGTCAACTGCTGTCCGCGCGCGTCTCGGTGTCAGCCACTCATCTCTGCCTTTTTCTGTGTTCTCGTCTAACCACATCACATTTTGGAGCGTAGGCTATACCACCTGTTTTGAAGTCCATTCTCTAATTTTTCATGCCTCTGACATGCGGTAATGATAAAAAGTGGTGTAATAGCCTACAGTTTAATTGACATTTTGTTTTAATTATCGTGATAGGCTCATGTTTTCTTTTGCCGGGACGCTGTACTGGACCGCCTTACTTTCACCCCTGCCTACAGTATATATCACGATGGCAAGGCATATCAACTAACAGGTTATAGGGCAAACAACGCAATTATCACAACACAAAGGTTGGAATATGGCTTTTTTCCCTGGCTTTCCCAGTGATTTTACCCACGAACCGCTACTGCTCTTTGGTCACTGTTACCAAATATTTGTTATAACTAATCCAAGATAGACCACAGCCTGTCATTTCCAATGGGAGCAAATTAATCATAGTGGGCAGAACAAGCAAGGAAGTGGGCAGAGCAAAGCACGAGCTAGCTGTCACGGTTTCGGCCGAGGCTGCTCCTCCTCCTTGTTCGGGCAGGCTTTGGCGGTCGTCGTCTCCGGAGTACTAGCTGCCACCGTTCTATGTTTCATGTTCGTTTGGTTTTGTCTGTTTGTAACACCTGTCCCTTGTTTGTGTTGGATTGTGTTCCCTATTTAGTTTCGTTTATTCGGGTCAGGTGTTATGTGTGATTGTTATTGTCAGCTTGCCTCCGAGGAGTTTTCTCTCTCGTTTGTTGTTATTTCGAGAGTTCGCACTGCGTGCGCTTTTTCTTGTTTTCCGCACTGTGTGTTGTGCGTAATTGTTCGTGCCGCCCGGTTGGGTTGGCGACTCATTCCTGTTTTGGAAAGTACTAAAAGTCTGTTGAAGAACATCCTTGTCCCTGCGCTTGATTCCCTTCACTACATCCACACGCAACACTCTGACAGAATCACACATCCTCCATGGAATCAGCAGGAGCGACCGCGCCAACAGCAAGCCTGGAGGAACGTCTTCGTGGACAGGAGGACCGGATTCACCAGGTCTGTCATGCCCTGGAGGGGGTGATGAACACTCTCCACCGATGGGAAACCAGCGGGGTACCCACGACCCCACCTGCCGAACCATCCCCATCGGTCAGTCTTCCTGTCCCATCTCCGGAACCCAGTGGGATTCGGCTCTCGCTCCCGAGGGCGTACGACGGCTCCGCTGCCGGGTGTCAAGGGTTCCTGCTGCAAGTGGAGCTCTACCTCGCCACCGTACACCCGGCGCCCTCGGGACACGAGAGCGTCTCAGCCCTCATCTCCTGTCTCACCGGCAAGGCGTTGGAGTGGGCCAACGCCAAATGGAGGAGAATGGACGCCGCTACCACTACCTATGCGGAGTTCTCCCGCCGCTTCCGTGCTGTGTTTGACCATCCACCGGAAGGGAAGGCGGCGGGGGAGCGTCTGTTCTACCTCCGACAGGGGATGAGGAGCGCCCAGGACTTTGCCTTGGAATTCCGGACTCTAGCGGCCGATGCAGGGTGGAATGAGCGGGCCCTTATAGACCACTTCCGTTGCAGCCTCCGGGAGGACGTCCAGCGAGAGTTGGCGTGCAGGGACACCTCGTTGACGTTTGACCAACTTGTCGACATGGCCATTCGGCTGGATACCCTGCTCGCCACCCGTGGACGTCCCGGGTGGGGTTCGCCCATTCCACTCTCCAGCACCTCCGAGCCGAGCCCTATGGAGCTCGGGGGTGCTGGCGCTAGAGAACGGAGGAGTAGGAACCCGAGGGGGGCCGTTCCCTGCACTAACTGTGGCCGTGGAGGGCACACCGCGGCTAGGTGTTGGGGAGGGTCCCCGGTGGAGGAGAAGGCAGGTCAGGCATTGGGGGGTCCCCCCAGGTGAGTAGGCGCCCTACTTACCCAGAGCTTTCTGTCGTTCACCTAACCTTGCCTGTTTGTTTTCCACAGGTTGCACCTCGTTCCCAGCATAAGGCGCTGGTAGATTCAGGCGCAGCTGGGAATTTTGTAGATCGCCAGTTTTGTATAGAGTTAGGGATTCCCCTCCGTCCAGTTGATAAGCCTTTCCCTGTTCATGCCCTAGATAGCCGTCCGTTAGGGTCTGGGTTGATTAGGGGAGGTCACAGCACCCCTTAAAATGATGGCGCAGGAGGGTCATGAGGAGACGATTCAGCTCTATCTGATTGACTCTCCTGCGTATCCGGTAGTGCTGGGCCTTCCCTGGTTGATGACCCATGACCCTACTATTATGTGGCGAGAGAAAGCTCTTAAAGGGTGGTCTGCCCAGTGTGAGGGCGGTGTCTGGGGTGTTTCCATAGGGGCGACCTCGGTGGAAAGTCTGAATCTAATGCCAGCACTGCATATTCCCCCGAGTATGAGGATTTGAAACTGGTGTTTAGTAAAACTAGGGCGGCGCAGCTGCCGCCTCATAGACGGGGGGATTGTGCGATAGATCTCCAGTCAGGAGCAGCTCTCCCCGCGAGCCATGTGTATCCCTTGTCTCAAGAGGAGAGGAAGGCAATGGAGACGTACATCGCTGAGTCTCTGAGACAGGGATACATACGGGCCTCCACTTCACCCGCTTCCTTGAGTTTCTTTTTTGTGAAGAAAAAGGATGGAGGTCTGCGCCCGTGTATTGATTACCGCGGTCTCAATCAGATTACGGTGAAGTACAGCTATCCACTTCCTCTGATTGCGACTATGACGGAGTCATTGCACGGTGCGCAGTTCTTTACAAAATTGGATCTCAGGAGCGCATATAACTTGGTGCGCATTAGAGAGGGCGATGAATGGAAGACAGCGTTTAGCACGACTTCCGGACACTACGAGTATCTAGTCATGCCATATGGGTTAATGAATGCTCCCTCAGTCTTCCAATCCTTCGTCGATGAGATTTTCCGGGACATGCAGGGACAGGGAGTAGTCGTGTACATCGACGATATTCTGGTGTACAGTCCTACCCGAGCAGAGCATGTAGCCCTGGTGCGCCGAGTATTGAGGAGGCTGTTGGAGCATGACCTATATGTCAAGGCAGAGAAATGTCTGTTTTTTCAGAAGTCGGTCTCCTTTCTGGGTTATCAGTTGTCTGCGTCAGGGGGTGAAGATGGAGGTAGACCGGGTGTCAGCTGTGCGTAATTGGCAGACCCCAACCACTGTGAAGGAGGTGCAACAGTTCTTGGGTTTTGCAAATTATTACCGGAGGTTTATCCGGGGGGTTTTGGACAGGTGGCAGCTCCCATAACGTCTCTGTTGAAGGGGGGTCCGGTGCGCTTGCGGTGGTCAGCTGAGGCGGACAGGGCTTTTGGGAAACTGAAGGACCTGTTTACCTCGGCGCCGGTGTTGGCGCATCCGGATCCCTCTTTACCTTTCCAGGTAGAGGTGGACGCGTCAGAGGCCGGTATAGGGGCCGTTCTTTCCCAACGTTCTGGCGCACCACCTAAACTCCGTCCCTGTGCGTTTTATTCTAAAAGCTCAGTCCGGCGGAGCGGAATTATGACGTAGGAGACAGGGAGCTGTTAGCCGTGGTACAGGCCCTAAAGGTGTGGCGGCATTGGCTCGAGGGGCTCAACACCCTTTCCTCATTCTAACTGACCATCATAACCTGGAATACATCCGGGCAGCTAGGAGACTGAATCCTCGCCAGGCCCGCTGGACTATGTTTCTAGCCCGGTTTGTGTTTAAAATCACTTACATCCCTGGGTCCCAGAACGGGAAGGCAGATGCTCTGTCTCGGCGGTATGACGCGGAGGAGAGGTCCGTTGAGCCCACGCCCATACTACCAGAGTCTTGTCTGGTTGCACCGGTGGTGTGGGAGGTTGATGCCGAGATCGAGCGGGCGTTACGCACCGACCCAAGTCCTCCACAGTGTCCAGTGGGTCGGACGTACGTTCCCGCTCGAGGTACGCGATCGCCTCATTTGTTGGGCTCATACGTCCCCCTCCTCTGGCCATCCGGGTATCGGCCGGACAGTGCACTGCCTTAGCACGAAGTACTGGTGGCCAACGTTAGCTAGGGATGTGAGGATTTATGTCTCCTCCTGTTCGGTGTGTGCCCAGTGTAAGGCGCCCAGACATTTGCCCAGGGGTAAGCTACAACCCCTGCCTATTCCACAACGACCCTGGTCCCACCTCTCGGTGGATTTTGTTACCGACCTTCCCCCTCACAGGGGAATACTACCATCCTGGTCGTTGTGGATCGGTTCTCGAAGGCCTGTCGTCTCCTTCCCATGCCGGGTCTACCCACTGCCCTACAGACCGCTGAGGCTCTGTTTACCCATGTCTTCCGGCATTACGGGTACCCGAGGATATAGTGTCTGACCGAGGCCCCCAGTTCACCTCCAGAGTGTGGAGAGCGTTTATGGAACGGTTGGGGGTTTCGGTAAGCCTTACCTCGGGTTACCACCCGGAGAGTAATGGGCAGGTTGAACGTGTTAACCAGGAGGTGGGTAGGTTTCTGAGGTCTTATTGCCAGGGCCGGCCGGAGGAGTGGGCGAGATACGTTCCGTGGGCCGAAATGGCACAGAACTCTCTCCGCCACTCCTCCACCCAACTAACCCCTTTCCAGTGTGTGTTAGGGTACCAGCCGGTTCTGGCACCTTGGCACGAGAGCCAGATCGAGGCCCCTGCGGTGGATGAATGGGTACGGCGCTCGGAGGAAACATGGAACGCTGCCCACGTACATCTGCAGTGGGCCATCCGTCGGCAGAAAACGAGCGCCGATCTCCACCGCAGTGAGGGGCCTGTGTACGCACCTGGAGATCGAGTCTGGCTCTCGACCAGAAACCTGCCCCTCCGCCTGCCCTGCCGGAAGCTGGGTCGGCGGTTTGTGGGGCCATTCAAAGTCCTGAGGAGGTTGAACGAGGTGTGTTACAGGTTAGAACTGCCTATTGACTATAGGAATATTAACCCCTCGTTCCATGTGTCTCTCCTCAGGCCGGTGGTAGCTGGTCCACTCCAGGAGTATGAGATAGAGGAGACTCCTCCGCCCCCGTTGGACATCGAGGGGGCTCCGGCGTACACTGTGAGGTCCATCCTTGATTCGAGACGCCGGATGGGGGGTCTTCAATATCTCGTGGAGTGGGAGGGAGTACGGCCCGGAGGAGCGGTGCTGGGTGCCAAGGAGGGACAAATTGGACCAGTCCCTGCTGACCGAGTTCCATCGGGGTCATCCTGCGCGCCCTGCTCCGCGTCGTCCGGGTCGTCCCCGAGCCCTGGGTCGGCGCACGGCTGGAGCCGCGCGTCAAGGGGGGGGGGTACTGTCACGGTTTCGGCCGAGGCTGCTCCTCCTCCTTGTTCGGGCAGGCTTCGGCGGTCGTCGTCTCCGGAGTACTAGCTGCCACCGTTCTATGTTTCATGTTCGTTTGGTTTTGTCTGTTTGTAACACCTGTCCCTTGTTTGTGTTGGATTGTGTTCCCTATTTAGTTTCGTTTATTCGGGTCAGGTGTTATGTGTGATTGTTATTGTCAGCTTGCCTCCGAGGAGTTTTCTCTCTCGTTTGTTGTTATTTCGAGAGTTCGCACTGCGTGCGCTTTTTCTTGTTTTCCGCACTGTGTGTTGTGCGTAATTGTTCGTGCCGCCCGGTTGGGTTGGCGACTCATTCCTGTTTTGGAAAGTACTAAAAGTCTGTTGAAGAACATCCTTGTCCCTGCGCTTGATTCCCTTCACTACATCCACACGCAACACTCTGACACTAGCGAGAGCCTATTGGCGCATTCTAGCATGAATTTGCATATTTCCGTTAGGGAACGCCTACTCTGTGAAGTTGCGCATGTACAATTTACCCTTGCACTCCTTCTAAACAATGCAATGTTTTGAAACATTGTCAAAAATGTATCCACTCAGTTCGTAACAGATTCTAGTTTTGGAAACAGAAAACTGTATTGAGATCAAAATGTTTCATCGATGAGAAAATTTCCTTTTTCTTTCTTTCCCCTTCCTTCCCTCCTTCTCTCTCTCCCCCCCCTCTCTTTCTCTTTCCCCTCTCAACCCCTCTCCCTCTCTTTCCCCCCTTCCCTCCTCCTCTCTTTCCTGCCTCCTTCTTCCTCTCCCCCCTCTCTCTCTTCTCGTGCTGTTTGATCTCATACTCTCATTGTCGGCTCAACCCTCAGAAAATCTCATCCCTCGTCATGTCACTGATGTGTGTCATCCATGATGCCTTTATCTCTCAAATCTGAGTCTGGGCTATATGGAACCAGCTGTGGAGGCCACCACAATCATCTCCTATCCATCTTCATTTAATGTAGTCCTTTAGCTGTACTATTGTGGAAGGATACTCTGCAATGCTATTAGTGCTGCCTGAATGCACAGAAAGGCTGAGTGAGGAAGGCCATTATCGAAGAAGATAAAGAAATATGGAAAGGAAGAGTGTCACAAGGTCATTTGTGTTAGAAATGTGATTGGCAAGTACAGTAAATAGCTTCTGATGTTACTTTTGTTTCAGGCTTTATTCAGTGTTACTGTTTTTTTTGTATGGTTTTTTTAAGGTTGTGTGGTAGACTATTGTAGACATTCGGACATTCTTGGTGGGAAAAGATAAAACAAAACGTCTAAAAACCTTGACATTGCAGACTACTGTAAAATGAACCAAGACGCTATACATCAACGGTTTCCCAGGCATTCATGATACATACCTAAGCACCACTCAAACATGAAATAACAGCTCTGCGACAAGTTGTTTCATAACATGTTCGACATAGCACCGTTGGTTACTTACGGCTGCTGAGTTGTGTATATGTAGCGCGTATATACTGAACAACAATATGAACGAAACATGTAAAGTGTTGGTCCCATGTTTCATGAGCTGAAATAAAAGGCCCAACAAATATTCCATACGCACAATAAGCTTATTTCTCACAAATGTTGTGCACACATTTGTTTACTTCACTGTTAGTGAGCATTTCTCCTTTGCCAAGATAATCCATCCACCTGACAGGTGTGGCATATCAAGAAGCTGATTAAACAGCATGATCATTACACGGGTGCACCTTGTTCTGTGGACAATAAAAGGCCACTCGAAAATGTGCAGTTTTGTCACACAACACAATGCCACTGATGTCTCAAGTTTTGAGGGAGCATGCAATTGGCATGCTGAACTGCAGGAATGTCCACCAGAGCTGTTGCCAGAGAATTGAATGTTAATTTCTCTACCATTCAACGTCATTTTAGAGAATTTGACAGTACGTCCAACCGGCCTCACAACCGCAGACCATGTGAAGCCACGCCAGCCCAGGACCTCCACATCCGGCTTCTTCACCTGCGGGATCGTCTATACGACCAGACACCTGAACAGCTGATGAAACTGTGGGTTTGCACAACCGAAGAATTTCTGCACAAACTGTCAGAAACTGTCTCAGGGAAGCTCACCTGCGTGCTCGTCGTCCTCACCAGGGTCTTGACCTGACTGCAGTTCGGCGTCGTAAACCGACTTCAGTGGGCAAATGCTCACCTTCGATGGCTACTGGCACATTGGAGAAGTGTGCTCATCACGGATGAATCCCGGTTTCAACTGTACCGGGCAGATGGCAGACAGTGTGTATGACGTCATGTGGGCGAGCAGTTTGCTGATGTCAACGTTGTGAACAGAGTGCCCCATGGTGGCGGTGGGGTTATGGTATGGGCAGGCATAAGCTACGGACAATGAACACAATTGCAATTTATTGATGGCAATTTGAATGCACAGAGATACCGTGACGAGATCCTGAGGCTCATTGTCGTGCCATTCATCCGCCGCCAAATTTACATTTACATTTTAGTCATTTAGCAGACGCTCTTATCCAGAGCGACTTACAGTTAGTGAGTGCATACATTTTTCATACAAATCAAATCAAATGTTATTTGTCACATGTGCCGAATACAACAGGTGAAATGCTTACTTACAAGGCCTTAACCAACAATGCAGTTAAGAAAAATAAGTCTTAAGTAAAAATAAAATAAGAAAAATAATGAATTCAATAATTAAAGAGCAGCAGTAAAATAACAGTAGCGAGGCTATATACAGGGGGTACCGGTACAGAGTCAATGTGCGGGGGCACAGGTTAGTCGAGGTAATTGAGGTAATATGTACATGTAGAAAGAGGTAAAGTGACTATGCACCACCTCATGTTTCAGCATGATAATGCACGGCCCCATATCGCAAGGATCTGTACACAATTCCTGGAAGCTGAAAATGTTCCAGTTCTTCCATGGCCTACATACTCACCAGACATTGAGCATGTTTGGGATGCTCTGGATCGACGTGTACGACAGCGTGTTCCAATTCCTGCCAATATCCAGCAACTTCGCACAGCCATTGAAGAGGAGTGGAACAACATTCCACAGGCCACAATCAACAGCCTGATCAACTCTATGCGAAGGAAATGTGTCGCGCTGCATGAGGCAAATGGTGGTCACACCAAATACTCACTGGTTTTCTGATCCACGCCTTTTTGTTGTTGTTGGTATCTGTGACCAACAGACGCATATCTGTATTCCCAGTCGTGATTAGGGCCTAATGAATTAGGGCCTAATTGATTTGACTGATATCCTTATATGAGCTGTAACTCAGTAAAATCTTTGAAATTGTTGCATTTTGCGTTTATATTCTTGTTCAGTGTACTTCAAATGGTTTACGAGCTAGCTTAAACACAATGTTAGCTAAATAAACCTAGCATATTAATGCCGGAGACCCGGGCCCTTTCTGAGTGACATGGCTGTGGACAGAGATGATTGGTGTCACGGGGAAGTGTGACAAGGTCTGACAAACTGGGCAGCTACCGCAATCACTATCACTGTTCTCTCCAAGTAGAGTCGATATAATGAGCCTAGACCCTGGGGTAGCTGTGTGTGAGCCGTGTGTGTGTGTGCTTGCTGTGTGTACAGTACATGCTATTGTGTGTGTGTGTGTGTGTGTGTGTGTGTGTGTGTGTGTGTGTGTGAGCAATGTGTGTTTGTGTATGGTACATGCTATTGGAACAGGGGAGTAGGAAGAGGAGGAGGAATTAGGGAGAATCCCCTAGAGATGAGAGCATTATTGATTACCATTTACATTTACATTTACATTTTAGTCATTTAGCAGACGCTCTTATCCAGAGCGACTTACAGTTAGTGAATACATATATATATTTTTTTATACTGGCCCCCCGTGGGAATCGAATCCACAACCCTGGCGTTGCAAACGCCATGCTCTATCAACTGAGCTATATCCCTGCCGGCCATTCCCTCCCCTACCCTGGACGACGCTGGGCCAATTGTGCGCCGCCCATGAGTCTCCCGGTCGCGGCCGGCTGCGACAGAGCCTGGATTCGAACCAGGATCTCTAGTGGCACAGTTAGCACTGCGATGCAGTGCCTTAGACCACTGCACCACTCAGGAGACATTTGCATGCTGCTCTCTTTCTCTCCCTCCCCTCTCTCTTTCCTTCTTTCCCTCCCTCGCTCTCTTTCCTTCTCTTCCTATCTCTCTCTCCATCTTTCGTCCTCTCATTCTCTCTTTCTTTCTCTCTCCCTCTTTCTAACTGCCACAGTTTATTTATAGGGCTTTGCAGGGGCTGTGTTATTTTGTTTGGTGCTGTGCTCCAGAGAGTCAATCGTACCCGCCTTCTGTAAACCATGCTTGCTGGAGCTCTTCTCATGTGCCGAGATCACAGCATCAGTGTAAGGAGATGAGCTTTCTTCTCGAATAGGCCTACAGCCAAGCACTGCATCAACGCAAGCAGCTGTAGCACTCAGTGGAATTTCAAAATGCACCAGAGGCTTGACACATTGTATTATGCACCACCACAGTATACTTGTGTTCAGAGAAGCTGAAATGGTCTAACCACACGGACACCATAGTGAAGAAGGCACGACAGCAGCTCTTCAACCTCAGGATGCTGAAGAAATTCGGCCTGTCCCTGAGGTCCCTTACAGTGTTCTACAGGAGCACCATCGAGAGCATACTGTCGGGCTGCATCACAGTCTGGTACGGCAACTCCACCGCCGCGGACCGCAAGGCTCTTCAGAGGGTGATACGTGCAGCCGAACGCACCATTGGGTGCACAGTGCCTGCCCTACAGGACACCAACAACACCAGGTGTCGCAGGAAGGCCAAGAAAATCATCAGGGACCCCAGCCACAACCTGTTCTCCCCGCTTCAATCACTCAGACGCAGGCAGTACAGGAGCATCATGGCAAAAACTGAAAGACTGGCCAATAGTTTCTACCCTCAGACCATCAGGTTGCTGAATAGCCACCGCTATTCAGCTACCTGCTTCCCTCCCCCCTGCCAATCCCCCTATGGACATTCTCCCCACTACTCCCCCACATGGACATTCCCCCCACACCCTCAACTCTCACTTACCTTACCTGCTACTCCCCATACTCCCCCTATGGGCATCCCCCCAACGGCCATTACTCTGCCCCCACCCTAATGACATTCATCACTGTTGCAGTTGTTAATATGTATATTATTACTTTTTTTGTTTTATTTCACTCAATGGTTATGCTGCTGCTCCCCCTATGGTCATTCCACCCCACCCCCTCAACAGTCTTTACTCTGCCTCCACCCCAATGGACATTTATTTATTCATCACTGCCACAGTTGTTATTATGTATATAGTGCTATCTCTATAGCTATTGTTTTTTATTACCATTTTCATTATTTTATTTCACTAGTCCTGCATGTTGGAGCTCGAAGCCTAAGAATTTCACTGTACACTGCAATCACACCTGCAACCCTGTTACTATTAAACAATCTGAATCTGAATCAGTTTCAAACTCCCACTTGGCTATACTCTGAAAAAAGCTATGGTCTCAAGATGCAATGCATCCTTCTTTTCCTGGAGTGCATTCTTGTTAAAGACAAGCGTTTAGATTAGATTGAATTGTGACCTCTGTCTTGAATGAACCGCCGCCTGAGTGATCAATTGCATTTTATGTTAGCCAAGGTCTCAGAATGCTTTACATTGTATGTAGGGTAAATTGCCCCATCCACCGCCAATGTGTAGCACCCACCAGAATACTCACAGCACGTGGGCTATCACGGTGGAGAGGCGAGGAGTGATGGTGTCTATTTGGAAGCTAGGGATGATAACATGGCCATGGTGGTGAAGAGGCTAGCTGCTAGCCGAGAGCTCTCTATTCACCATGAAGGGGAAACATTACAGTACTGGGGATGAGAGCATCTTAATATTCAAGGCCCTTTAGCTTTTCAAGCCAGTAGTAGGGGGATGTAAGCAAGCTCGCTAGCACTACCTGGAGATATGCAAGAGATCCACTGGTTCTCAGGCTGTGTATTCATCAGATGCTCTCCTGTGTACCTCCATTTTTTGGGGGGTGATAAAAATGCCTGACTGAGAGTTTGCCTCTAGCCTAACTGGGCTAAGAGTATTATTATGTATGAACCTTGGCTCTACTCTACAGGGAGATACTGTAGATTACTCAGCAGCAACTCACATCCTGAAACACATGCTCCTTTAGTGCTGTCTTACATTGCTTGAGAATAGGAGTGTCTAAATTCCAATATCTGAGACATTGATTTAAATGACAGATTTACCCACTAGCACAACAAACCATAAATGCATACTGAAAGCATTTTCCCTTTATCTATTCTAACTCCCACATATACAAACAGATTGTGGGAGATGTGACAGAGCGGAGGGCCACATTTGGCAGATAATACATACAGCATTACTGTCGGGACTCCTGGATAGAAATCTATAACACAACATCTGGAGGATAGAGATTATGTTATGAATACTGATATGTAAGAAGATACAAATCAGTAGCCTGGTCCCAGATCTGTCTTGCCAACTCCTATAGTCATTGTCATATAGGAGTTGGCAAGACCAAACAAAGAGATCTAGGAACAGGCAAAATAAACAGTTGTTTGGCCCAAGTTTTAGCTATAGACACCAGAAGTCCTCAGGGGCGATTCAGCTCCCTCTTCCAACCCACTTAACAAAGAATGAACAATCTGCTTAGACTCACTAATAATTTGTCTTAGTTTGGTGTTGAACAAACTCGCTGCTGGTGAGAGATTCAAAAGCACGAGTCCCTTACTGAGTTTATGAATTAGTCCAATTAATCACCGGTAATTATGCAGAAGTTCTGCATAATTATGGAACACCTTTGCAATATTTTCCATGCTGAAAATTGAATAAACAATTTGTTTTAATACACATCTAAATCTGATTACAAGTGCACTGGGTTTCTCTTGACGTTACAGAACTGCTGGGATGTAGCCTATAGTCTTTAAGTATGGTGAATTGTTCTTAGCTGCTTACAAGAAACGACTTCCGGTGATCAACAACTTCAGCGTTTCATCAAGTTCAGATTGAACTTGATGATGTGGGACCCAACCTGTCCTGAATTGAATAGTCAATAAAAACCTTGATGTGATTTTTTTGGGGGGAAATGCTCTGTTTTTGCCACTGCTAGAAATCATCTCGCATTGTGCTGTAAAACGGGCTATCATCCAATTCATAACACCGCATGATGCATAATACCCCTCTGTCAAAATACAGATTGGTTAGACATAAATAGGGCTACATTTCAGTGCTGAGACCCTTTTGATATGCAGCTCGTTCACTAGCCACAACGCCTCTGTGGTGTCATGTAAACAATGAACTCTACTGAAATTGAACTGAAAATCCACCTGTATTTCTTAGTGATGGGCATTCCGTGTCTTTTCGATGAGCCACATCATTTGGCTCCGTTCACGTCAAAGAACCGCATCATTTGGCTCCCAACCGGCTCTTAATTCAAAATGCTTGAAAATCTGTCATGTATAGCACAAAAAATAGGCTACCATTATGTCAGATCGTGATATGCACGTTCAAGTACATTTTTACCTAGCCAAATTATTTTAAAAAATTCATTTGTTTTTACACACTGCAAAAATAAGCTTGGACCAGAGTGACGTATTCTCCCCAGTATTTATGGTTTCTGCAGTGAGAATTTACCATTTTTAGATAATGATTTTGTAACGTATATTTGCAGATAATCGTTGTTTTGAAGCTCAAAAAGCAGTAGTAGCAGTATGTAAATCAGGGCGCCAACGTTCACCAAAAACAGGCATTCAAAAAGAGCCGTTCGTTCGCAAACGACCCATTACTAGTATTTCTCCCCTCAAACGTTTTTGTCATGCGAATGTGAGTAGAAAAGTGGGGCAGTGTTTTAATCGTGCCGTATTTATGCAAATGTATGGAATTAAGTTGTCTTGCCAATTGGGACGTTTAATTACATACATTTCCCACGGGATATGATCTAGTTAATTGCCGATAGAGAGAGCGAGATTCCTACGTTTTAGGTGAAACGTAGTACACCACGAGGGAAGGAAGGAGACATGTTGGAGCTGATATTTTTAAAACTCTGGCAAATTATGAAAGTATATCAACAGTTTTCAAATTGTCCTTGCTATCCGGGATCCTTGGGACGTCCCTACCACATTGAAGTTGGCATTTAAAATGGTTAAGGCAAGGGTTAGGGTAACGCCTCGATCAGACTGAGTGTCATTACATTTTGGTATACCAGAAGTATACTGAACAAAAATATAAACGCAACATGCAACAATTTCAATGATTTTACTGAGTTACAGTTCATATAAAGAAATCAGTCAAATGAAATGAATTCATTAGGCCCTAATCTATGGATTTCATATGACTGGGAAGGGGCGCAGCCATGGGTGGGCCTGGGGGGGTCATAGGCCCACCCAATGGGGAGCCAGGCCCAGCCAATCAGAATGAGTTTTTCCAGCTGTCCGGGTGGCTGGTCTCAGACAATCCCTGTAGGTGAAGAAGCCGGATGTGGAGGTCCTTGGTTGGCGTGGTTACACGTGGTCTGCGGTTTTGAGGCCGGTTGGACATACTGCCAAATTCTCTAAAACAAAGTTGGAGGCTGCTTATGGTAGAGAAATTAACATTTAATTATCTGGTAACAGCTCTGGTGGACATTCCTGCAGTCAGCATGCCAATTGCACGCTCCCTCAACACTTGAGACATCTGTGGCATTGTGTAGTGTGACAAAACTGCACATTTTAGAGTGGCCTTTTATTGTCCCCAGCACAAGGTGCACCTGTGTAATGATCATGCTGTTTAATCAGCTTCTTGATATGCCACATCTGTCAGGTGGATGGATTATCTTGGCCAAGGAGAAATGTTCACTAACATGGATGTAAACAAATTTGTACACAACATTTGAGAGAAATAAGCTTTTTGTGCGTATGGAAAAATTCTGGGATATTTTAATTCAGCTCATGAAACATGGGGCCAACACTTTACATGTTGCGTTTATATTTTTGTTCAGTATAAAAAAAAATCTCCAATTGAGCCCTGAGTTTACCTTGCAGCATTGCATTGCAGAGGCAGTTGCAGTGTGTTCTGTATACGTTGGACTTGATGGAAATAGTAGGTAAAAAACTGTGAATGTAACATTTTTGTTGCACACATATCCAGTAAAAATGTTTGACTGCAGAATTTATTTTGCATCATTGATGGAATGACACTTTTGGTATGATCGAGGCTTTAGGGTTAAAGCGGAAATCGGTAGTAGAAACAATAACAAAGCAACTCCCCACCCGTTTTGGTAAAAAGGTAAGGGATGGGGCTGGAGAAATGTAACCACTCTCAAATTCATAGACGGCTATGGTTGCAAGGACTGACCATCCATGATATCAAAATTATAGTTTTAAGCATGTTTTGAGGCTATATAGTGTTTGTTTACTTTTACTTTGTTGACAAACATTGGAGTAAAACAAGTTTATATGTTGGGTTATGATGGGGTATGACAGTTGAACTAAGCTCATGAGATGTTTATAAGTTATTTTCTTCAAAAATCAATGGGTACATATCATTAATTGTGACCGACAACCTCTATTCGGTCTTATGTTGCAACATTTTTAAATAGTGTTTTTTACATTGGATAAAAGTAGAGACTTAGAGCTACAAAATGTGACCCGTTTCAGGAAGCTAGGCGTATGTCGCACGTCACTACTTCACAGGAGAGGCATTTAAAAGTTTTAAAAAAGAAATGTTTTTAATCAAAATTAGTTTTTTGTCAGAAATGTCTTCTGGAACGTGAACTTTCATGTGCCTTAATAACAAACTTGTATGCCATCTGTAAATATGAATAAAATGGTTAAATTAGGAGCCTAGTTGGTTTAGCCACGGAAGAAGACAGGAACCTTCCAGCTAGCCATGATTGGCTGAGATAATGGATGGGCTGGACATGCCGAGAGATTAGTTGGGATTGGTCTGCCATGTAGCACGCTTCTGTCTATATCATGAGCTGCTCAGCATTTGCAGATAATCCTTGCTACTGCGGCTTTTTTGAAAGATATAACGTTAGCCATGGAGATCTGCAAAATTGTTCCTACAGGTCTCAACAACATTGCTGCCCAGAATTTAGCAGGTGCTATCGACAAAGGTCAGTGGGGAAAAGTTGTGATGGACTACTTTCTGCGATTACGTTCAAATGGCTCTCTTGTGAAGTAGTGACGTGCAACATACGCCTAGCTTCCTGAAACGGGTCACAATTTATAAGTCAAAAAATGGATGTAGCAACTGCTGATTTCTCCTTTAAGGTTAGGGTTAGGGCAGAGAGGAAGAGGTGAAGCGAGAGGGTTTACTCCCCCCAAAATCTATGTTAATCAGATCAGTATGAAAAATGTATGCACTCACTAACTGTAAGTCGTTCTGGATAAGAGCGTCTGCTAAATGACTAAAATGTCAAATGTAAATCATAAATTATTGAGTAAGTGAGGAATGGTTTGTAAGGAAAGTTTGTAGGCTACATTGACATTGTTTGGAAATAGCTATAGAACTGCCGTTGTTTACTTTTGCTAGTTACTTTTTGGTTGTTGCTTTTGTTATTTTCATTTTACCACAAGGACATCCGGCATAGCATAACACCATCAGCAGACCAATTTAACAAAAGTAAGTGCTCGAGTATAACCAACACACTGAATAATACTAATCGATTGAAAGGGACGGCAGTCTGGCCTCACAATGAATAGACTAGAGCCTTGGAGAGTTTTCTTTTTCTCTGCAAATAAACTCTTAAAATGATTACGACACAGAGGGTGCATCCCAAATGGCACACTATTCCCTATGTAATGCACTACTTTTGATCTGGTCACATAGAGCTCTGGTCAAAAGTAGTGCACTACAGTGGGGAAAACAAGTATTTGATACACTGCCGATTTTGCAGGTTTTCCTACTTACAAAGCATGTAGAGGTCTGGAATGTTTATCATAGGTACACTTCAACTGTGAGAGACGGAATCTAAAACAAAAATCCAGAAAATCACATTGTATGATTTTTAAGTAATTAATTTGCATTTTATTGCATGACATAAGTATTTGATCACCTACCAACCAGTAAGAATTCCGGCTCTCACAGACCTGTTAGTTTTTCTTTAAGAAGCCCTCCTGTTCTCCACTCATTACCTGTATTAACTGCACCTGTTTGAACTCATTACCTGTATAAAAGACACCTGTCCACACACTCAATCAAACACACTCCAACCTCTCCACAATGGCCAAGACCAGAGAGCTGTGTAAGGACATCAGGGATAAAATTGTAGACCTGCACAAGGCTGGGATGGGCTACAGGACAATAGGCAAGCAGCTTGGTGAGAAGGCAACAACTGTTGGCGCAATTATTAGAAAATGGAAGAAGTTCAAGATGACGGTCGATCACCCTCGATCTGGGGCTCCATGCAAGATCTCACCCCGTGGGGCATCAATGATCATGAGGAAGGTGAGGGATCAGCCCAGAACTACATGGCAGGACCTGGTCAATGACCTGAAGAGAGCTGGGACCACAGTCTCAAAGAAAACCATTAGTAACACACTACGCCGTCATGGATTAAAATCCTGCAGCGCACGCAAGGTTCCCCTGCTCAAGCCAGCGCATGTCCAGGCCCGTCTGAAGTTTGCCAATGACCATCTGGATGATCCAGAGGAGGAATGGGAGAAGGTCATGTGGTCTGATGAGACAAAAATAGAGCTTTTTGGTCTAAACTCCACTCACCGTGTTTGGAGGAAGAAGAAGGATGAGTACAACCCCAAGAACACCATCCCAACCGTGAAGCATGGAGGTGGAAACATCATTCTTTGGGGATGCTTTTCTGCATAGGGGACAGGACGACTGCACCGTATTGAGGGGAGGATGGATGGGGCCATGTATCGCGAGATCTTGGCCAACCTCCTCCTTCCATCAGTAAGAGCATTGAAGATGGGTCGTGGCTGGGTCTTCCAGCATGACAACGACCCAAAACACACAGCCAGGGCAACTAAGGAGTGGCTCCGTAAGAAGCATCTCAAGGTCCTGGAGTGGCCTAGCCAGTCTCCAGACCTGAACCCAGTAGAAAATCTTTGGAGGGAGCTGAAAGTCCGTATTGCCCAGCGACAGCCCCGAAACCTGAAGGATCTGGAGAAGGTCTGTATGGAGGAGTGGGCCAAAATCCCTGCTGCAGTGTGTGCAAACCTGGTCAAGACCTACAGGAAACGTATGATCTCTGTAATTGCAAACAAAGGTTTCTGATGTATCAAATACTTATGTCATGCAATAAAATGCAAATTAATTTCTTAAATATCATACAATGTGATTTTCTGGATTTTTGTTTTAGATTCCGTCTCTCACAGTTGAAGTGTACCTATGATTAACATTCCAGACCTCTACATGCTTTGTAAGTAGGAAAACCTGCAAAATCGGCAGTGTATCAAATACTTGTTCTCCCCACTGTATATAGGGAATAGGGTGCCATTTGGGACGCAAACCAAGTCTCGCATAGAACACCATGGATTCATGAACCATGAAAAGATGAAAGTGTAGTCTCATAAGGAGGGCAGACGGGAGTTCTTCAAAGGCTCCCGAGAGAATTTTCCCATCACCCCTCTGGCGCTGTCAGGCGGTCTGATCTGTACATCTCTCTAGTCTCTCCATCACAGTTCAGGGTTAGAGGAGGGCAGCCCACATACCACATACTGTTGCTGTCAGTCTGAGGCCCTCTCAGCAACAGTATGTTATGGAGATGTTGTACTAACTGAGGCACAGAGCATGTGATATTTAAGTATGACATTGTACCAACTGAGGCACAGAGCATGTGGTATTTACGTATGTAAAGCACTATGTGTCGATAACATAGGGCCTTGGAGCATATATCATATCTGTTTTACCTTGTCATTGTTATTTCATGTACATTAATGCAGTATCCTTGTCTGTCTGTCTCTGTGTCTATCAATGTATCCGTCTTTTCTCTCTCTTTCCGCTCTCTCTTCTTTCCTATATCTTTCTCTCTCTCCCTCTCTCTGACCATGATTCCCTTCTGACTTCTCTCCCAGGGGTATGATGATAGGCTTGTATGAGGAGAGACAGCGGTATAATCATCCTCTAATTTCCAGCTGTTCTAATATTCTGATCATGGTGGATGGTGATGGATGACTTGCACCAACCTGTCTAAGTGATTGGAGCGGCAGCACACAATGCTTCAGAGCAGTTTTATTCATGACCTGCCCTACTTTGAGCTCAAGAGCTGATTAAAAACGATCTGGCGTTGTTCTACAGTTGGGAATAGAAGTGAGGGAGAAACACAATAATCACATTTAGCCATGCAAATCGAGTCTACCAGTCTTGGTTGAGCATGCCGGGCAATGCATATCCTGTCATCGCCTTGGGATTTGTGTGTGTTGTGTTGTGTGTAAATGTATATGTGTGCACCAAATGATGTGTGTTTTTTTTTATATGCTACTCACTTTCTCTCTTTTTTCTTTCTTTCTTCCTTTGTCTTTCTCTCTCCTCCTTCTTTCTCTGACAGTTGGGGGGTTGTGGAATACTGGGCGTGGGGGTATGGCTGTCAGTGACCCAGGGCAACTTTGCCACACTCTCCTCTTCCCTCCCATCCCTCTCAGCAGCCAATCTACTCATTGCGGTAGGGACCATCATCATGGTGATTGGTTGCCTCGGCTGTGTCGGAGCTGTCAAAGAAAGTCGTCCGCTGTTGCTGAGCGTGAGTATCCAACAAAGAGTATCTGCCACTCTTGTTGACAAAAATACCCTTGATAATTAGTATTTATACACATTCATATTTCTGCTGTAAGCATCATGTTATATTCACACTTTTAAAATTGTAATTTAGCAGATGCTTTTATCCAAAGCGACATACAGATGTCAACATCGACAGACAGTGACACATTATGTATATTCAGTATATGCGGCCCATGCGGGATTCAAACCCACAACCCTACTGTTGCCAGCACCATGCATCAACCCACTGAGTCATTGGAACCACACTTTAGACCAGCATTCATAACTCCAAGCTCCATGAAGATCTTCCCATTTAAAAAGTCAGAATTGTCTCTGGTTGATAACAAACAAGTCTCACGTCGTATAACAAACCATATAGTTTGATTTACTTCGAACGACTAACAGTCTGTTAACTTAGCTTTTAAACCTAGCTTTTAAATAAAGTTTATGACACCAGTGCAGCAGGTGGCTCAATTACTGGCCCCATGGGACCGACCATCAAACGTATCGTAGAGCTAAAGCCTATCATTAGTATCAGCCTTAACATTCTCCCAGAGCGCCTAGCCGGTTGGACCACTGTGTCGATGTGATTAGAAGACGATGTCAGTAAAGGCTTTTTCGCAGCGACTGGCGAATCATCTTGAGCCTTGACATCGATTTCAAAAGAGACAGCTCTAACCCTCTGCTTTAATTAGAAAAGCAATTAGAGATTTAATAACTGAACTGATCATTGAGGGGGAAATAAATGAAGATTTGACAGTGCTAATTGTTGAAGTGTGGGGTTTAAAAGTAATAAGGTTGAGTGGTCATTTGTAACATGGAAATAACTTGTTGTGGGCTGCATTTTACAACAGTTGTGTACTAAACGGCTTGTAAGTTTATTAGTGAAGTTATATTTTCATGTTTTATTCCATTATCTCCATGAGATTAATTGGAGAATACAAAGATTTTTTCCAATATCCACACTAGCAGATAATTTAGAATGAATCAATGTACTGGGCATTCATTCTAAGTGGTACAGTATGTGATTATGGACATTGGAATGTAGTCTTGCCCTTGTACACACATTTCAAGTGGTTTGCTAGTATGCATATTGGAACAAAGCCTTGGGCACACATTCTAAGTAGTGTACTAATATGGAATGTAGCCTAACAGCCATCTTGGTGGACTGCCATGCTTTTACGCTGGGGATGGATCCTTCCAGTCTGACTGCTCTGAAGTGGTCTTGTGGAGACAAATTTCAGATCCGTTAACACATTTCAGTCAATTTGAACCAGGTCACTGTAAACTGGGTTGTCGAGCAAAATGGTCAACATTCCATTATGGTTAACCTGCAGCCAGGGCTCTAAATTACATTTTTAATTGGTAGCACCAGAAAATGTTTTTTTTTAAATTATTGATTTGAGATACAGCCTATATGAATTCTAGCTACTTTAAGCACATGTTGTGCCCTAGAAATAAAAAACTATCCATTGGCACACTGGTTGAAGCAACATTGTTTCCATGTAATTTCAATGAAATTACGTTGAACCAACGTGGAATAGACGTTGAATTGAGGTCTGTGCCCAGTGGGTAATACAGTGAGGGAAAAAGTATTTGATCCCCTGCTGATTTTGTACGTTTGCCCACTGACAAAGAAATGATCAGTCTATAATTATAATGGTAGGTTTATTTGAACAGTGAGAGACAGAATAACAACAAAACATCCAGAAAAACGCATGTCAAAAATGTTATACATTGATTTGCATTTTAATGAGGGAAGTAAGTATTTGACCCCCTCTCAATCAGAAAGATTTCTGGCTCCCAGGTGTCTTTTATACAGATAACGAGCTGAGATTAGGAGCACACTCTTAAAGGGAGTGCTCCTAATCTCAGTTTGTTACCTGTATAAAAGACACCTGTCCACAGAAGCAATCAATCAATCAATCAGATTCCAAACTCTCCACCATGGCCAAGACCAAAGAGCTCTCCAAGGATGTCAGGGACAAGATTGTAGACCTACACAAGGCTGGAATGGGCTACAAGACCATCGCCAAGCAGCTTGGTGAGAAGGTGACAACAGTTGGTGCGATTATTCGCAAATGGAAGAAACACAAAATAACTGTCAATCTCCCTCGGCCTGGGGCTCCATGCAAGATCTCACCTCGTGGAGTTGCAATGATCATGAGAACGGTGAGGAATCAGCCCAGAACTACATGGGAGGATCTTGTCAATGATCTCAAGGCAGCTGGGACCATAGTCACCAAGAAAACAATTGGTAACACACTACGCCGTGAAGGACTGAAATCCTGCAGTGCCCGCAAGGTCCCCCTGCTCAAGAAAGCACATATACAGGCCCGTCTGAAGTTTGCCAATGAACATCTGAATGATTCAGAGGAGAACTGGGTGAAAGTGTTGTGGTCAGATGAGACCAAAATCGAGCTCTTTGGCATCAACTCAACTAGCCGTGTTTGGAGGAGGAGGAATGCTGCCTATGACCCCAAGAACACCATCCCCACTGTCAAACATGGAGGTGGAAACATTATGCTTTGGGGGTGTTTTTCTGCTAAGGGGACAGGAAAACTTCACCGCATCAAAGGGACGATGGACGGGGCCATGTACCGTCAAATCTTGGGTGAGAACCTCCTTCCCTCAGCCAGGGCATTGAAAATGGGTCGTGGATGGGTATTCCAGCATGACAATTACCCAAAACACACGGCCAAGGCAACAAAGGAGTGGCTCAAGAAGAAGCACATTAAGGTCCTGGAGTAGCCAGTCTCCAGACCTTAATCCCATAGAAAATCTGTGGAGGGAGCTGAAGGTTCGAGTTGCCAAACGTCAGCCTCGAAACCTTAATGACTTGGAGAAGATCTGCAAAGAGGAGTGGGACAAAATCCCTCCTGAGATGTGTGCAAACCTGGTGGCCAACTACAAGAAACGTCTGACCTCTGTGATTGCCAACAAGGGTTTTGCCACCAAGTACTAAGTCATGTTTTGCAGAGGGGTCAAATACTTATTTCCCTCATTAAAATGCAAATCAATTTATAACATTTTTGACATGCGTTTTTCTGGATTTCTTTGTTGTTATTCTGTCTCTCACTGTTCAAATAAACCTACCATTAAAATTATAGACTGATCATGTCTTTGTCAGTGGGCAAACGTACAAAATCAGCAGGGGATCAAATACTTTTTTCCCTCACTGTATATAACACTGTAAAGACATTTGTTTATTATAAAAGCTAAACTGTTGATACGAATACCTGTCATTGATATTACAAAGTCGTTTGTGGAATATTAGGTTTCTACATTGTGTAAAAGCACTATCTTCGTATTGAGATGCATTACATTGAAAAGTGTACACTGTCTCTTTAAAAACGTCAGGTTTGTGATGAAGACATGCAAGAGATCTGTCATTTATTCATTGCTATGGTCATTGATCTCCTGAAAAAGCTATGCCTTTTCCTTTCTTTCTGTGCCCCCAAATGTTTGGATATACTGGTAATGTTACCTGGTTGTTAGCTAGCTAGCCAATGAGGTAACATGACTGAACAAATTGTAAACAAATGGTTAACAACGCGCAAGTAGTTTTACAACGGCCCATGACATGGCTTATGAATGTAAAATGTGGTCCCTGCGATCCACTATAAGTACATACAAATCTTGTGCCGGTAATATGGGTCAGATCTTTTGACCTGGTTGTGTTATAAGCAAGCCGTTTTCGCTGTAGTAATGGTGCAACCATGACGCCATCGAATATGCACTCGCCTTATCATTACAACAATTATTATCTGGGAGATTTTTTCCTAGTCACACAGTGCTCCCAAAATAAAACTCCTGGTCGCACAGGAAATTATTTCTTTGCATATGCAAACAAATTGGTCGCACTGCCTGGAGCTAAAAACAGCCTCTCTGGAAGCTTCTACGTCCATCACAGACTCACATTAAGTCACGGTCCAGGAGTTTATAGATTGATTCCAAATTGTAATCACGCCTCAGGGTGTGAAATGAGACGTGCAAGACTGGCCCCAGGTCAAAGGTGATGTGCGGGGGGGTTGTGTTTTAGTTAGTGCACCAAGGCCAGATTCCGGCCCAATCTTTAAAAACACCACCGCATTGCTTTTGCCTAGCCAGTCCTTTCAGATCAGTGGCTACACAACAAAGCAAAGGGGCCGCCATTCGAGAGTAATTTGGGACCTAGCACAAGACCAGAATCGAGATGAGGCACCTACAATCATACAGTTGTAACCTCCCCACCACCCCAAGTTAGTTAGTTACCGGTCCGATGCAGCTGGATTCTTAAAGGTATTGATTTGGGAGGCACCGTCCAGCCGTGGCACGCCTTCAGTTTCTCCCTCCTCCTTCTATCAACAAAGAGCCTCGGTGGCTTTCATGCTGAATAGGAATCACAGAGAGTAGATAAACGCCCCGAGATCAATGGCCGACCAGCAGTTTGATTATAGTTCTCCACTCTCCCTGCCAAGGCATTGATCTCCACTAAACTGGGATATCAGCAAAGCTGGTGAGAGGAGAAACAAATCATAACATAAATAACAGGACTGGTTTGGCTACTGTAGTGGGGGCTTCCCTCACAGCCACGTACAAATATGCACACACACGTTTGTTGTTTTCGCCGGCTTGAGTGTGGTGTACATTGAGTGAGGCATTAAGTGGATGACAAAGGCTTTGCGATACCTTGTCAGTTGCACAACTGAATGCATTCAACCGAAATGTGTCTTCCGCATTTAACCGAACCCCTCTGAATCAGAGAGTGCAGGTGGCTGCCTTAATCAACATCCACGTCATCCACACCTTGCTCAAGGGCAGAACAGCAGATTTTTCCACCTTGCCAGCTCAGGGATTCGAACCAGCAACCTTTCGCTCTTAACCGCTAGGCTACCTGCTGCCCCGACATTAGCTAAACTCAATGTTGCTTGTTAGTTCACACAGCAGCATGTGGTTCTCATTCGAACTATGGAATGTGAATGAATCAACTATCAACTTGATTGATGGATTGCCTGCTATCAAATTACAACCAATATCATGTTATGCTGACCAGACCGCGCGCGTGCATCCGCCATCGCGCGCATGTTGATTTTGTCCACCCACACCAGACGCGATCAGGACACGCAGGTTGAAATATCAAAACGAACTATTTGGAGCTCACTGTATCACGGCCCAACCTGTCTCTCTTGAGTATTACTGTCCCACTCCTTCCCTTCTCTTTCTCTGTCAGTCATAAATATAAATATAAGGCGGAATGATCTAAAAGGCGTTCGATCTCCCATGTCTCCTCAAACTCACTCTTCCTGACACTTAGTCTCTCCCGTCTTCCCGCTCTTCATTTCTCAAGTTAAAGTTCATACTACACAGCCATGTATTATGTCTCTGGCGAGCGTTTCCCGGGCCTGATGGGTCAACTCATAAAATGCGGTGCCCTTTTTCTAATGCACTCTCTCTCTCTCCCGCTTTCTCCCTCTATCTCCTCTCCCTCCACAGTTCTTCATCCTCCTTCTTCTGATCTTCTTCTTGGAGATTCTGTCCATCATGCTCTTCTTTGTTTACCAAGACCAGGTAAGGCGACGTCTCGCTCTTATTTATTTATTTTATTGTGGTTGATTCTGGTATAGTTTTTAACTCTCACAGAATGTAATTACATGTATTAATTTAAACTCATCCAATATTCTTTTTCCCTGTACAATAAACAAGTCGGATTGAAAAGCAGAGGAGCAATGGCTTTTCAACATAAATACATCTCTGCACATCAGAGCATTTCCAACTTGGGAAGGGATTTATAATACAATTCGCACACACACACACATCCTGCTCCTACATACGCACGCACGCGTACACTGGCACCATCTAAACAAGCGTTGCTCCAATGATGGGACACCCTCCAATCTATTGACCACGGCTACTCCATTATGCATGACCTTTGGCATCCTCGCTACCCCGAGGGCCAGGGCCAAGGCCGTTGGTGTCTATAGTCTCTGTCTGTACCTTTTAGTAAATAATTATCCTACCCTTAGATATTTTTCTCCACCCTCTTTATTTCCATTGAGTGTATTAGATTTTTCTCACTCTCGTACTGAAGTTTGCCTTTTATCTGTGGTTATGTAATAAAACCCATACAGGCTCTGTTAAATCTGAATCCTCCGTCCCTCAGCCATTATAATCCATTGTCTCACTCGTTGTGTAATTCTAGAAGTGTTCCTGGATTTGTAGCATCTTCCTGGGCTCTCAGCCAATATATCCCTTCCGTTATGAATGTTAACTTTCCTCAGTCCCCACCCTAGTCCCTATGTCTAACATTCCCGTTTCCCTATCCTCCATTCCGGATCTGAATTATTCAGTTTAATTTCTTAACTGTTCTACTCAAAGTAGTGCAATGAGAAACTGAGTAAAAGAGCGGGGCACTGTAAAAGTCAGGCATACTGTAGATGTACTGTAGGACTTCTTAGGAAGGAAGACAAAAGGGGAATGGTCCTCTAGCGGCTAGTTTAAATGGACTCTACGATGTTCTTGAACATCAGGGAGTCATTCCACATGTACATAAGACAGCTATATGTTAATGTTATTGTTGGGAAGGCTGTTCTTTTTTTTTTTAAACAGTGTTTTCCATTCCGGTATGGCAGCCCAGTACTAACACACGTGATTCAGCAAGGTCTCAGTGATCAAATGAGTTGGTACATGACGTTAACGGTCATGTCAACTTGCATTATAGCCAAATGTATCAGTTACCACTGCAAATCTGAGTTGCAAAAACGGCGTACAGTATGTTGTTGCCTTTTTCAGAAATATTCAACCTACCAGCCACGTTGATTCAACATGATTGAGAAAGTACGAAATAATGAGGAATATTTGCCCAGAGAGCTGATTCCCTGATCCTTCATCAATTGTAGCTCAATTGGTAGAGCATGGCGCTTGTAACGCCAGGGTAGTGGGTTCCATCCCTGGGACCACCCATACGTAAACATGTATGCGCACATGACTGTAAGTCGCTTTGGATAAAAGCGTCTGCTAAATGGCATATTATTATTATTATTATTATTATTATTCTGTTGCCATTCCCACAACTCCGCTGCTCCACTGATGGCCTGGAACACTCCCAGCTGTCTCATTACCACATCAGCCAGTGCCACCTAATGCCACCCTAGTGCCAGCCTACAGCTGCCAACCTTGCCATCTTTGACTGACTTCAATCCCTGTAACTCCAGGCAGGCATGGCAGTACCACCTAGTCCAGTTTTTCCCAATCCTGGTCCTGGGGACCACAAGGGGTGCATATTTTTGTTTTTTCCCTAGCACTACACACCTGAGTCAAATAATCAACTCATCATCATGTGGTCCTCTGTAGCTCAGCTGGTAGAGCACGGCGCTTGTAACGCCAAGGTAGTGGGTTCGATCCCCGGGACCACCCATACACAAAAATGTATGCACGCATGACTGTAAGTCGCTTTGGATAAAAGCGTCTGCTAAATGGCATATTATATTATTATTATTATCAAGCATTTGATTATTTGAATCAGGTGTGTAGTGCTAGGGAAAAAACTCAAATGTGCTCCCCTCGGGGTCCCCAAGATTAGGATTGGGAAACGCTGACCTAGTCTCTTCATTACCTAGTCACATAACCACCTAATCAAATATCGTCATTAAAAAAGTTACAGCAGCCAGGCAGGGGTTCCTTTCCAACTAGGAAACCATGTCGGTCAAACCAATTACTGTAGGAAAATGGTGATCCGTACGGTGTCCATATTAGGACAGACTCACATGACCATGGAAGTTGTCAAAGTCACCTGGAGCTGGTGTCAGTCACTTTCAGTTGGTATACACATTATACCTTTTTTTTCTTTTTTACAATATCATTAATTAATTAATATTTGTAAAAGCTTCAATGATGACAACATTAGAATGTGACTCAAATGAAAGACAGTGACATTTTCTCCAATGTCACTGTTTCTTTTAGAACTGATGTTGGCACATATAATATAATAGAATGAATCATATTTCTTACATAAACAAGGTGCACATTTTACCTCAGCAGCATGGGACTTCTGAGTATCAATGTAGCAATTTGAAATTGAGTCATGTAACCACTGCCTGAATGAATTTCGAGCATGGACAAGTTTCATTTCATGCTGAGAGAAATGTTTGGTTGGTAAAACACACTACTAATAATAGTGATTCACCCATTAAATTAATGGCAACATGAAATTACTAATTCATTGGAATACCTACAAAACATAAAATGTTCTGCTCTTTGTGTGAAAAGGAGGAACCCATTGGTGAAATCCTGTAGTGGTGACAGTAAAAAACACACGGGTTCAAATAGTGTGTGTTTTGTTTCAAACGCTTTAGCTGGACTTCTGGCACTCAGGCATGCTCAACCAAACGCTCAAAGTACAAATACTAGCCTATTTGAACCTACGTCTGGTAAAAGTATCTGTTGATTCAAACTTCATAAGCATAAGCCAGCATGAGGGTCGTGTACAAACCGTCTCCTAGGAATGCAGGGATTTTAGGTAACAGTCTAATTCAATATTGCAATCAGGTTGAGATAAAACCGTAATACAAGAACTAGATAGGAGCAAAGCAGCATTGAGGAAAATAGGCTGTGGAAAACAAAACGTGAACAGCTTCTGTCAATGTTTTCCTATGAATAAATATGAATACATATGAATGCATTTGAATAAACATACGACATTAAGCGGAATGACTCCAGAGAGAATAGAACCACATTTTGACACTATTCACCCCTTGATGGGCGCTATCACAGACAAGCATAGATAAGCAGTTTGCCATTTTGGGACGATGCACAGAGCCTTCCCCTTCTCTTCATATTTCCTGATTCCTCGTCCAATAAACATGTCACACAGTACAATGTCTGAAATACAGTGCATTCGGAAAGTATTCAGACCCCTTTACTTTTTCCACATTTTGTTACGTTACAGCCTTATTCTAAAATGGATTACATTGTTTCTCTCCCCCCCCCCCAATCAATCTACCCACAATACCCCATAATGACAAAGTGAAAACACGTTTTTAGAAATGTTTGCTAATTTATAAAAAATTAAAAACAGAAATACCTTATTTACATACACTACAGAGGCCCATTATCAGCAACCATCAATCCTGTGTTCCAATGGCACGTTGTGTTTGCTAATCCAAGTTGATCATTTTAAAAGGCTAATTGGTCATTAGAAAACCCTTTTGCAATTATGTTAGCACAGCTGAAAACTGTTGTGCTGATTAAAGAAGCAATAAAACTGGCCTTCTTGAGACTAGTTGAGTATCTGGAGCATCAGCAATTGTGGGTTCCATTACAGGCTCAAAATGGCCAGAAACAAATAACTTTCTTCTGAAACTCGTCAGTCTATTCTTGTTCTGAGAAATGAAGGCTATTCCATGCGAGAAATTGGCAAGAAACTGAAGATCTCGTAGAACGCTGTGTATTGCTCCCTTCACAGAACAGCGCAAACTGGCTCTAACCAGAATAGAAAGAGGAGTGGGAGGCCCCGGTGCACAACTGAGCAAGAGGACAAATACATTAGAGTGTCTAGTTTGAGAAACAGACGCCTCACAGGTCCTCAACTGGCAGCTTCATTAAATAGTACCTGCAAAATACCAGTCTCAACGTCAAAAGTGAAGCGGCGACTCCGGGATGCTGACCTTCTAGGCAGAGTTGCAAAGAAAAAGCCATATCTCAGACTGGCCAATAAAAAGAAAATATTATGATCGGCAAAAAAACACATACACTGGACTTTTTCTTTAATTCAGACCCTTTGCTATGAGACTCAAAATTGAGCTCAGGTACATCCTGTTTCCATTGATCATCCTTGAAATGTTTCTACAACTTGATTGGAGACCACCTGTGGTAAGGTAAATTCAATTGATTGGACATGATTTGGAAAGGCACACACCTGTCTATATAAGGTCCCACAGTTGACAGTGCATGTCAGAGCAAAAACCAAGCCATGAGGTTGAATGAATTGTCCGTAGAGCTCCAAGACAGAATTGTTTCAAGGCACAGATCTGGGGAAGAGTACCAAAAAATTTCTGCAGCATTGAAGGTCCCCAAGAACACAGTGGCCTCCATCATTCTTAAATGGAAGAAGTTTGGAACCACCAAGACTCTTCCTAGAGCTGGCTGCCTGGCCAAACTGAGCAATCGGGAGAGAAGGGCCTTGGTCAGGGAGGTGACCAAGAACCCAATGGTCACTCTGACAGAGCTCCAGAGTTCCTCTGTGGAGATGGAAGAACCTTCCAGAAGGACAACTATCTCTGCACACTCCACTAATCAGTGGAGTGGCCAGACGGAAGCCACTTCTCAGTAAAAGGCACATGACAGCCCGCGTGGAGTTTGCCAAAGGCTCCTAAAGGACTTGCAGACCATGAGAAACAAGATTCTGTCGTCTGATGAAACCAAGATTGAACTCTTGGGCCTGAATGCCAAGCGTCACGTCTGGAGGAAACCTGGCACCATCCCTATGGTGAAGCATGGTGGTGGCAGCATCATGCTGTGGGGATGTTTTTCAGCGGCAGGGACTGGGAGACTAGTCAGGATCGAGGGAAAGATGAACGGAGCAAAGTACAGAGAGATCCTTGATGAAAACCTGCTCCAGAGCGCTCAGGACCTCAGACTGGGGCGATGGTTCACCTTCCAACAGGACGAGCACACAGCCAAGACAACACAGGAGTGGCTTTGGGGCAAGTCTCTAAATGTCCTTGAGTGGCCCAGCAAAAACCCTGGACTTGAACCAGATCGAACATCTCTGGAGAAACCTGAAAATAGCTGTGCAGCGACGCTCCCCATCCAACCTGACAGAGCTTGAGAGGATCTGCAGAGAAGAATGGGAGAAACTCCCCAAATACAGGTGTGCCAAGCTTGTAGCGTCATACCCAAGAAGACTTGAGGCTGTAATCGCTGCCAAAGGTGCTTCAACAAAGTACTGAGTAAAGGGTCTGAATACTTATGTAAATATAATATTTAAGTGTTTTATTTTTTATTTCTAACAGCCTATTTTTGCTTTGTCATTATGGGGTATTGTGTGTAGATTGATGAGGGGAAAAAAACAATTTAATCAATTTTAGAATAAGGCTGTAACGTAACAAAATGTGGAAAAGTCAATGGTCTGAATACTTTCCGAATGCACTGTATCAACACTGTCTGAAATAAAACTTTGATCTCTCCTCTCCATTCACTGCACTGACTGGAAAAGATTTGAAAGGGGGAAAAAATATGCTGGAAGCTCAACATCAGCCTAGCTTTCACCTGGTACGTCCTTTCAGATCAGTGCAGATGAAGGAGCAGAAGCGAGGACTGAGGAGAGGACAGATTTTTAGACAATGAGAAAGAGCAAGGGATGGATTCCGACCTGGGACATCAGGTGAGTGGACTCTAGTTTAGCCTTAATCCATAAATTAACGACCAGGAAGAAAATAAACATGAAAAAACAGCAAACGTTGAGGCCTGGAGAAAGATTTTAATAGCTCTACTGCTGTATAATGAGCTGCTTTGGGAAGAGAGAGGGTTTGGTGAGCCTTCACACTGTTTTCAACTGCAAGGGAAAAACAGTTGTTTCTAAATCGCCCATTTGATTACAACATGATTCAGGCTAATCCATAGCAGTGTGTATAAAACAACAGTGGCTTCTGTAAGCAGCATCAAGTTGATTAGAATCACTCAAAGCAATGACTTTCAGACTGTGAGGCCGCAGCGGTTGCCAGTTGCTGAAAAATGATACAAAACCCTTCTTTGAATCTCTAATCTAATATGGCAGGTTTCGCTGTCTTGTGGTGACCCGGCATATATGAGTCAGTGTGTTCCAAGGCAAAACACGGGATATGCTAATGTCTCTCCCCCTACCGTATTTAAAGCCCACTCTCACTTTCTATGTTTCTTCCTGACTTGAGAGAAAATGTCTGTCTGTAGGGCTGGTTTCACTGAAAATATATTCTTTCCTTTCTTTTATCCTTTTTCTTTCCACAAGTTCTCTCCTTCCGTTGATCCGATGCCATGAATGTCTCCATTGAGCGTTAAAAAATTTTTTGAAATGTAATTTCCCCCGCCTACAACAATGTGTTTTCTACCCACATAATGCCAACTTTGTTTATGTTTACTTTCAGGTCGCAGCTGCATAAGCAGTGAATTATGGTCTTCCATATTGTTTTTCGCATTTTTTGTGTACCTTGTCTCGTGCTTCCTCTGCTATTCATTTATTTCCTGCTCTCGCTCCCCTTTCTCTCCTTCTCTCGTTCTCTCTCTCTGCCCTTCACCTACTCTCTCTCTCCTAAATAATTGATGCCTCCCTCCTTACCTTGCCTGCTGTAGTCAAGGATGCGACGCTTGAAAAGTCAAACTTTGACTAAAAGTCAAAAAATGTATCAGAGTCGATTAGTCTTTCTCCAGACAGATTTGATCATGCATTTTTTTAAGTTACAGCAGTGTCAGCAGAGTCATGATTGGAAGTCTGAGCCAGTATCTGCTGGAAAGATACTAGGAGACTTATTTCCTAAGGGCCATATTCTGACTTGAGATAGCACTAAACTCGAATTTGTCTCCCATTGACGTCAATGAATAAGAATAAGGCCCGTTGTGCTTTCAGCAGAGCAAATTTTGCTCCTGTTATTTTCAGAAGGGAATTCAAGACAAGAACAAAGCTAAAATCATGACATTTTATTTTAGTAACACTTCCCATGAAGGCCTTACTCATGCTATTTTATCCTTTGTGTTACCTTTGTGTTCTACATTGTGCCAGTATATTATTTTGCTCAGAAACATATCAGGTATAGAGTCTATTATTCATGCTACATTGCGGCTGTGTTGAAACGGCTGTAAACAGATGTGATTTAGCCGAGTGGGAGAGCCCTTTTGACAGCGGGTTGAACAGACCACTGATGGTGTCAGCCTGTAGCCCTCTACACAAACATGCCAAAAGACTACATTACCCTACTGGCACAGTTTTTGAGAGAGCAAAGGCTCTGGGTCAATGGCGATCAATCAGATTGATGTCTTGTTTGTTGACTGAATGTGTAAATAAGGTTAAGTCGTGTGTTTCGGAGTCGTGTGTGTTTTGCATGAGTAAGGATGTTCATGTCTTCACCTTCATGTCTTTGTTTGTCTTGTATCCAGATTGATCACTATGCCCAGAGGGATTTGAAGAGGGGACTCCAGCTCTTTGGCACCGAGGGCAACGTGGGCTTGACCAACGCCTGGATGATTGTACAAACGGATGTAAGTCCTTAAGCAAGGCACTTAACCCTAATGGCTCCTCTGTCGTTCTGGATAAGAGCGTCTGCTAATTGACTAAAATATAAATGTAAAATGTAAGTCAACTTGACCTGCTTAGACTGTCCCCTGGTGGTCAACAGTAGAACAGTACAGTCGTCTTAAATTAGCCTGGTCCCAGATCTGTTTATGCCACTGCATGACAATGACCATAGGAGTTAGCAAGACAGCACAATCAGATCTGGGACCAGTGTTAAAACAGGCTAAGCTTGGAGAAATACAGTACTGCACGCTAATTACATGATCATATGTACCACTTCATAGGGACGAGGGATTACGCAATCTAACCTGATTCCAACCAATAAGAATAGCCTTGGATTCTTTAAATAGGCTGCCAAACAGTAAGAGAAATGCAAAATGGACTGCACGACTCCCCGAAGAACAACACTGTTTGTTTCCACACTCACTTTGATGTGCTTGGCTGTGTATTATTCATGACCAAAATTCACAGCTCAAATCATGGGCAAAGGAAAGTAGGAAACACAAGGTGAGGAAAGATAGTAGAGAAAGGATTGAATAAAAGGAGCTGATAAAAATGCCGCAGGCACTGCTGGTGAAAGCTGTTGAGAGACATCAAAAGATACAAGATACCAGACTTTGGGCTGTTTGATCACAGAATGGGCCCTTTTTACATTATAAAGTCCAGTTTGATTGTTTGTAGTGTGCATTAGTGAGGTTGTGTGACTGACTGCACATCTGAGTGAGAGAGAGAGAGAGACCATGTGTTCAAGATGAAATTCTAGATTGAGTCACATGTCAAAACCGCAGCAAGAAGAGTTCTCATTCCATAAGACCAAGTTTACCCTCTCCACCCACCACTGAATACATTACCACACTGCAAAAGTTGCACCCAGGCAAAGTTAATCTAGTTTCAATTCAGTAATGACCACTTTGGAGTGATGAGGGAGAACTATCAAAATAAAAGATGTGACAGAGATATGTTTAACATACATATGTCAGTGCCTAAGAACGATCTCTGTTTATGAATCATACAGAATGGTTTTAGTGTGTAGCATGTTTGGTTTTCCTCTCAGTTCGGTCATTGACGTGCAGTGTCCTTGTCTGGTGTAGTTCCGCTGCTGTGGCGTGACCAACCATACGGACTGGTTTGAGGTGTATAACGCCAGCCGCGTGCCCGACTCCTGCTGTCTGGAGTACAGCGACAACTGTGGCCTCGAGAACCCAGGGACCTGGTGGACCGCGGTAAGATGCACAGAATCACACATACACAAACAAACACACATGCACACACACACTCACTCTCTCTCTCTCTCTCTCTGTCTCTCTGACACACACATATGCACACGCATGCACACGCATGCACACTAGTTGTTCCCAAATGTTATTTTGTTGTTTTTGGTGCCCAAATGTAATTTATTTGGTCCAAAAGCCTTCCTTGTGACCAACCAGGTAAACAAAACATTACAGTATACTGTTCATAAATCTCAGACAATCCACCCACAGTCCACTGAGCTTTTGCTAAAACCCAACCCACGCTTTGGGAAACTGCTCTGCTGAAGATAATGAGCTGTTCTCATATGCCTTATACCCCAGGTATTCAAATATAAGGGGTATTTAACCCTAAGGTCAAAAATCGGTGTTCTCATGGAAACGTCTGTAGTGTTAGACGTTTTCGTGAGAAGACTGATTTTCGGGATGCCTCCTGGTCTGACAAACAGCGCTGTATCGCTGCCACTTTCCACCGCAGATGCGGAAGGCCGACATGGGCGTATGCGGTGGATTGAGATGCAACCCATACAAAAAAACCAGATATCTCTAGTTTAGAAAGATTTTGATGTTGATTTTTTAATTATGTTAATCGTCTCTATGGGGTTTTTAAATCTGGGCCTTGAGGTCTGCAGCAGCACTGCTGATTTTCTTTATTTTGCCCCTGGTAGTTAATTAATATATAATTATATTATTACTTGATTAATACCCGTGTTTGGCGAGATAATGGTGGTCCTCTGTAGCTCAATTGGTAGAGCATGGCGCTTGTAACGCCAGGGTAGTGGGTTCGATCCCCGGGACCACCCATACGTAAAAATGTATGCGCACATGACTGTAAGTCGCTTTGGATAAAAGCGTCTGCTAAATGGCATATTATATTATATTATTATTATAATCCACTCAACTGGTGTCCCAGGTCTAAATCCCTGATTATAGGGGAAGACTGAAAACCAGCAGTGCTATAGACTGAGGCATAAATTATTTCTGCCATATACCATGCCAGGCTCATGCACTCTGTGCCAGTCCCATCGCTGTCTACCATTGTCTATGCCACTTTCTTTCATTATTACAACAACCACTTCAGCTGCTTTGAGGATATATAAACTATTCACAATTTGTTACGTAAAGACGTGTATTTGTCTAGTGGTACATCATCCTTTTCATTGACACTGTGTTACACTTAATGTCTCTTGAATGTTGAAAAGGGAGAGTTGGAGAAACTTTGGTTGAAGTCGCCTAAGTGTATATCCTGTTCATGTTGGCAATGAAAAATTTATCCCGCTCGCTTGTTTAAATGTTGTCCCGGCACAGAGCAATGGTACCATCTGCAAGTTACTCCCATCCTTCCGTCCATAGTGCTAGATAGGGATGGTAGCTATCCCAGGGAACATTGGTTCAAAAGAGCAGAGGGGGGAAATAGTTGAAGGCATTCACTTAGCTAACATGACAAGGAGATGATTTGCAGAGTAAAAGGCATGTATGGGAGGATGTGTCACTTTGTGTTGGGTGGTGTAGAAAAGGGCCTGTGGGCCCGATACTCTTGTAAGTCTACCAAGACTAGCACCAGATGGACTGAATGAGGAAACACATAAAACATGTTAGTTTTGTTTTCTCTAATCTTAAAATAAAATAACTTTTTCTATGGCTGTTCTATCGACTGAAATTAAATGGAATTGACCCCAACCCTGCTGTAGGCTACACTTAGGCACCTCATGCTATAAATGTGGGTTAATGTGATGTTTTTTGTATAATGTGCTGTAACATTTTTGTTTACATTTCTGTGTGTCTCCGCAGCCATGCTACGAGCGGGTGAAGGATTGGCTACAAGAGAATCTGGTGGCCCTGTGGATATTTGCCTTGTGTACGGCACTCACACAGGTACAGACACTGGTGACACAATTGTACTGTTCAGTGCACATTGAAAGTGCTTTGAATGCCTATGTTTTAGTGGGTAGCATTTTATAGTGATGTCTATTGACAGGGAACCACAACATCTTAGCTTGGCACCAGAAGATCGGTATCTGCTTTTCCAACTTTGCCATACAGACCCCATTCCAAATATCTGCGCATATGAACATTTACTGTAGCTTGCATTGGGGTCAGACTGAATGGCATGACAACACAAGTCAGAGGAGTTGGTTAAAGCACATATTGTACAGATCTGGAACCAGGCTAATCTCACTAATAATTGATAAGAAATGAGATGATTTGAAAGTAGGCCACTATTAATTATTACAGTGAATTCCAATTCCAATTTATGAGGTTGTTCCTTTTATTCTCAATGGAGACACTGGTCGTGTCCAAATACCCATACTAACTTACTACATACTTAAACTGCATACTATTTAGCACGTAGCGTAGTAAAAAGTATACAGTATGTATAAATTTAACCACACCTTTGTTTTATCACAAAAGATAGCAACCTCTGTCCAGTGAAGTCCACAAAGCATATTGCATGTATAGTTATATGACCTACAGCATGGTCAAGCAAGTTCATGTTTCTGACATTTTCGGACCACTAAACAACTGTTGATTTAGAACCAAAGAGAGTTACCGCAAGTCGCAGAGAAAATAGGATCTGCCGCCACTATTCCAGCACCATTTCAACTTCAACATTCTATCAACATCACCTCTGCTTAGTCTAATAGTGACAACTAAAAGATACCAAAAACTATTTAGTCCAATCAACGTAAGCTAAATGATGTGGCTGTCCACGGTTCTGATTTCTGAGTGTGTGCACGTGCGCGTTCGTGCAAGTAGAAAAACATGTTGACTCACCCTCCTTGTAGAGAAACGCCAATGCCATCCTCCTCTCTTTCATGTTGACGAAACAGTCTATCACTCTGTCATACAGTACAGTATTTGTTGTTGTCCTAAGCTACCTGGCTAAAATGCTTGCTCGCTAGCCTAACTTCCATTCATGGGTAATGTTAGCTAGTTAACATTAGCCTTCTACATCTACCTACATATTGAACTTTCAGGCTAGGGGCACAACAATGTATGAATTAATGGTTGGATCAGAATCGCCGTTATAATCATTTGCCAGTACGGAGAATTAAGTAAAACTACAAGTCCAAATCCCTATCTCCACCCATGGCTAATTTAGATGTTGCCTACTATGCAATACTTGTGATCATTTTAAGGAGAACAAAACTACTTAGCCTACATTTGAACACCACCACAGAAGCTTAGTGATCATTTTAAGGAGAACAAAACTACTTAGCCTACATTTGAACACCACCGCAGAAGCTTCGCTGTTCGGCATCTTCCCAATTAAGTAGCCTAGTTTTGTTGTTTGGCTACTTGAAGAGAACTAGGGCCCATCACTCGCACCCCACCTCTTTCAATGCTTTGTGGAAAGGTGTGCATCGAATTCTAGTAGATGAAGAGCTGAAATGAGTACAACATCCTGGCATTTAAACCCTACTAGATTGAAAAAAAATCACATACTAGAAAACGTTATATTTTCGCATGCTGAGGGTGCGTCTTGCGTGATTGCGTTGTTTCCCGTTATTGGTTAATTTCGGTAGCAAATCCCCATATCTGATCATCAGCTGTTGTCAAAGCCGAAATCAGTATGGCATCCGAGCATTTAAAGTATGCTAGATTTTCTAAATGTCCCATACTATAAAACCTTTTATTTATTTATTTTTGCATACTCAAATGGCCTACTATTTAGGACGCAAGTATGGGTATTCAGACATGGCCACTTTATTGATGATGTAGTTGTGTCACATTGGTTTTGGTTGTGTATGTGTTCCCTTTGTTTAGATTCTGGGTTTGGTCTTCTCAATGACGATGTTCTGCCAAGCAGTCAAAGTGGAGACCTTCTACGCCTAGCAGTGTCCCCTCTTTGCCCCAAAGGACTCTGGGAATGAGTGAGGCACACACCCCTCTCCCCCTCCCTCTACTCTGTGACAGACCTTTCTCGGCAACGCCCTCGCCGACCAATCCTCATGTAACATCTTCACAATGTCATATCGGGAGCCGATGGATGGTCTTTGCTCAATTAAATGTTATTCACTCATTCTGTGGTCAACATATATATGTAATATATAGAAATACGTATAGAGATGTAATGCTTTTTTAAAGATATGTTTTAAATTATTTGGAATCATTCCATAATCTAAGTGTTTTGAAACGAGAGGAGAGCTAAGGAATGCAGGTCAAGAGTGCATTTAGTAAGACAGGCCATGTGAGTACTAAAGTGCATGGCGCTTATAATGGTGTTTACTAAATGTTTGGCTCGTCCAAATCGACTTTTCCTTGAGTTTTTTTTCTTCCACCATCAAGAAATACAGTAAATTAGAATGCATTGTAACAGTGAATTCATAATAATACTTATTTAATGAACTAGTTAATCTGGAGGGATTTATTATATATAAATTATAATAATATAAATCAGTATAGCAACTTCAATACTAAGAATGTCTGGATGTTCACAAAACCCATGAAAATAGACAATGGTCCCTAGGCCCATCTAGTGTTGCACAGATCAACAAAACCAACATGAGTCATCCTAGGCTACTAAATATCTCTTGAGATCTGACTGTCACAGAATCTGTCAAAATCCTGGACAACGTCTCCCTGCTGTGGCCTAGGGGCATTTCTTTCTCACAGTTCTCATCAATGTTATTACATTCACATTGACCCAACTTCTGTGTGACCCCACGCATAACCATTCCCTGTCCCATGTCTACAGTTGTTTAGCTATTTCTAGCTAGGTAGACCATACAGTCTTCCATACCAAATGCATGAGAACATCAGAAAACTCTGCAAAACAACCTTTGATTAGAAATATTTTTGTGGGTTCACAGTCTCTCTTGGTAGCTTGACATGTAGTTTGACTGTCGGTGTCAGCGGAGTCTTGGTAGCAGCTGTGCATTTCTGTTTACACAATGAACACTGGGAAAAAATATATATTTACAAAAAATATATACAGTGAGGGAAAAAGTATTTGATCCCCTGCTGATTTTGTACGTTTGCCCACTGACAAAGAAATGATCAGTCTATAATTTTAATGGTAGGTTTATTTGAACAGTGAGAGACAGAATAACAACAACAAAATCCAGGAAAACGCATGTCAAAAATGTTATAAATTGATTTGCATTTTAATGAGGGAAATAAGTATTTGACCCCCTCTCAATCAGAAAGATTTCTGGCTCCCAGGTGTCTTTTATACAGGTAACGAGCTGAGATTATGAGCACACTCTTAAAGGGAGTGCTCCTAATCGCAGCTTGTTACCTGTATAAAAGACACCTGTCCACAGAAGCAATCAATCAATCAATCAGATTCCAAACTCTCCACCATGGCCAAGACCAAAGAGTTCTCCAAGGATGTCAGGGACAAGATTGTAGACCTACACAAGGCTGGAATGGGCTACAAGACCATCGCCAAGCAGCTTGGTGAGAAGGTGACAACAGTTGGTGCGATTATTCACGAATGGAAGAAACACAAAAGAACTGTCAATCTCCCTCGGCCTGGGGCTCCATGCAAGATCTCACCTCGTGGAGTTGCAATGATCATGAGAACGGTGAGGAATCAGCCCAGAACCACACGGGAGGATCTTGTCAATGATCTCAAGGCAGCTGGGACCATAGTTACCAAAAAACAATTGGTAACACACTACCCCGTGAAGGACTGAAATCCTGCAGCGCCCGCAAGGTCCCCCTGCTCAAGAAAGCACATATACGGGGCCATCTGAAGTTTGCCAATGAACATCTGAATGATTCAGAGGAGAACTGGGTGAAAGTGTTTTGGTCAGATGAGACCAAAATCGAGCTCTTTGGCATCAACTCAACTCGCCGTGTTTGGAGGAGGAGGAGGAATGCTGCCTTTGACCCCAAGAACACCATCCCCACCGTCAAACATGGAGGTGGAAACATTATGCTTTGGGGGTGTTTTTCTGCTAAGGGGACAGGACAACTTCACCGCATCAAAGGGACGATGGACGGGGCCATGTACCGTCAAATCTTGGGTGAGAACCTCCTTCCCTCAGCCAGGGCAATGAAAATGGGTCGTGGATGGGTATTCCAGCATGACAATGACCCAAAACACACGGCCAAGGCAACAAAGGAGTGGCTCAAGAAGAAGCACATTAAGGTCCTGGAGTGGCCTAGCCAGTCTCCAGACCTTAATTCCATAGAAAATATGTGGAGGGAGCTGAACGTTCGAGTTGCCAAACGTCAGCCTCGAAACCTTAATGACTTGGAGAAGATCTGCGAAGAGGAGTGGAACTAAATCCCTCCTGAGATGTGGGCAAACCTGGTGGCCAACTACAAGAAACGTCTGACCTCTGTGATTGCCAACAAGGGTTTTGCCACCAAGTACTAAGTCATGTTTTGCAGAGGGGACAAATACTTATTTCCCTCATTAAAATGCAAATCAATTTATAACATTTTTGACATGCGTTTTCCTGGATTTTTTTGTTGTTATTCTGTCTCTCACTGTTCAAATAAACCTACCATTAAAATTATAGACTGATCATGTCTTTGTCAGTGGGCAAACGTACAGAATCAGCAGGGGATCAAATACTTTTTTCCCTCACTGTATGGGGGATTGGAAATGTAGACAATTACATTGATGGAAGCTACAATCTATCTGCAATATTAAAGCTGATCTACCCCCTAAAAAAAACACTGGGAAAACTGCCTGCGTCTTCAGATGCTACAGTTAAGCCCTAGCCAGTGGTAGATAACAGGTGTATTTCCTTTCCACAACAACATCTTTGACTGGACAGGCGTGCACACACACACGCAGGCACACACAGGTAGGGGAGACCGGGGTGGGGAACAAAGTAACCCTTTTAGGCTTTTGTTTATTATGAAAAGATTCAAGTTAGATTAATATTTTGTACATCAACAACGTACATATCTACGTTTCTAGGACTTAACAGGCTGCAGGGTTAACTACAACACTGTCTTCAATGGTAAAAATGAGTGGTAATTGAAAAATGTTATGATTTAAAACGGATATTTGGATGAAAATACACTAATTTGACAAATATTTCCATTTTATATCTTTTAGGTTTGTCATATTGACCAAAAACGCAAAATAGAGAAATTCATATAGCCTATTTTATATTAGCATTCAAAGGTATGAATTTGGCTTATTTATTTAAAATGTTGCAGTGTCCAAATGAAAAAAACAAAGCAAACAATATTTAGTAACAATAATAACTACAACTACTGGCAACTACTGGTTAATAATAATAATACAAATAATAAAAACGTACCTTAACAGCATACAAATGTTTTGTACAACTACTAATAGGCCTAAAACGAATAAGAACTACTGCTAAACTACTAATAAAACTATTAAACCTAAGTACCTATAATATATAGCCTACATGCATACATATTTACAAGTATCTTAACATCTAGGGTGTAGTGGGTTAAAACACGCTTTGGTGATTACATTTCACTTCCTTAAGTTACACTATATTTTTGTTCAAATGCAACAATTTCAAAATGTTTACTGAGTTACAGTTTAATAAGTAAATCAGTCAATTTTAATTAATTCTTTAGGCACTAATCTATGGATTCCATGACTGGGAATACAGATATGCATCTGTTGGTGACAGATACTGTATCTTAAAAAAAGGTAGGGGCGTGGATCAGAAAACCATTTGCCTCATACAGTGTGACATCTCATTTGCATATAGTTGATCAGGCTGTTGATTGTGGCCTGTGGAATGTTGTCCCACTCCTCTTCAATGGCTGTGCGAAGTTGCTGGATATCGGCGGGAACTGGAACACGGTGTCGTACACGTCAATCCAGAGCATCCCAAACATGCTCAATGGGTGACATGTCTGGTGAGTATGCAGGCCATGGAAGAACTGGGACATTTTCCGCTTCCGGGAATTGTGTACAGATCCTTGCGACATGGGGCCGTGCATTATCAGGCTGAAACATGGGGATGGCGGCGGATTAATGGCATGACAATGGGCCTCAGGATCTCATCACGGTATCTCTGTGCATTAAAATTGCCATTGCTCATGAAACCAACACTTTACATTTTGCTTTAACATTTTTGTTCAGTATATATTTACTTTAGGGCCTCAAAACCCATTGCATGACCACCAAACTGCAGTATGCTTAAACCTCCCCCAGTCACCCTAAAGGTTATACTAAAATGTTTCACATATTAAAGGGGTGTATGTTATTTCCTTTCAACATTGAACAAATGTCCACACATGCTTTTCTCCCCCCTACTCTCGCCAGCTCTTTGAGACCTCTGCTATTGCGCCTCGAGTTCATCATAGGCCTACTTTCTGTAAACCTCTCCCTCCACTCAGCGGAGCCATAATTCATTCCCATGTTCGCTTGCGTTCTCCCTTCGCGGTCGCCCTCTTTCACCTCTCCACTCTCTCGTCTGTCTGAAGCCGCTGACTGAGTTGATGAAACAGCAAAGATGGAGAGCTGACGCGGAGTGCAAACATGACAATGGTTGAACTGGAGATATTTCACAGTCTTCTTTTATCTACAAAGGTGATTGTCCTGGGAGTACAGCCGCTGTATTGTCCTGGAGACTGAGGTCGTCTAGTAGAGTTGCTTTTTTTTTTATGTCAGTGTTCGTTAATTACAACCACTTAATTTGTAAAAAGGTGTCTAAAGGTAGGTATAGCCCTAGGCTACAGGGTGCACAGCTCTGTTCCTTGAGTGCCACATGTAGATTTTCATTGTTGCTTTTTATAGGGACAGATTTCTACCTTGGAAACAGGTGAACACACTCTCCAGCCAATCACAATACAATGAAGTACTAGGTAGAAACTAAAATCAGGTGCATGTTCAGCAGGACTCATGATGTTGGAAGATATCAATATGTTATGTAGAACAGACATGCCTCTGACATGTAGAACAAGGAATCATGTCGGCTCTATTCATGTTTTTTCTATCTGCAACGTTCGACAACGTTTGGCAACTGAACATGGTGCAGCCCTTGTGGACTTGAGGGCCTGAGCTGTGCAACCCTGCTGTAGAATAATGACATTTCCAACTGAAGGCAAAATGGTTTTGACTGAATATGGTATCTATGTGAGAAGTATTTTACCTAGACCAATATCCCACTTGCTTTAACTGGCAGAATATCTTATTGTCAAAATTAATAAATTGGCGCAGCTGAATTTCTGTAGTTCAATGCTTCCTTTGTACCCCCCTTCTGGCTACTGGGATAAAATCCATATTGCGGTCTCAAAATATATTTATATTTGGCACAAAATAGAAAAACTATGTAACTGGGAATCGAAATGACATGCTTTGCAATCTGGAGGGCAGCCTTTTGCATCCCCCCAATGGTCCAAATGTGGAATCTGTACCCTTGCTGATATCATGGACAGTAATGGTTTGAGAACATTAAAAAGATTTGAAAGACACACATTAACAGGTAACTCCTTTTTTCCCCCTATATTTACAATTTAGGTCAGTAATGCTATGCTGGCCTATGGCGTCCCTTGGGAAACCCAACTACTGAACCATCCAATGATGGGATTTATAAATAATTTAAATGGGCTCCCGAAAGGACTGATCACTATAATATATTTTTTTATACCTTTAGGAAAGCTCATATGCTTAGCTAGCCATTAAAAAAGTCCACAGATCTAAGTAAATCTAAACAACCCTTTAACTGGAACAGAATATGGAAAAATATGACCTTGGTATCCTGTAATCCGAACCATCAACCTTATACATTTTAAGTTTGTTCACAGGCTGTATTTTACACCAAGAAAAAGTTTTAGGATGAAAATGGCCCCAACTCCCAACTGTTCACTGTGTCCCCTAAACCAGGTAGACACATTCCTTCATATGATGTGAGAGTGCCCTGCAGTTACAGTGGGGAGAACAAGTATTTGATACACTGCCGATTTTGCAGGTTCTCCTACTTACAAAGCATGTAGAGGTCTGTAATTTTTATCATAGGTACACTTCAACTGTGAGAGACCAGAAAATCACATTGTATGATTTTTAAGTAATTCATTTGCATTTTATTGCATGACATAAGTATTTGATCACATACCAACCAGTAAGAATTCCGGCTCTCACAGACCTGTTAGTTTTTCTTTAAGAAGCCCTCCTGTTCTCCACTCATTACCTGTATTAACTGCACCTGTTTGAACTCGTTACCTGTATAAAAGACACCTGTCCACACACTCAATCAAACAGACTCCAACCTCTCCACAATGGCCAAGACCAGAGAGCTGTGTAAGGACATCAGGGATAAAATTGTAGACCTGCACAAGGCTGGGATGGGCTACAGGACAATAGGCAAGCAGCTTGGTGAGAAGGCAACAACTGTTGGCGCAATTATTCGAAAATGGAAGAAGTTCAAGATGACGGTCAATCACCCTCGGTCTGGGGCTCCATGCAAGATCTCACCTCGTGGGGCATCAATGATCATGAGGAAGGTGAGGGATCAGCCCAGAACTACACGGCAGGACCTAATCAATGACCTGAAGAGAGCTGGGACCACAGTCTCAAAGAAAACCATTAGTAACACACTACGCCGTCATGGATTAAAATGCTGCAGCGCACGCAAGGTCCCCCTGCTCAAGCCAGCGCATGTCCAGGCCCGTCTGAAGTTTGCCAATGACCATCTGGATGATCCAGAGGAGGAATGGGAGAAGGTAATGTGGTCTGAGGAGACAAAAATATAGCTTTTTGGTCTAAACTCCACTCGCCATGTTTGGAGGAAGAAGAAGGATGAGTACAACCCCAAGAACACCATCCCAACCGTGAAGCATGGAGGTGGAAACATCATTCTTTGGGGATGCTTTTCTGCAAAGTGGACAGGACGACTGCACCGTATTGAGGGGAGGATGGATGGGGCCATGTATCGCGAGATCTTGGCCAACAACCTCCTTCTTCCCTCAGTAAGAGCATTGAAGATGGGTCGTGGCTGGGTCTTCCAGCATGACAACGACCCGAAACACACAGCCAGGGCAACTAAGGAGTGGCTCCGTAAGAAGCATCTCAAGGTCCTGGAGTGGCCTAGCCAGTCTCCAGACCTGAACACAATAGAAAATCTTTGGAGGGAGCTGAAAGTCCGTATTGCCCAGCGACAGCCCCGAAACCTGAAGGATCTGGAGAAGGTCTATATTGAGGAGTGGGCCAAAATCCCTGCTGCAGTGTGTGCAAACCTGGTCAAGACCTACAGGAAACGTATGATCTCTGTAATTGCAAACAAAGGTTTCTGTACCAAATATTAAGTTCTGCTTTTCTGATGTATCAAATACTTGTCATGCAATAAAATGCAAATTAATTACTTAAAAATCATACAATGTGATTTTCTGGATTTTTGTTTTAGATTCAGTCTCTCACAGTTGAAGTGTACCTATGATAAATATTACAGACCTCTACATGCTTTGTAAGTAGGAAAACCTACAAAATTGGCAGTGTATCAAATACTTGTTCGCCCCACTGTATGTGCTTCTGGGACAAAGTTACAAAATTCATTTCGAAGTGCATTTAGGTTAGTATTGTGGAGTAATAACTACAATGTTGTTTATCCATCCTCAGTGTTCTCCTATCACAGCCATTAAACTCTGTAACTTTTTTAAAGTCACCATTGGCCTCATGGTGAAATCCCTGAGCGGCTTCCTTCCTCTCTGGCAACTGAGTTAGGAAGGACGCCTGTATCTTTCTAGTGACTGGGTGTATTGATACACCATCCAGAGTGTAATTAATAACTTCACCATGCTCAAAGGGTTATTCAATGTATGCTAAAAAAACAAAAAACTCAAACATCTACCAATAGGTGCCCTTCTTTGCGAGGCATTGGAAAACCTCCCTGGTCTTTGTGGTTGAATCTGAGTTTGAAATTCACTGCTCGACTGAAGGACCTTACAAATAATCATAAAAAATGTATGTTAAACACTTTTATTGCACACAGAGTGAGTCCATGCCACTGACTTATTATGTGACTTGTTAAGCAAATTTTACCCTGAACTTATTTAGGCTTGCCATAACAAAGGGGTTGAATACTTATTGACTCACGACATTTCAGCTTTTCATTTTTAATGAATTTGTAAAAACTTTGAAAAACATAATTCTACTTTGACATAATGGGGTATTGTGTGTAGGCCAGTGACACAAAATCTCAATTTAATCAATTTTAAATTCAGGCTGTTACACAGAAAATATAAGTAAAGGGGTGTTAATACTTTCTGAAGGCACTGTACATACAAAAAAAGTATTATTTATATATATATATATATATATATATATATATATATCTGTGTGTGTATATACACTGCTCAAAAAAATTAAGGGAACACTAAAATAACACATCCTAGATCTGAATGAATGAAATAACCACACTACAGGCTGATCCAACTTTGATGTAATATCCTTAAAACAAGTCAAAATGAGGCTCAGTAGTGTGTGTGGCCTCCACGTGCCTGTATGACCTCCCTACAACGCCTGGGCATGCTCCTGATGAGGTGGCGGATGGTCTCCTGAGGGATCTCCTCCCAGACCTGGACTAAAGCATCCGCCAACTCCTGGACAGTCTGTGGTGCAACGTGGCGTTGGTGGATGGAGTGAGACATGATGTCCCAGATGTGCTCAATTGGATTCAGGTCTGGGGAACGGGCGGTCCATAGCATCAATGCCTTCCTCTTGCAGGAACTGCTGACACACTCCAGCCACATGAGGTCTAGCATTGTCTTACATTAGGAGGAACCCAGGGCCAACCGCACCAGCATATTGTCTCACAAGGGGTCTGAGGATCTCATCTCGGTACCTAATGGCAGTCAGGCTACCTCTGGCGAGCACATGGAGGGCTGTGCGGCCCCCCAAAGAAATGCCACCCTACACCATGACTGACCCACCGCCAAACCGGTCATGCTGGAGGATGTTGCAGGCAGCAGAACGTTCTCCACGGCGTCTCCAGACTCTGTCACGTCTGTCCCATGTGCTCAGTGTGAACCTTTCATCTGCGAAGAGCACAGGGCGCCAGTGGCGAATTTGCCAATCTTGGTGTTTTCTGGCAAATGCCAAACGTCCTGCACGGTGTTGGGCTGTAAGCACAACCCCCACCTGTGCACGTCGGGCCCTCATACCACCCTCATGGAGTCTGTTTCTGACCGTTTGAGCAGACACATGCACATTTGTGGCCTGCTGGAGGTCATTTTGCAGGGCTCTGGCAGTGCTCATCCTGCTCCTCCTTGCACAAAGGCGGAGGTAGCAGTCCTGCTGCTGGGTTGTTGCCCTCCTACGGCCTCCTCCATGTCTCCTGATGTACTGGCCTGTCTCATGGTAGCGCCTCCATGCTCTGGACACTACGCTGACAGACACAGCAAACCTTCTTGCCACAGCTCGCATTGATGTGCCATCCTGGATGAGCTGCACTACCTGAGCCACTTGTGTGGATTGTAGACTCCGTCTCATGCTACCACTAGAGTGAAAGCACCGCCAGCATTCAAAAGTGACCAAAACATCAACCAGGAAGCATAGGATCTGAGAAGTGGTCTGTAGTCACCACCTACAAAACCAGTCCTTTATTGGGGGTGTCTTGCTAATTGCCTATAATTTCCACCTGTTGTCTATTCCATTTGCACAACAGCATGTGAAATGTATTGTCAATCAGTGTTGCTTCCTAAGTGGACAGTTTGATTTCACAGAAGTGTGATTGACTTGGAGTTACATATACAGTGTATATATATATATAGTGTACCAGTCAAAAGTTTGGACACACCTACTCATTCCAGGGTTTTTATTTATTTGTACTATTTTCTACATTGTAGAATAATAGTGAAGACAACAAAACTATGAAATAACAGATCAAAAAAGTGTTTTATATTTGAGATTCTTCAAAGTAGCCACCCTTTGCCATGGTGACAGCTTTGCACACTCTTGGCATTCTCTCAACCAGCTTCATGAGGTAGTCACCAGGAATGCATTTCAATTAACAGGTGTGCCTTGTTAAAAGTTAATTTGTGGAATTTCTTTCCTTCTTAATGCGTTTGAGCCAATCAGTTGTGTTGTGACAAGGTAGGGTGGGTATACAGAAGATAGCCCTATTTGGTAAAATACCAAGTCCATATTATGGCACGAACAGCTCAAATAAGCAAAGAGAAACGACAGGCATCATTACTTTAAGACATGAAGGTCAGTCAATATGGAAAATATCAAGAAGTTTGAAAATGTCTTAAAGTGCAGTTGCAAAAACTATTAAGTGCTATGATGAAACTGGCTCTCATGAGGACCATCACAGGAATGGAACACCCAGAGTTACCTCTGCTGCAGAGGATAAGTTCATTAGAGTTACCAGCCTCAGAAATTTCTGCCCAAATAAATGCTTCACAGTGTTCAAGTAACAGACACATCTCAACATCAACTGTTCAGAGGGGCCTGTGTGAATCAGGCCTTCATGGTCAAATTGATGCAAAGAAATCACTACTAAAGGACACCAATAAGAAGAGGAGACCTGCTTGGGCCAAGAAACACGAGCAATGGACATTAGACCGGTGGATATTTGTCCTTTGGTCTGGAGTCCAAATTGGAGATTTTTGGTTCAAACCGCCGTGTCTTTGTGAGATGCAGTGTGGTTGAACGGATGATCTCCGCATGTGTAGTTCCCACCGTAAAGCATGGAGGAGGAGGTGTTATGGTGTGGGGGTGCTTTGCTGGTGACACTGTGATTTATTTAGAATTCAAGGCACACTAAACCAGCATGTCTACCACAGCATTCTGCAGCGATATGCCATCCCATCTGGTTTGGGCTTAGTGGGACTATCATTTGTTTTTCAACAAGACATCTCCAGGCTCTGTAAGGCTATTTGACCAAGAAGGAGAGTGATGGAGTGCTGCATCAGATGACCTGGCCTTCACAATCCCCCGACCTCAACCCAATTGAGATGGTTTGGGATGAGTCGGACCGCAGAGTGAAGAAAAAGCAGCCAACAAGTGCTCCGCATATGTGGAACTCCTTCAAGACTGTTGGAAAAGCATTCCAGGTGAAACTGGTTGAGAGAATGCCAAGGGTGTGCAAACCTGTCATCAAGGCAAAGAGTGGCTATTTGAAGAATCTCAAATATAAAATATATTTTGATTTGTTTAACACTTTTTTGTTTACTACATGATTCCGTATGTGTTATTTAATAGTTTTGATGTCTTCACTATTATTCTACAATGTAAAAAATAGTAAAAATAAAGAAGAACCCTTGAATGAGTAGGTGTGTCCAAACTTTTTCCTGGTAGTGTTTTACTAATAAGTCAAGGGCTATGAATACTTTCTGAAGGCACTGTATACACCTATCTTCATATGTTTTACTTTCTTTGCTTTCAGGCCCACAGGGAAGGGGTGGTATGGGGAGGGTTTTCTCTGGTTGCTGGGATGGGGTGCAGGAGGGTGGAGCTATGTACTTTTTAAATATTTTTGCCTGTCTGTGATCTTACCCCTCCCAGAAGAAAAAATTTAATAATAAAAAGCTGTTCACAAAAATACTAGTATTTCACCTAGGAGAACATAGGGACTTTTGGGTTGAATAAAAATCTACTTACAGTTGATGTGCCAGCTTGGGAGGATTAAAATAGCCCACAGTATGCTGCTTTTGAAACCCAGCTGTGGTCACACCTGCAGAGCCATATGGGCTGGTGTGTGTTTCTATCTCAGTGTATTACATAGAACAGTAGTTAGCGAGTGCATTAGCATGTATTATGCAACATTATCATAATTATGCTTCAAAGTTATCAAGGTACATTTTCCATCCGTTTTTTGTTATATGACTATGTGTAATAACTGTCAGACCATATAACTCAGCATGACTATTAGGACAAGCTTATTCCATCAGGAGTCCTCCCTCGTGCCACCAAATGTAATATTTACAGCAAATGACAAAGCAGGCCACCATCACTGAATATTTTATGTGGGTATTCACAAAACATCCAAGCTAATTATGACAATGACTTGTAGTCAAATTCGATATTTGCTGTGTGTACCTCAACTCTCAGAACAGTGCATGTAGTACTCACAAACATCAACCCTTAGTCTAACATCTACTGGCAGCTGAATAACACAACACAGCCCTAATTAAAGTAGAGTTAATTTCTTAGAACTAAAGATCTCAACTAAAGAGATGTGCCTCACATTGTTGAATATAAGGTCATATTTATATTCTGAATTATCTCTAGGTAAGGTGAAGTTGATACTTTTGATATGAGCTGCATGTTCTCTCATTATATTATTATTAAACATTCTGATAGACATTTTCTTCTAACCAGCCCCAAAGGAATCTTCCAGACTCCAAATGAGTTGGATCATCATCATGCATCACAGACATGTTAGCTCTCCATGTACATTTAAGGTCCAGTCGTGCTGCCCTGTTCTGAGCCAATTGTAATTTTCTGAGGTCCCTCTTTGTGGCACCTGACCACAGGACTGAGCAGTAGTCCAGGTGCGACAAAACTAGGGCCTGTAGGACCTGCCTTGTTGATAGTTTTGTTAAAAAGGCAGAGCAACGCTTTATTATGGACAGACTTCTCCCCATCGTAGCTCCTGTTGTATCAACATGTTTTGACCATGACAGTTTACAATCCAAGGTTACTCCAAGCAGTTTAGTCACCTCAACTTGCTCAATTTTCACATTATTTATTATAAGATTTAGTTGAGGTTTAGGGTTTAGTGAATGCTTTGTCCCAAATACAATGCTTTTAGTTTTTTTAAATATTCAGAACTAACATATTCCTGAAACTAACTGCAGCTCTTTGTTAAGTTTTGCAGTGATTTCACTCGCTGTAGTATCTGACGTGTATAGTGTTGAGTCATCCGCATACATAGACACACTCACATTTTTCAATTCCTCATTTAATCCACTGGGATTTAACAGTTTTTACAATCGTTTTTTAAATGGGTGCATGCTTATTAGTAACTGGAATAAGCAATTTCATAAATGTATCAAGAGCAGGGTCTGGTTGCTCCTCATTACACACCACATAACTTTGGTTTTCCTAGATATGGAGACTAGATTGTGATCACTACATCTGATGGATTTGGATACTGCTTTAAAGCAAATTTCTGCAGCATTAGTAAAGATGTGCTCAATACATGTTGATGATTTCATTCCTGTGCCGTTTGTAACTACCCTGGTAGGTTGACTGATAACCTGAACCAGGTTGCAGGTACTTGTTACAGTTTGAAGGTTTTTCTTGAGTGGGCAGCTTGATGAAAGCCAGTCATTTAAAATCACCCAGAAAATATACACTATATATACAAAAGTATGTGGACACCCCTTCAAATCAGTGGATTCGGCTATTTCAGCGACACCCATTGCTGACAGGTGTATCAAATTGAACACACAGCCATGCAATATCCATAGACAAACATTGGCAGCAGAATGGCCTTACTGAAGAGCTCAGTGACTTTCAACGTGGCACCGTCATAGGATGCCACCTTTCCAACAAGTCAGTTCATAGAATTTCTGCCCTGCTAGAGCTGCCCCGGTCAACTGTAAGTGCTGTTATTGTGAAGTGGAAACGTCTAAGATCAACAACGGCTCAGCCGCGAAGTGGTAGGCCACACAAGCTCACAGAATGGGACCGCCGATTGCTGAAGCGCGTAAAAATCGTCTGTCCTCGGTTCCAAACTGCCTCTGGAAGCAATGTCAGCACAATAACTGTTAGTCGGGACCTTCATGAAATGGGTTTCCAGGGGCGAGAAGCCACACACTAGCCTAAGATCACCATACGCAATGCCAAGCGTCGGCTGGAGTGATGTAAAGCTCGCTGCCATTGGACTCTGGAGCAGTGGAAATGCATTCTCACTTCACCATCTGGCATTCCGACAGACAAATCTGGGTTTGGCGGATGCCAGGAGAACGCTACCTGCCCCAATGCATAGTGCCAACTGTAAAGTTTGGTGGAGAAGGAATAATGGTGTGGGGCTGTTTTTCATGGTTCGGGCTAGGCCCCTTAGTTCCAGTGAAGGGAAATCTTAATGCTACAGCATACAATGACATTCTAGACGATTCTGTGCTTCCAACTTTGTGGCAACAGTTTGGGAAGGCCCTTTCCTGTTTCAGCATGACAATGCCCCCGTGCACAAAGCGAGGTCCATACAGAAATGGTTTGTTGAGATCGGTGTGGAAGAACTTCACTGGCCTGCACAGAGCCCTGACCTCAACCCCATCGAACACATTTGGGTTGAATTGGAATGCCGACTGCGAGCCAGACCTAATCGCCCAACATCAGTGCCCGACCTCACTAATGCTCTAGAGGCTAAATGGAAGCAAGTTCCATTTAGCCTCTAACAAGCAATGTTCCAACATCTAGTGGAAAGCCTTCCCAGAAGAGTGGAGGCTGTTCTAGCACCAATTCCATATTAATGCCCATGATTTTGGAATGAGATGTTCAACGAGCAGGTGTCCTCATACTTCTGGTCATGTAGTGTACCTCTCTATTGATATCACATACATTATCAAGCATTTCACACATATTATCCAGATACTACAGTTGGCACTTGGTGGTCTATAGCAGCTTCCCACAAGAATGGGGGTATGATCTTTGTGCCTCTAACTTTCTCAATCATCATTATTCACGATTAATTCATGATTATCCATAATCATGGTAGCACCCACATTAATGTAGAAGTGTTTAGAAACATATTCTATTCTTATTTACAATTAAAGTGATTACAAAATGACACAATACATTATTTACCATTCATTTCTATTGAGCACAAAATAATCTGAAACAACGTAAACAAACTGCAAATGCATCCAACAAGCTTGTAGAGTCACAGGAATATGGGACCAAATACTTAACTTTTTACTACTTTAATACACATAAGTGAATTTGTCCAAATACTTTTGGTTCCCTACAATAAGGGGGTTATGTACAAAAAGTGCTGTAATTTCTAGCAGACGCGCTTATCCAGAGAGATTTACAGGAGCAATTGGGGTTAAGTGCCTTGCTCAAGGGCACGTCGGCAGATGTCACCTAGTCGGTTTGGGGATTCTAACATTTCAGTTACTGGCCCAACACTCTTCACCGCTAGGCTACCTGCCACCCGATATGGATGAAGATAACCTCAAATTAAAGATGACAGTCTGCACTTTAACCTGTCAATATATCATTTAAAATCCAAAGTGCTGCAATACCTCAATCAAAATGGATCAGTTCCCATTGCTTTCATCGGATGATAGACACAACAAGGCCAGGATCACCCCCTCAGCTGCTGTAACGCAGCATGTTGGCTCCATGTTCACGTTCGTCATCAAAAACAAAGCACTGCCAGACAAGGGAGAACCTGCCAAGGGAGAAAATAAATTAGGTATGCTGTTTGATTTAACAAAGAGGTCTGGTCCTGGCGGAGGATGTTATGGACGTTCTGGTGTACAGCTGACATCGGCAGATAATGCCTCTCTGGAGTGTCCTAAGAGACTGTGTAACTACAGTTGAAGTCAGAAGTTTACATACACCTTAGCCAAATACATTTAAACTCAGTTTTTCACAATTCCTGACATTTAATCCTAGTAAACATTCCATGTCTTAGGTCAGTTAGGATCACCACTTTATTTTAAGAATGTGAAATGTCAGAATAATAGTAGAGAGAATGATTTATTTCAGCTTTTATTTCTTTCATCACATTCCCAGTGGGTCGGAAGTTTACATACACTAAATTAGTATTTGGTAGCATTGCCTTTAAATTGTTTAACTTGGGTCAAACGTTTCGGGTAGCCTTCCACAAGCTTCCCACAATAAGTTGGGTGAATTTCGGCCCATTCCTCCTGACAGAGCTGGTGTAACCGAGTCAGGTTTGTAGGCCTCCTTGCTCGCACACGCTTTTTCAGTTCTGCCCACAAATCTGGTCAGGGCTTTGTGATGGCCACTCCAATACCTTGACTTTGTTGTCCTTAAGCCATTTTGCCACAACTTTGGAAGTATGCTTGGGGTCATTGTCCATTTGGAAGACCCATTTGCGACCAAGCTTTAACTTCCTGACATGATGTCTTGAGATGTTGCTTCAATATATACACATAATTTTCTTTCCTCCTGATGCCATCTATTTTGTGAAGTGCACCAGTCCCTCCTGCAGCAAAGCATCCCCACAGCATGATGCTGCCACCCCCGTGCTTCACGGTTGGGATGGTGTTCTTCGGCTTGCAAGCCACCCCCTTTTTCCCCCAAACATAACGATGGTCATTATGGCCAAACAGTTATATTTTTCATCAGACCAGAGGACATTTCTCCAAAAAGTATGATCTTTGTACCCATGTGCAGTTGCAAACCGTAGTCTAGCTTTTTTATGGCGGTTTTGGAGCAGTGGCTTCTTCCTTGCTGAGCGGCCTTTCAGGTTATGTCGATATAGGACTTATTTTACTGTGGATATAGATACTTTTGTACCTGTTTCCATCATTTTCTGGAATTTTCCAAGCTGTTTAAAGGCACAGTCAACTTAGTGTATGTAAACTTCTGACCCACTGGAATTGTGATACAGTGAATTATAAGTGAAATAATCTGTCTGTAAACAATTGTTGGAAAGATTACTTGTGTCATGCACAAAGTTGCTGTCCTAACCGACTTGCCAAAAACTATAAATTTGTTAACAAGGAATTTGTGGAATGGTTCAAAAATGAGTTTTAATGACTCCAACCTAAATGTATGTAAACTTGCTGATTTAGGATCAGTTTTTCCTTAGACCACATAAAAAAAGACTACATGGACAGGGGGATCTGATCCTAGATGCAATATGAATATGGGCCCAGGGCTATTCAATTCCATCCTTCTTCCTGGCAGTTAATTCATCATTGATTGACCAGTTCCCCCACCTGGTAGCCCAGGAACTCTACTGTCTGTAGATAACTGTCATGTAATAATTATAGCGAAGTACTTATCTCATAGCCCGAGCACAGTTCATTCTGGTTCCTTTGGAACCCTGAGGTCTCTGCACACCGTCACGATATGCACCTTGACTAACTACAAATACTTTTCTAATAAATCTTTCACCACTTTCTTATGCCTTGTGACAAACGTGTCCCCATAGTCAAAACTGAGTTGAGAGAGGACTTCAACTATAGGAGACAATGCAAAAGTTCATATAGTACACTGTAGTGGTAATTTAGCACAAAGGACCATTACTGCACTCAGTGACATCGTTTAAGTCACACAAAGTGATTCATTTTTACATTTGTCATTTAGCAGATGCTCTTATCCAGAGCGACTTACAGTAGTGAGTGCATACATTTTCAATAATACAATATGTCATTGTTGGTTGGCATGTGCACTTATATAAATTGCTTTTGAAATTATACTGTGGTGTAGGACTTTGGACATGCTTTGAAACCGACTGAAGTTAATGCTCAGAAGGAAAGATCGGAGACCTCTGTGCACCATTCATGAAACACAAAAGACCTGAACGCAGAGGTACACAGTACTAAAGCAACCTTTATTAAAAGAAACATGGAGAAACGGCAGACAAAATAGCTAAGAATGTATAGTTCCCATTCCTTACTCCTCTTACTCATCTTCTGTCCAGACTTCAAATCATTCCTACTTTAATGGATCCCCGTCAAATCCACAAGTCATCTCTTGTCGTCCTCGCACTGCAGTGATCTAGCCGCCCCCCCTCCTCCTCCATAACTTATGGCTTTCTGACCAGTCCCTTTGCTCGTCATCTTCGTTATGGTCGATAGGCCATTTTGTTTATCCAAGCACCTGTGAATTATTGATGTGGCTCGTCTGGGATCGGATTTAAAAAATGTGTCAATTCATTTGAAGTCTGGAAGACGGTCATGCAAACACCTTTTTATTTATTTATAAGTATTTACAGAGACCTAGTCACCCGTCCCCCCGATTCCTTCCCTCCACCCCACCTCGTAATGGCCGGGGTCTGGGAGGGAGGGGCTAGTGGATCCTTGTCAGCTCCTCCACAATCTTTATGACCTCGTCCACGGTGGCCTCGCGCTTCATGCCGCTGCCGTCGTCAATCTGAAACGCAGAAGGGGGTGTTATGTCAGCTCACTGTCCCAGCAGTTTGGATTGACCCGCACAGCTATGGGACACATGTAGCTGAGTGGTACCATTATCAAGTGTCACTGCATTCCAAAAAGTGTGAGCGAGCTAGTGTGTGTGAGAGAGCGAGTGAATGAGTGTGTGTGTCTGTGTGAGAGCATGTATATGTGTGAGAGAGCGTGTACGTGTGTGTACGTCGAAGTGTTTTTGAGAGAGCGTGTATGTGTGTTCGTACCTGTAGTGTGCTGACCACCTCCTGCATCTTGGCGCGGCCCAGGTCCAGGAAGCTCTCGATGAGGTCCCCGTCGATGAAGCCCGTGGCCTGCTCAGTCTTACGCTCCGTATGGAAGGACCTCCAGGTGCCACAGAGTCAAGGAAGACAAATAAACACACACCTACACACATACCCCTACAGCAAAGCCACTCTTCTTACAGGGAACTCTGTCCTTTTGAGTACCGGAACCTGCATTTTTTTTGGTTTGAGTACTCATAGAATGTTCACTCTAAAATATGAGTACATGTACTGAATAATTTAAATGAGCAGCGGCCCCTAAAATGAGAACTGGCACATTTTTCATATTAATTCAAGCTCTGCTTCAAACTAAGTTATTCTTAAAAACAAAAGTACAGCGTAAGTGATTTTAGACCACTATAAGAGTCTGCTTCTCAAATATGTGATTCTTAAGGCTGGCACAATTACTGTATAACCGTGAAACCGACGGTTATGGATGAAGACCGTCTTGAAAATAAAATACCCGTTATAACCATTTTGGGGGGGTTCGAACAGCTGACGGCCGGGAATTTGTGCGGTTGAGTCCGTTTCTGTGTTAACATGGACTCTTAACAACTTGATGAAACTTTGTTGTTCCTTGCTGAAACAAGCAAGGTGTTGTAGTGAACAAGTCTTCGGTTGCCTAGGCAACACCCCCTCCCTGCAGCAGCACATAAATAGTGAACAGAAGTGAATAGAACAGGCTTGGAACCTCTAACCCTTGCAATTTTACTGGTAAACTGATGGGTACACATGCAATGGCTGCCTGGTATTGTTTTATTTTATTTTTGAGCTTACAGCACCTGGTATTCCCAGGCGGTCTGCCATCCAAGTACTAACCAGGCCCGACCCCGCTTAGCTACCAAGATCAGGTGTGTTCAGGGTGTTATGGCCAAAAGCGTATTTTCTTTACCCAATTTTCTCTCAGAATTACGATCTTTGGCTCATCGCTGCAACTCCCCATTGGGCTCAGGAGAGGCAAATGTTGAGTCATGCGTCCTCCAAAACATGACCTGCCTGGCCACGCCACTTATCACACTGCTCACTTAAACCGGAAGTCAGCTGTACCAATGTGTCGGAGGAAACACTGTTCGACTGATGACTGAGGTCAGCTTGCATGTGCCCGGCCCTGCCACAAGGAGTCACTAGAGCACGATGAGCCAAGGAAAGCCCCCGGGCCAATCCCCCCCTTACCCCGGACGGCTCTGAGCCAATTGTGCACCGTCCTATGGGGCTCCCGGTCACGGCTGGCTGTGACACAGCCTGGGATCAAACCCCAGGATGTTGGGCGCCTCAGCACTGCGATGCAGTGCTTTTGACCGCTGCGCCACTCACTCAGGACTGCCTGGTATCGTGATGCAATAATTTCCATGGTAATGTAGAATCATTGACTTGAATTGGGACGCCCGTTCTATTCATTCTATTTTTATGGCAGCACATGCAGTCAGGAGCGGAGGAGCGGCTAATCGAACGGTTATTACAGTGACCGCAGTCATTTGGCTGGCCAATTACCGCTATCCAAAATTCCATGACCATCACAACCCTATTGATTCTTCCCTGTAATCAAGCACTGTCCCATCTTATATGGATGACAGGCAGTCGTGTCACACACACGGCTACATGTCAACTTCAGGCTGTCGCTTCATTCACACATGACACGGTAAAACACAGCACCTTTTCATTCATTCATTTATTTACAGGCATGTTATGACAACCATTACCATTCTGACAGCGCACGTCAAGGTAGGTGGTACCAAGCTTTGCCACCCGTGACAGTGACGCTCACCGGTTCTGAAAAGGCACTTTCAATGTGATACACAGGGGCAGGTATTTGTCCACGTGCGCGTACGTGAACACACACACACACACACACACACACACACACACACACACCAGAAGGAAAGGATATAAGCTGTGCTCGATCTTGCCCACGCTCTTGATGACCTTGTTGAGTCGGTTCTGCAGGTCCAGCAGCAGGCTGTACCAGCCCTCGGACAGAGAGGTCACCAGACCTAGAGACACAAGACAGATGGCTTGTCATTTTTTGGAGAAAAGAAAAAGGAGAACCGAAATGGATGATGTGTGCAGATCCGTACGCTCGCTGGTGCTCGCCACTCATAAGTAGTGAAGGAGAAAAGATGGAAGCTGAGAGGGAATTTGAGTGTGGGTTGTCTGACTGAGGGAAGGTGAAACAACTTTCAGGAGAATTGTGAAGGTGCCTCAGTGAAATAATAGTCATTGCAGAACTTCAGTGAACACTCCAAGCCTTCATTCCCCTTTCTTTATTACCACAGCTATGAAAGAAATGGAGAAAGTAATGTCACTTAGAAGTTACTTTTGTCCCCTCTCCACTGCTTCCCACCTCTCATCCTTAAGATGGGTGCTTATGAAGTTGAGGAAAATCTGTAGAGCGGACCGCTTCACTAACATTACATAGCCAAAAAAAAGACATGAGGGCATTTGGGACCTTGAAACCGGCATCAGTACTGCTTCAGTAGGCACCAGAAAAACAACATTTTGAAACCCAAGTGCTGCTACAGAAACATGTCCAATAAGAACACAGATCTCTCTCTTGCAGTCACAAAATGTTGTGCTACTGCATGCTCCACTGAATGAAGACGACCTTGGGGTGTATTCATTACTGCAAACTAACAAACCATAACAAAACGTTTTGCAACGAAAAAACAAGCATTGCTTATTGGACGAATTCAGGTTAGGCCCTTCCTGTTTCGCCCTGTTTGCTTCCATTTGGTTTCTAGTGAATACACCCCGGCGTGTGGCAGTGGGGGCCATTACCGATCATGCCGTTGACGGTGCCGAAGAGCACGGAGCCCTGCGTGGGGGTGGAGCTCTCGCCCAGGTTCTGCAGCACCAGTGACCCATGGGAGAAGACGTTGACAAACTCCCCCAGGTGGAACACGCCCACCTCCTGCAGGTGTTGTCGCTCCTCATCTGTCGTGGCCGCACTGCCGAGGGAGAGAGAGGGGGAGAGAGCTCAACTTCTATTTTGGTCCTAATTATTTCATGCTTTGGCAATGTGTACCCATTTATTTCATTCTAAAAAAGCTACATTTAACTGAATTTAATTGAGTGAAAGTGTCAGAGATAAAGCGAAGGATACAGAGGCAGGAAGAAAAATATATATGGGAAAAGCAATAGATGTAGATGAGAGGTAATGAGTAAGAAATAAGAAAGGTATATTGATAAACAGAATACAAATTTTATGACTGAAAGCGAAAGAGCACAGGAGGAAGGACGAGGGAGAGAAGACAGAGAGAAACGGTGGCATCCACAAACATGTGAGAGAAAGATAAAGCTCAATGGAATTCAGTGATCATGGATGATTAACTCGACGGCTTATGGAGGACGGCGGTGAGCGTGTGAGGACATGTCAAGGTCGGCCTCCATCTCAATTAGTCTTTCTGCGATTCTACGCATACTATTTCTTCGCCTCCTAAACCGTATTAGAGGTCTCTTCCTTCTGAGGCGAGAGGATTCCACCTCACCTGTCTTTTTGACACACAAAGAGGTTGAAGGCATTCTCCGCCCCCAGGAAGTTGTCATCGTCCAAGATCTCCACAGCACTCATCCAGTTGGGATTGAAGTCACGGGCGATCTGAGAAGAGTGACAGTAGAAAAGCAGTCGTATCACCAGTGGCTCAATTCAATTCCATTCAATAAACTTTATTCATCCACCAAACAATGGTTCTAACTCATAACTCAAGTTCTTATTCATTGCAAGTGTTTGGTGTTGAATCCTCCTCGATATAGCCCATGAGAAATGAGTACGACAAAATAAAAGCATTCAAATCTATATTTTGGAGAATGCTGTATTCCAAGGGGGAACCGCCCACGATGAAAAAATCTGTACATGAGCAAAACCAAAATAAATCGTCATTTAGACCTTATAAAGCTAGTCTGTGTTCCAATTCTACACCCTCCTCCTTGAAGTGTGGCATTGAGCACATCCCCCATCCTCTTAGGGGAAAGGGTGGAGAATTGGGACACTGGCAGGGCCTCTCTTAGTATCATTCCTTACCTCCTCAAAGTTGCCCTCCATGGGTTTATAGGCCAGCAGCAGCACAGACCTCATCAGGTCTCCCACCAGGATGAAATCTCCTTTGGTCTTTAGGTAGAGTGCCATGATATTGTTGTAGTGGTTACACTCTGTCCTCAGCTCCTTCTCAGCGGTCCACTCGTACAGACGCACCTGGGGCGTGCGCACATTGATGATGCGTTGATATTGACATACACAATTGTCGAGGAGCAGTCTAGACGCTGCAGTGTAGTTTCAGAGTAACAAGGACTCGAAAGCACCAAGGTTGTTTTTGTAGGAGACATGTATATCATACAATTACAAGAAATACCCCCTTCAATGTTCCTTTAGATTCCAAAGAATACTACTGGATAGACTTAAATTAACTAAATTCTCTGTAATTCAAGTTTATCCCTAACACCCATTCCGTATGGTTGTGGGTCCCATAACTACAGTTTCACTGTGGCAGCCATTATGGCTAGTACGGTCCATTGTTGAGGAAGCACTGAATTTGACAAGGCAGCAACACCAAGAGAGAAATAAAACATCTGCGGAATGTCTCCTTTAATCTTCTTTGTTTTTTATGCCAAGTAACATGGGGCGAATCCTAACTTTCACATAAATCAAATATTCACTTAGTGATGCATTAATGGCAATGAGAGACAAAGTGAAAGTTTTAATTTTAGTGGATGGAAAAATGTCCCTACATGTGAGTATCTACAACTATAACCTGTAAAATAGGAGCTGGCTTTAAAAACTTCTACTTTCAAACCATCAAAAGTGAAATACTCACTGTGCTGTTGATGCTGGCCAGCAGTTTGCCATTGAACTCCACTATGGAGTAGACGGCTCCCTTAACCTCCTTCTCTGCCACCGTCTGCAGCTTACCTACACAGATGAAGAGAAATAACACAGTCTGGGTCAGGGTTGGTGTTACAGTAGCCTGAAATCCAAACTGCTATGTTTTGTTTAACCATTTCTTTCACCGTGAAAGAATGTTGAAACTGAGCATAATGGTTTGGATTCCAGGATAAAAAAAACAACAAAATGGTTAAATGCAGCATATCAGTTTGGTTTTCAGGCTAGTGTTATAGCTCTCTGATACAGTATTTACAGCATTTGTTCACTCGGAGTCATCTATCTTAATGACTGAGATGATTATCGATAGGAAGGTGCTATCAGGCACTATCAAGGGAGGAAGAGGCATGGAACGAGTGAGGAAAAGGTGAGTGAGAATGAGTGAGAGAAAAAGACGAGGGGCTCCTGTAGCTCAGTTGGTAGAGCATGGCGCTTGCAACGCCAGGGTTGTGGGTTCGATTCCCATGGGGGGCCAGTATGAAAAATGTATGCGCTCACTAACTGTAAGTCGCTCTGGATAAGAGCGTCTGCTAAATGAGTAAAATGTAAATGTAAGAAGAGACTGTAGAAGGAAGTGTAAGAGAGTGAGTAAAAAAATTGGTGGATTGCAAGAGGGGGGGTGAAAGAGAACGACAGGAGAAGAAAGATGGGAAAGAGTGAGTGAGAACAATGAGAATGAAAGAAAGATAGAGAGAAAAAGTTAATCCTAACCGTCAGTGTAGTGGAAGACGATGATGCGGCCTTGCTTGGGCTCCGCCTCCTCTGGGTAGACCATCGCTGTGCCGACGATAAAGTAGACTGAGGGGTCCCTGCCCAGGCGGCAGGATACCATGCTGAGGGCGTACTCACTCTGGAGGAACTGGTGGGCGTGGAGCACTGGGAGGATGAACACACGTGTAAAAATCCCACTATTGAGGACAAATCACCACAAAAAGGTGAGAATTGTGTGTACTCCTCAAGCGTACAATCACCAGCTCACCAATCACCAGTAACAGATCAAATTAATTCACTTCAAATTTACAAATGTTGTCTTTAATCAAGACAGTTTTTAGGGGGAACTAACTTACCTTCGAAGGTGTGTTGGTCGACCACCAGGAGGCTGTGCACCTCCACCTCCTCCCCGAAGGAGGTCTCGTGTGGGGAGGTGCTGCTGGGGAACAGCTTACTGGAGCTCACACTGCTAGACAGAGCCTGGGGAGAGGTAAAAAGAGAGGAGATACGAAAGGCAGAGAAAGTGGGAAAATATGAAAACCCCAGACTATGCACACCCACAAGGCTAGGGAAAAAGGGAGTAGGTTCTCTTCCTCACCTACAAGTCTTGTAAATCATATTTTTTTCTCCTTACTTATTTTTAATCATTATGTGCAATAAATCTAAACTAAGTAATCTGGACAGCTTGTCAGCCAAGCGATGTGCATCACTAGCATTCAAGGCATTTTGCCCAAAAACACATCATTGCACTAACACTGCTAAATAGAATGCAGTAACTCTCTCTGAATGCTGATGCTTTAGTTCATATAGAGCGAAGTTTACAGATATTTCCAGACTGTTATTCTACAAAACACGCAGTTGCACTTAAGTCACGATGCATCATGAAAAACGTTGAATGTGGGAAACAAGGCTCAGGGCCCATATTCGAAAGGCGTTGATCAGCACTCCTACTCTGAGAAGATGTATGAATACGGGCCCAGAATAGGAGATCTTGGCAGTGGTACATTGAAACACCAGATGGTGTGCAGCTACCTGAGTGCTAGCACTGGGGCGCACTGCTGCCGTGGTCCCGCTGGCATCTTGCATCTCCACGCGGCTAGACAGCACCCCGAAACACTGAGACACCTCCTGGTAACAGATCCTCCTGAGAGAGGGAGGGAGAGAGCAGGGGGAATAAAGTGGAGAGATAGAAAGGGGGAGCGAGTAAGTGAGAGAGGGAGCGAGATCGAGAGAAAAAGTGTCCCAAAAGAAAGACAAATGTTAAATCCATTGCAAAGATATACTTCTACTTTGTGTAACTATTTCTACTGGTGTTGCTCCCTCTTACCTGGGAGACTCGTAGAGGGGAACCGTGCGAATGTGGAGCTTTTGGATCTCGTCGATGGTGCCGATGGTGAGAGTGCTGTTGTTGGCCAGAGCCAGACTGCCAAAGACACACACAGGTTACAACCACACACCAACAACAACAGATAAGTTACATATTACTTCTAGCTTTGTAATCATTCCGATTCTTTTCTTAGATTCCTTGAATGAGAAAAATAAACACAACGGAAGTCTCAGTCTCCTCGCCACCATTTGCGCTGCTTTAAAAACACAGGGAAAAACAGTCTGTTAAACCTGTTGAATTCGTCTCCCACATCAGTCCAAATGGAGAAGAAGCTAAGGAAGCCACTTTAGACTATTGAGATGCACGTGCCTAGGGCTGTGGCGGTCATGAAATTAACAAACACATTAAGCATCTCCTGGCTTCCACGCATAGCCTACAAGCCACTTAATGCATTAAAATAAATTACTGTAACAACATTGTAGAATTGAAATGATAGGAATTAACGGTTGATTTACTACTGGCGATACAGTGCATTCGGAAAATATTCAAACCCCTTGACTTTTTCCACATTCTATTACGTTACAGCCTTATTCTATAATGGACTAAATAGTCCCCCCCATCAATCGACACACAATACATAAGTATTCAGACCCTTTACTCAGTACTTTGTTGAAGCACCTTTGGCAGTGATTACAGCCTCTAGTCTTCTTGGGTATGACTCTACAAGTTTGGCACACCTGTATTTGGGGAGCTTCTCCCATTCCTCTCAGCAGATCCTCTCAAGCTCTGCACAGCTATTTTCAGGTCTCTCCAGAGATGTTCTATCGGGTTCAAGTCTGGGCTCTGGCTGGGCCACTCAAGGACATTCAAAGACTTGTCCCGAAGTCATTCCTGCGTTGTCTTGGCTGTGTGCTTAGGGTCTGAGGTCCTGAGCGCTCTGGAGCGGGTTTTCATCAAGGATCTCTCTGTACTTTGCGCTGTTCATATTTCCCTCGATCCTGACTAGTCTCCCAGTCCCTGCCGCTGAAAAACATCCCCACAGCATGATGCTGCCACCACTATGGTTCACCGTAGGAAAGGTGCCAGATTTCCTCCTGACGTGACGCTTGGCATTCAGGCCAAATAGTTGAATCTGGGTTTCATCAGACCAGAGAATCTTGTTTCTCATGGTCAGAGTCCTTTAGGTGGCTTTTGGCAAACTCCAAGCGGGCTGTCATGTGCCTTTTACTGAGGAGTGGCTTCCGTCTGGCCACTCCACCATAAAGGCCTGATTGGTGGAGTGCTGCAGAGATGGGAGAACCTTCCAGAAGGACAACCATCTCCACAGAGGAACTCTGTCAGAGTTACCATTGGGTTCTTCGTCACCTCCCTGACCAAGGCCCTTATTCCCCATTGCTCAGTCTGGCCAGGCTGCCAGCTCTAGGAAGAGTCTTGGTGATTCCAAACGTCTTCCATTTCAGAATGATGGAGGCCACTGTGTTCTTGGGGACCTTCAATGCTGCAGACATTTTTTGGTACCCTTCCCCAAATCTATGCCTCGACACAATCCTGTCTCGGAGCTCTACGGACAATTCCTTCGACCTCATGGCTTGGTTTTTGCTCTGACATGCACGGTCAACTGTGGGACCTTATATAGACAGGTGTGTGCCTTTACAAATCATGTCCAATCAATTGAATTTACCACAAGTGGACCCCAATCAAGTTGTAGAAACATTTCAAGGATGATCAATGGAAACAGGATGCACCTCAGCTCAATTTCGAGTCTCATAGCAAAGGGTCTGAATACTTATGTAAATAAGGTATCTGTTTTTTATATTGAATACATTTGCAAACATTTCTAAAAACCTGTTTTCGCTTTGTTATTATGGGATAGTGTGTGTAGATTGAGGGAAAAAAATATTTAATCCATTTTAGAATAAGGCTGTATCGTAACAAAATGTGGAAAAAGGGAAGGGGTCTAAATACTTTCTGAATGCTCTGTATATGTAATGGGGAATTGACCTACACTAACAATCAATGTGTTTGTATGTATATATATATATATATATATATATATATGCAAAAAAAAAGACATGGGGGATTGGAAGTGATGCAGACAATTACATTGATGTAAGTTACAATCTATCTGCAGTATTAAAGCTGATCTACCCCCTAAAAAAAAACAATCAAAGCAAACAATTCACACAATGAAGTTATGAGACAATGAATGTGCACAAATTGCCGGTTAAGAGCGCACTCTGGAGAGAGAAGGGCATTGTGCATCTGGGCCATGGTCAATCCCACGTCTGCATTGGCCATGCAGCATTTACGGTGATATGGCCTCAGCAGAAGTCATGGCATTCATACTTCTTATGCTTCACAGAGTAGTGCAGAGCTTTTGTCAAGGAAGTGAGTTTGTGTTTATACAGGATGTACTGCCCCCACCTACCATCAACCAATCATGTCAATGCGGAGCTATACAGAGCCCTCCGCATAGTTACACAATTTGGGAAGCGCAGGGCGATGTGGTACGGAGCTTGATTTGGCCACTGCATGCCTCCGGAGGCACTGCATTTGCGTCACACCCTCCATATGGAGCCTCTGACAACATTTTCAGATCAAGCATAAAATGGCTTTTAGTCTAGGCCTTTAGTCTTAGTTCACTGAGACGGGCGCACATTTATTTATTTTATTTATATATACAGTTGAAGTCGGAAGTTTACATACATTTAGGTTGGAGTCATTAAAACTCATTTTTCAACCACTCCACAAATTTCTTGTTAACAAACTATAGTTTTGGCAAGTCAGTTAGGACATCTACTTTGTGCATGACAAGTAATTTTTCCAACAATTGTTTACAGACAGATTATTTCACTTATAATTCACTGTATCACAATTCCAGTGGGTCAGAAATTTACATACACTAAATTGACTGTGCCTTTAAGCAGCTTGGAAAATTCCAGAAAATGATGTCATGGCTTTAGAAGCCTCTGATAGGCTAATTGACATCATTTGAGTCAATTGGAGGTGTACCTGTGGATGTATTTTAAGGCCTACCTTCAAACTCAGTGCCTCTTTGCTTGACATCATGTGAAAATCAAAAGAAATCAGCCAAGGCCTCAGAAAAAAAATGGTAGACCTCCACAAGTCTGGTTCATCCTTAGGAGCAATTCCCAAACGCCTGAAGGTACCACGTTCATCTGTACAAACAATAGTACGCAAGTATAAACACCATGGGACCACGCAGCCTACATTCCGCTCAGGAAGGAGACGCGTTCTGTCTAGAGATGAACGTACTTTGGTGCGAAAAGTGCAAATCAATCCCAGAACAGCAAAGGACCTTGTGAAAATGCTGGAGGAAACGGGTACAAAAGTATATATATCCAGAGTAAAACGAGTCCTATATCGACATAACCTGAAAGGCCGCTCAGCAAGATAGAAGCCACTGCTCCAAAACCGCCATAAAAAAGCCAGATTACTTTGCAACTGCACATGGGGACAAAGATCGTACTATTTCATAGTTTTGCTGTCGTCACTATTATTCTACAATGTAGAAAATAAGAAAAAATTAAGAAAAACCCTTGAATTAGTAGGTGTTCTAAAACTTTTGACAGGTAGTGTGTGTGTATGTATATATATATATATATATATATATATATATATATATATATATATATATATATATATATATATATATATTGGTTACTGCTCAACTAAAACAATCTCGGTCAACCAACAGCCTAACGACCAACCAATCGACCAGTCGACTAATTGGTGTCAGCCCTAGAGCGAGAAATTAATATTCCAAACAGTCTGGGACAGTTGTGGGATGCGATAGATCCCACATTAATACAACCACTAGCATCAAAAAAACAGTTTTAAGCAATGAGCCTGATGCAACAGATCAGAACATTTAGCTTAAATGTTGATAAACTATTAGGCTATTTCTTCACAATATAAGCACAGCAATGCGCACCCGGAAGTAGGCTAGAAGCGCGAATGTTCCATTGGCAGGACAACACCATTCTCAAAAGTGACCGCACATGCGATTATGCATGTTATGCTTTTATTATAAAGATTCATTTATATGGTGAAAATTATCTTCCCCAAACTTGAAACTCACGCGCTGCGTATGTATGCCAGTTTGGCTCTACACCCGCTGTAAAGTGGTTTAATGTGCTTCATTTTAAGGTGTTATTTGGCCACTTTAGTTGTGATACAAACCTTCTCAAAACATATAGGCCTATGCGCTAGGCTACATGAGGTGTGTAGCCTCGTGTAAAGAGAAGCAATATGCTTAATATTAGGAAAGTTGAGAAATAAATATAGTAGGCCGAGCCTATAGAAAGCTGATGGGATCCTCCTCTTTTTAATAGAGGCCATCACTCTGTTTTCTCACGCAATTGCATAGCCTATAGAAATGTTGCGCAACATGAGCTCATGGGCTCTCATAAAGTGTTTGATTAGATTTTCGATTACATTTCCATTGATGTCAGAGTGATTAGAGGGACAATAGAGTGCTGAGTACCAGGCAGTTAGCAAGTTTGGTAGGCTACTAATGACCATCAACAGCATCAGAGCTTGGAGAAGCCTAATTACCGTGACTAAACGGTCATGTAGAATTTGACTGCCATCATGACTCGTGACCGCCGGTGTGGCGGTAATACGGTCACCGTAACAGCCCTACGCGTGGCTGACTAACCTGTCGGGGTAGCCCTCGGAGTTGAGCGGGCACATGTAGTTGACCTCCTTGAGGTTGACATTGGAGAAGACCAGCTTGTGGTTGGAGGAGTAGATGACGGTGGGCCGGTCGGAGCAGGCAAACACGTTGGAGGTGGACAGGGAGCGGAAGGTCCTCAGCACTGTGGGCTGGGTGCCCAGGGTCACCTTCTTACGCTCGCTCAGCACGCCTGGTGGCAACACAACAGGGTCAATGTCAACGATTTAACAATACGTTTGCCAACCTGCCAGGGTTAAGTGCACTTTCAATTCAGTCTATTCAGGAGATAAGTTGCAATTCCAATTCCAAACCATCTCCATTTTCAATATACACTGAGTGTCAATAACCTTAGGAACACATGCTCTTCCCATGACATACACTGACCAGTTGAATACAGGTGAAAGCTATGATCCCTTATTGATGTCACCTATTAAATCCACTTCAATCAGTGTAGATTAAGGGGAGGAAATAGGTTAAAGAAGGATGTTTAAGTCTTGAGACATGGATTGTGTATGTGTGCCTTTCAGAGGGTGAATGGGAGAGAAAATATTGAAGTGCCTTTGAACAGGGTATGGTAGTAGGTGCCAGGCGCACCGGTTTGAGTGTGTGAAGAACTGCAACACTGCTGGGTTTTTCACTCTCAACAGTTTCCCGTGTGTATCAAGAATGGTCCACCACCCAAAGGACATCCAGCCAACTTAACACAACTGTGGAAAGCATTGGCGTCAACATGGGCCAGCATCCCTGTGGAACGCTTGACACCTTGTAGAGTCCATGCCCTGACAAATTGAGGCTGTTTTGAGGGCAAAAGGGGGTGCAACTCAATATTAGGAAGGTGTTCCTAATGTTTTGTACACTCTGAATTTCCAATGAAGAGTTTGAAATTTTCTTTACATTTTCCAATACATTTTCAGAATTCTGAAACAGAATCGAACTGCAGCTTTTAAGAAACAATGAACAGGCCTATTAACAGCTTCCTATTTGACATTTCTTAACCTAATTTGTTCTATCAATGAATTACATGATGGTGCAGTTAACTGTCTGGAATGTTTATTCAAATGTGACTCAATCAAAAGGCAACAACACAATGTATTGCTCCAGCAGCCTGACCTGTCGTCAGGTCCAGGCCGAAGTAGAAAAGTGCTCCGTCTCCCAGGGCACACAGCAGGTAGAAGCTGCCCTCGAATGTCGTCATCAGGATGGAGCGAGGGATAATTTCTGTACGCACACAAACACACACAGAAACACACAGATATACACAAACGTGTCAAATGTGTGAAAAGCTTTGGAATAGCAGCAGAATTCCACTGTCAATTCAAAACAACTCTATTATTCATCCCCGAGGGGCAAATATGAAGGCATTAACAGCTAGGTCAAACATAACATCCTCCACATGGTTGTGCAACATTGCAAATGGATCTAGGACGTGTGGAACCAATAGAGTGCTTCTGTCCCTTAGGATTCCCTCCCCTTTCATGGACAAGTCACACAGGCTTTGAATAGATGGGTTTATAAACACATCCAAAAAGATTAACAGGAGCAGGAAAAAGAGAATGTCCAATAAAGAGAAAAAAGGGAATGTGTGCCCACTGTTGTGCTGCTCCCAATCATGATATTTTAATAAAATGTTGATATTACAGAAGCTTTATTAATAGATCACGTTTCGGAGCAACAAAACAGTGGGCGGACATTAGGGATGGGCATTTGAAAAAATTTCTGTGTTCGAGTACTCTCAAAAATAATTTAGCGTACTCGAGTACTAGCATGTTAGCGTAAAATGGGGCTGCGATAACAGTTGCTCCAATTACTGGTTGTTCTGATACACAACTGAAAACTAAACTAATATTTTCACTGACAGACTCCAAACAATAAACATATCTTAGCGTTAGAAATGTTGTCAGCGCTTATAAATTTAGCCTGCTAAATAGTTGCATTTCTAAAAATATTGAACTTGTATTCGATTAATAGTCACCGAATACAAAACCTTGAACCGAGTATTCGAGTACAGTGGACATTAGCTTTTTCTCGAAGTTACACAGACTTACCTGGCTACACAAAGGTTAAAATCAGTTGCTCCATCTATCCATCCATCCCTCACTACCCTTTAGTACACCTCTGTTGAAGCTCCAACCCCCCTCTCACCTCCTCCGAGCATCTCCTTGTGCAGGGCGGTGAAGCAGGGCAGCTTGAGGACCCGTGCCGAGATGTCCGTCCACAGGCCCACGGCGCAGAGGGGCGACTCTCCGCCCTCCCCCAGGGGCGTGATGTCTAGGCAGGCCACCTCGTGCTCCATCTCCACCGTGCTGAAGGGGGACAGACAGAAGGGCATGGGATTGATTTTTTTTCTGTCTTTCATTTTTAACTTTATTTTATACCTAATATGTATTTTTACTCCAAATACAAACTTATACAAACAACGACTACATCTCACCTGCCCCGCATGCTCACACCCCCATCCCTATTGTCTGCATTATTGTTCGCCTTCAATTGTAACAATTTGTTTTTCTCTGTCACCCATGGTATTTCAATAATAAATAATTCAATTTTTCCATTGTGTTAATGATGGTGGATTGATTGATTTCCACGTTCTTAGTATACGTTTTTTCAAGATGAGTGATGAAGAGAATCGTCCAACCCATTGTGTATTTCACTACACCCCCATATGGGATTGGATTTACATTGTGTAGCCCAGATTTACTTAATTGGATATTTGTTTTGCCCCATTGTGTGTGGGTAACAGCCCACTCTCAAAAAGGCACAGCTTTTGCTACAGCTCAGCATCAACAGCCACTAAAACAGTGTCTGCTGGACCAGACCACATTGGTAGAGCCTTCCCTGGCCAGCAGTGTAAGACCAGCTCAGGCATGGTGATGGCCTATAGAGCTGAGTGTGTGTCTAACAGTGCATTCTGAAATTATTCAGACCCCTTCCTTTCTTCCACATTTTCTTACGTTGCAGCCTTATTCTAAAATGGATTAAATTACTTTTTTTCCCCTCATCAATCTACACACAATACCCCATAATGAGAAAGCAAAAACAGAAACACCTTATTTACATAAGTATTCAGACCCTTTGCTATGAGACTCGAAATTGAGCTCAGGTGCATGCTGTTTCCATTGATCATCCTTGAGATGTTTCTACAACTTGATTGGAGTCCACCTGTGGTAAATTCAATTGATTGGACATGATTTGGAAAGGCACACACACCTGTCTATATAAGATCCCACAGTTGACAGTGCATGTCAGCGCAAAAACCAAGTGGAAGGAATTGTCTGTAGAGCTGAGACAGGATTGTGTCAAGGCACAGATCTGGGGAAGGGTACCAAAAAATGTCTGCAGCATTGAAAGTCCCAAAGAACACAGTGGCCTCCATTATTCTTAAATGGAAAAGGTTTGGAACCACCAAGACTCTTCCTAGAGCTGGCCGCCCGGCCAAACTGAACAATCGGGGGAAAAGGGCCTTGGTCAGAGAGGTGACCAAGAACCCGACGGTCACTCTGACAGAGCTCCAGAATTCCTCTGTGGAGATGGGATAACCTTCCAGAAGGACAAACAATTTTGTAGCACTCCACCAATCAGGCAGTTATGGTAGAGTGGCTAGACGGAATCGACTCCTCAGTAAAAGGCACGACAGCCTGCTTGGAGTTTGCCAAAATGCACCGAAAGGACTCTCAGACCATGAGAAACAAGATTCTCTGGTCTGATGAAACCAAGATTGAACTATTTGGCCTGAATGCCAAGCGTCACGTCTGGAGGAAACCGGGCACCATCCCTACGGTGAAGCATGGTGGCAGCATCATGCTGTGGGGATGTTTTTCAGCGGCAGGGACTGGGAGACTAGTCACCATCGAGGGAGAGATGAACGGAGCAAAGTACAGAGACACGCTTGATGAAAACCTGCTCCACAGCGCTCAGGACTGGGGCGAAGGTTCACCTTCCAACAGGACAGTGACCCTAAGCACACAGCCAAGACAACGCAGGAGTAGCTTCGGGACAAGTCTCTGAATGTCCTTGAGTGGCCCAGCCAGAGCCCGGAATTTAACCCGATGGAACATCTCTGGAAAGACCTGAAAATAGCTGTGCAGCCACACTCCCCATCCAACCTGACAGAGCTTGAGAGGATCTGCAGAGAAGAATGGGAGAAACTCCCCAAATAGACGTGAGCAAAGATTGAAGCGTCATACCCAAGAAGACTTAAGGCTGTAATCGCTGCTTCAACAAAATGCTGAGTAAAGGGTCTGAATACTTATGTAAATGTCCTATTTCAGTTTATTTTATACATTAATAATAATAGCTGTAATCGCTGCCAAAGGTGATTCTACCAACTATTGACTCAGGGGTGTGAATTACTTGTACTTACTTATATCTCATTTCAATACATTTGCAAAAAAATATATACAAAAATGTTTTCACTGTCATTATGGGGTATTCTGTGTAGATCAATTTACACACAATACCCATCAATTTAATCAATTTTGAATTCAGGCTGTACCAACAAAATGTGGAATAAGTCAAGGGGTATGAATACTTTCTGAAGTCACTGTGTTAGTCATCTCTTCTGTTGATTCAACTTTAATTCACGCTTAAAGCTACAATTCAGTTGGCCTGGGGCTCACCAAGTCTCACGTGCTGTTTAACACTATAAATAAAGTTGAATTGGATTTGAGATGTGTGTACCTGATGTATTTAAGTTGTGTCTACCTGATCTGTTTGAGTTCCCCAGAGAGGATCTGGAGATAGTAGAGGGCGCGGCCCACGGCCAGCACCACCTGGGAGGAGTTACATGCGGCCACGCTGATGTTCCGGCCCTGTGGCTCCTTCCATTCAGACACCAGGGCCTTGCTGTCCTGCATCACCAGACGCACTCCGCCCGATGTGATCTGAATCACACACACACACAGTACACATGCATACAAATATATTGTCACCTTTGCAAGATTCACTATTTGAAAACTTTTGGTCTTCACATGTGTATTTGTTTGATTTACAACTGCACATTAAAAAATATATATCTTTGAGATTTAGATTTTTCAATGTAAAAAGTGGTCTGGAATAAATTATTCAAAATTCAAAATTAATTTGGTTGGAGGCAAGTGACTCTTGTTTATGTGTAATTTATCTCACCTGTGGTAAGTTTCAGGTGCCTACAGGGTAAAAATAGCCATTCAGTTTTGCAGAGAAAACAGAATATTCTGCTCCATTGAAAAAGTGCAAGGGTGCCAATATATTTGGCACCTTTGCACTTGTGTGTGTGTGTGTGTGTCTGTATGGCAGACGCACATAATGGAGCAGTGACTTTCTGATGAGGAACGGGCTGTCTTACCGTAGTGAGCTAGGTTATAGGCCTACATCATGGGCTGGATAGAAGCAGTCTACAGTCTTCAGAACTGGATAACAATTGCTTTATTTGCCTCAAAATAATAGAAGAAATAATATTGTTTGTTCTATCTCTCAAAGCTGTGATTGAGAATAGCCTATTCATAGGCTACTCTTGTTATTTTTGAAAGGCACGACAACTTTAGAACAACACCTTCGTAGGCTAGAATATTTGGGAAATAAGCTCATGTTCATAACTTGAACATATCTTAATGCTTTTACGATTCGCCTAGTAGGAGGATAGGTTATTGGCCATTTGGTTTTAAACCTAGCATGGAGGGATTTTCCCGACCAGGGATACCTAGTCAGTTGTACAACCGAATGCATTCAACTGAAATATTGACTCAGGAGTATGAATACTTACGCAAATTAGATTTCTGTATTTCATTTTTAATAAATTAGCCAAACAAATTTAAAACATGTTTTCACTTTGTCATTATGGGGTATTGTATGTAGCTGGGGGAGAAAAACAATCAATGTAATCCATTTTGAATTCAGGCTGTAACACAACAAAATGTGGAATAAGTCAAGGGGTATAAATATTTTCTGAAGGCACTGTATATGTATTGCGATTCAATACTGCGATTTTATTGCGATTCGATATTTCAAACATATTGCTCACCATATGTCTGCCGCTGAGGGATAAGAGAGCCATGAAAAAGCTTTGATCAGTCGTGGAAATCAAACAGTTTTGGTGCAAGTACAGCCAATTAGTGCAAAAATAATATTGCGATAGTGAAAACGATACCATATATCATCAAAAATAATATCCCAATACGTAACTATCGACTTTTTCCCTCATCACTAGTGTGTGTGTGTGTGTTTGCGTTTGCATATACCTGGATGAGCTGCTGGTGGGCCACGTTGCCACAGTAGAAGGTCTGCAGGTTGTCCACAAAGCCAGGCAGCTCAGTCTCCTCCACCTCCTCCCCGCTCAGCATCAGCACCCTGACGACACACACAAACACAGAACGACTTATTATATACATGAACAAAAATAAACACAACATGTAAAGTGTTCGTACCATGTTACATGAGGTGAAATAAAAGATCCCCCGAAATTTTCCAAACACACAAAAAGCTTATTTCTCTCAAATGTTGTGCATTAATTTGGGATGTCCACCAAAGCTATTGCCAGATAATTTAATGTTAATTTCTCTACCATAAGCCGCCTCCAACGCCATTTTAGAGAATTTGGCAGTACATCCAACCGGCCTCACAACCGCAGACTACGTGTAACCACGCCAGCCCAAGACCTCCACATCCGGCTTCTTCACCTGCGGGATGGTCTGAGACGAGCCACCCGGACAGCTGATGAAACTATGGGCTTGCACAACCGAATAATTTCTGCACAAACTTTTGGAAACCATCTCAGGGAAGCTCATCTGCGTGCTCGTCGTCTTCAAAGTCTAGACCTGACTGCAGTTCTGTGTTGTTACCAACTTCAGTGGGCAAATGCTCACCTTCGATGGCCATTGGCTTGCTGGAGAAGTGTGCTCTTCTTGGATGAACCCCGGTATGGTGTCGTGTGGGCGAGCGGTTTGCTGATGTCAACATTTTGAACAGAGTGCCCCATGGTGGCGGTGGGGTTATGGTATGGGCAGGCATAAGCTACGGACAACGAACACAATTGCATTTTATCGATGGCAATTTGAATGCAGAGATACCGTGACGAGATCCTGATGCCCATTGTCATGCCATTCCAGGGCTTGACATTCACTTTCTTTGGTCACTTGACCTTTGGACAAGTAGGACATATTTTTTACTTGTCTGAACGCAGAAGTCACTACGCATTTGGCTGGCATGCTCGGGAGGGACGAGAGGAATCATTACATTTATCAAATATATTTAGTGGAATCAAGTATTTTCGAATAGCCTATTCCACTCTGGGTGGAGCTGTGGTACGAAAGAGATGTTTAGTAGCCTAGGCCTATCTGGCTATCTGTGTGTGCCGAAGCTCGCAGATGGAGCAAGTGACACAGTCAAAGAGCCTCGCTGGCTGTGCGGTCTTTTGATGGGTTGCATATCATTGTGGGCTGCAGAGCAACTCTGCTGTCCTCAGAACTGGATAATTATAAACTGATTCCAATTTTTTCCTCATCTTCCTCTCTTATTAGGCCTAGGCTACTATATGTGTTGTAGTAGGTTGGGACATTGCTAGAATAATATGGAAATAGGCCTCGGCCAACTACGCATTTCTTTCATAAGCATCCCTCAGCTGTAGCCTAAGTTTTCTATCCTAATTTGATTTCTCCATTTTGGTATTGTTTGCTCAATTTCACTTCTTGTGGCCTAAAATATTTGTAATTCAGAATAACATAGACTCCGACTTTCACAATTATTCCCATTTAAAAGCTGCAAACTTTAGGACATTAAACGCTTTATTAGAATAGTTTAGAAAAGACTCTTCATAACGGTCATTTGTCTTAATGCTTTTATGATATTTCAGTTAGTAGGATTAGGCTTTTGGTCGTTTGGTTCGCAATGGCAAGGAAGGATTTTTTTTCTTGGCCTCGCATGCATGCATCAACTGTAAGGTTTGTTTACATTTCTCAATAGATTTTTATATCTTGCCATTGTTTCTTCCCTCTCTCTCATTATTAGCTTAGGCCTCCCATGTATTTGGGTTGTACAAAAACAACTTACAACTTTGAGATTGATTGAGTGCTAGGCTTTCATTGTTTGATCATGAAATCTAGCATGCATTAAACTGAAAGAGTGACTTAGTAGGCCAAGTCATGTTCATATCAAATGGAGAGGAAATTGAACATTTGGGCTTCTACAACAATAAGACACTGGAGTGTCCGCTATAAAAATAGACTTAAGCTATTGGCCCAGATCATCCAACATTCAAGAGCGAGAAAAAACAAACATCTGACCGGATATTTTGCGATGCTTTGGTGAGACTCGTAGCTCTGGTTACATTGTTCTCTTGCTTTGTGTAAATATAACATATTAATTGAAATGGGTTATAGCAAATAGGAATATAGGCTATTTACTCAGAATGTCAACCATGCACTGCTCTGCTGTGCGCTGCGGCAGTGCCGCCGCCTGATCCAATTCTGATCGAAGTAATTGTTTGATTTTGTGATTTTTTTAAAACTTGTCCATTCGGACAACTGATATCTACATTCTGGTTGTCCGACTATTTATTTTACTTGCCCCGGACAAGAGGACAAGCCTTAATGTCGAGCTCTGCATTCATCCGCCGCCATCACCTCATGTTTCAGCATGATAATGCACGGCCCCATGTCGCAAGGATCTGTACACAATTCCTGGAAGCTGAAAAAGGCCTGCATACTCACCAGACATGTCACCCATTGAGCATGTTTGGAATGCTCTGGATTGACGTGTATGAAAGCATGTTCCAGTTCCCGCCAATATCCAGCAACTTCGCACAGCCATTGAAGAGGAGTGGGATAACATTCCACAGGCCATAATCAACAGCCTGATCAACTCTATGCGAAGGAGATGTCGCGCTGCATGAGGCAAATAAATGGTGGTCACACCAGATACTGACTGGTTTTCTGATCCACGTCCCTGTGACCAACAGATGCATATCTGTATTCTCCGTCATGTGAAATCCATAGATTAGGGCCTAATTTATTTATTTCAATAGACTGATTTCCTTATATGAACTGTAACTCAGTAAAATATTTGAAATTGTTGCATGTTGCGTTTATATTTTTGTTCAGTGTAAATAGACAATTTACATTATAAAAAAGTATTGCTCTCGCAATCAGATTGGCTTTCAGGCATGTCAGTCATTCGTCTTTTCCAACCAATAAGGATGCATGGACGCACTGCAGGGCTCTGCCCTCGACACCTCAAGTTAGCGAGTGTTCACATGCTGTTGCAAGAATAAGAAAGTGCTGAGCGACTGTTCACTTGCTGTTACCTAACTAAGTGTTGTGTGCGTCCATTGCAATAAGTGTAGTATCGTTATTATAAATTAAGATCTCAGCCAGGCCAGCCAAAAAGCTCCATGGCCTCAGGCCTTCTATTTCTATCTCTCTGACCATATATATTATTTAATGATGTCTAGATGGTATACTATTGAATTGTTTCTTATGTTTATTTTATGCCACAGTTTGCTCATCTGCTTATTGTTATACTGCATATGTAAATGTATCTTAGTATATCCTAATGATACTAATGATTGTATCGTTTCTCCTTTTAGAACCACACACAAAAACATAAATAACTTTATGGGCCTCAACATCATGTTCTGACCAGCACTATAGTGGGCAGATCTTAGTGAATCAGTTTAAGTGTAATAGCGGGTGAGAACGTTCAGTCGACCGCTCAGACGAGATCCAGCTGGCCGTTTTTTCATGGTCCTAGTTTTCACCGGATTTAGCGACCAACAGTTTTTTCATACATTTGATCATTTAAACCAGGGGTGTCAAACGTACGGCCCGCGGGCCGGATCAGGCCCGCAAACGGGTTTAATCCGGCCCGCGAGATGATTTCGAAAAAAATTAATAAATTTCGAAGTATAAAAATGCGCTGCAATTTTTCTATAAAATAAACTGCTGTTCCAATTGCGTCCACTGGATGGCGCAATAGCAATTGTGTTAAGCAAGCTAACTGTTTATACCGGGGCAGAGCAAGTAGGTCAAGCACGTGCTGCCAATGAGCTACTTTGTTTTGCCCGCGATATTTATTACGGCTTCTACTTTTAACATTATGTGCTTTGGCACCCTCATTGCCCCAATATGTCTCTGTCAAAAAAGAGAAAAGTGGACGCAGAGTGCAGAGTGTTCCAAGAAAAATGGTCATCCTATTTAATCACGGAATTGAATGGGAAAGATGTATGTTTGGTGTGTTCAGAGCATGTTGCAGTGCTGAAAGAATATAACCTTCGTCGCCACTATGTGAGTCTACATGCCGACAAATATGACAACTTTCAAGGACAGCGGAGATGAGAGAAGGTGAATGAACTGTTGGCGGGTCTGAAGAAACAGCAGTCTGTGTTTACTCACAGCCGAGACATCAGTGACGCTGCAGTGAAAGCTAGCTACCTCATTGCTAATGAAATCGCAGTGGCTTCAAAACCATTTAGTGAGGGTGAATTTGTAAAAACATGCATGATGAAGGCAGCGGAGATTGTGTGCCCTGAAAAGCGGCAGGCTTTTGCAAATATCAGCCTGACAAGAAACACAGTTGCAGACAGGATTTCCGATCTTTCAGTGTATTTGGACAGCCAGTTGAAGCAAAAAGTAAAGTCATTTATTGCGTTTTCGGTTGCAATTGATGAAAGCACGGACATTACAGATGTTGCACAACTGGCCATTTTTTCATCCGCGGAGTTGATGACACATTGACCGTCACCGAGGAGTTCGTGGAGTTGGTGCTGATGACAGATACAACGACAGCAGCTGATATTTTTACCGCACTCGTCGGGCGCGCTGGACAGGTCGGAGTGGACTGGTCCCGCGCTGTCAGCCTGGCTACAGATGGTGCGCCCTCAATGATCGGGAAAAAAGCAGGCGTTGTGACAAAGTTCAGAGAGAAAGTGCAATCTGCAAATGGAGGACGTGATTTTTTGACTTTTCACTGTATTTTGCACCAGGAGGCTTTGTGTTGCAAGTCATTAAAAGATGGATAATGTCATGAAGGTGGTCATCCAAACTGTTAATTTCATCCGATCCAGAAGCCTGAATCACCGTCAGTTTGACAGCCTTCTCAGAGAGAAAGACCACATCTATGGCCTGCCATACCACACTGAGGTAAGATGGTTAAGCCGAGGTGCTGTGCTGAGGCGTTTCTTTGATTTACGAGAAGAAATTGAACAGTTCATGGAAGAAAAGGGCAAACCAGTGTTAGAATTTCATTCCGCAGAATGGATGCCGGACCTTGCATTTATGGTGGATGTTACAGAGCACCTGAATAACTTGAACAAACAGCTGCAAGGGCGCAACAAAGTTGTCACGCAGTATTATGACAGCATACGTTCTTTCAAGTTGAAGCTGTCATTGTGGGAGACGCAACTTGCCGGTGGTGATGCAGCTCACTTCCCCTGTCTGAAAAATGTGTGCGCGACCCAACATGTGGCAGACATGAAGCGGTTCAAAGATAAAATAACGGGACTGTTACGGGAGTTTGAGCAACGCTTTCAGATTTATGTTTATATGTTATGTTGATGTGCTATTGTTTTTAATTGATTTTATTTTATTTGTATATTTAACCTATTCTTGACTCTGTGGTTCTTGCACTTGTTTGGGGAACAGGATTTCATTATTTTTATCTACATTTCTGCCTGAGAAATGACACCCTGATATAGTTCTGTGATCTGTGAAACAGTTCTGTTAATCACTGAGGCATTGTGTGTTTGTGTGTTCTTTTTCTTTAGAATTTTCAAATAAACTTGACGTGTTTTATGATTAATAGTGATGTTGTGCTTGTACTATTTTGGACACACTGTCCTCAGGCTCCAGCTTTATGTTGTATGTTGATCGTATTAAAACAAAGAAAACAATCTGAAGTTGTTGTTTTTAAGTTATATATACCATGATTTTTCCGGTCCGGCCCACTTGGGAATAGATTTTCCTCCATGTGGCCCCTGAGCTAAAATGAGTTTGACACCCCTGATTTAAACCATTGTAAACTTGTCTCTCTTTGTTATAACTGGTGTCAAAATCTATCCATGTCAACAATGTCTGACTCTGAAATTGAATAAATGTTTTGTTTTATCAGTCTATTCTCCATTTTGTTATAATTGGTGCCAAATCAATAACAACCTGATCATGTAAACATGACACTGTGGCATTAGGCAAGGCTTCACCGGACTGGACAGGGAGTGATTGCATTGTGGTCAACCATGCAGAACCTTTCTATAAGGCCACCAATGGTTGTCTCACCTTGTCTGGCCCACGAAAGACAGGACCAGCATATCGTCTGTCTCCCTCCCAGCCTCTGAGCGAAGAGGCCACAAACCTGGGAGGACAACAAAAAAAATATGCAGGAAAATAAATGTCAAGCGCTCCACAGACCTAGAAAACAAGCAGCACTGTATTAGCTAGGTGGTGTTTCATTAGTGCAAACAACAGGAAATGTTTCAAAGTGTTTTGCAACAGAAAACTAGAATGAGCTTCTTATTTGGACTATTATTGGATTAAGTCTAGGTAGTCCCTCCCTGTTTTAGTCTGTTTACTTCCATTTAGGTGCCTAGTGAACCTAAATGTTCAGGACCCTGAACTAGAAAGGAGTCAACGCTGTACCTTGATTGATCCGTGCCGAAGCCACAGTCCTGGTGGGCCAAGGCAGGTTCTTATGGTTTCTATTCTCTATCTGAGCCTCATTGACTGACTAATTGCTTCTCATCAACGTGTTCACGAGTCAGTGGCCGATGCCTGGGACCATAAACGATTCAAAAATGTAATTCAACTACAATCAAAAAATGGCAAAGATTACAGATGCAAGCAATTTGGAGAAAATCCCACTGAAGCCCCGTTTCCACTGGCACTTTGAAGTCAACCCAGGTTGGGCTGGCCTTGGTGGGCTAGCTCAAATTGCATTTCCACTGCCTCCAGAAATTAGAAATGATGTCATGTTGCTAGGTAGCCAATATGTGACTGTAGCTGGCTTCGCTAATGTTGCTAGCAAGATTTTGTAACTAACGTTATCTCATACTCTTGCCAGTGCCAGCCAGACTCACTCAGAGCCATGTAAACTCAGCAAAAAAAGATACGTCCCTTTTTCAGGACCCTGTCTTTCAAAGATAATTCGTAAAAATCAAAATAACTTCACAGATCTTCATTGTAAAGGGTTTAAACACTGTTTCCCATGCTTGTTCAATGAACCATAAACAATTAATGAACATGCACCTGTGGAACGGTCGTTAAGACACTAACAACTTACAGACGGTAGGCAATTAAGGTCACAGTTATGAAAACTTAGGACACTAAAGAGGCATTTCTACTGACTCTGAAAAACACCAAAAGAAAGATGCCCAGGGTCCCTGCTCATCTGCGTGAACGTACATTAGGCATGCTGCAAGGAGGCATGAGGACTGCAGATGTGGCCAGGTCAAAAAATTCCAATGTCCGTACTGTGAGACGTTTAAGATAGCGCTACAGGGAGACAGGACGGACAGCTGATCGTCCTCGCAGTGGCAGACCACGTGTAACAACACCTGCACAGGATGGGTACATCCAAACATCACACCTGCGGGACAGGTACAGGATAGCAACAACAACTGCCCGAGTTACACCAGGACTGCACAATCCCTCCATCAGTGCTCAGACTGTCCGCAATAGGCTGAGAGGGGCTGGACTGAGGGCTTGTAGGCCTGTTGTAAGGCAGGTCCTCACCAGACATCACCGGCAACAACGTCACCTATGGGCACAAACCCACCGTCGCTGGACCAGACAGGACTGGCAAAAAGTGCTCTTCATTGACGAGTCGCGGTTCTCTCTCACCAGGGGTGATGGTCGGATTCACGTTTATCGTCGAAGAAATTAGCGTTACACAGAGGCCTGTACTCTGGAGTGGGATCGATTTGGAGGTGGAGGGTTCGTCATGGTCTGGGGCGGTGTGTCACAGCATCATCAGACTGAGCTTGTTGTCATTGCAGGCAATCTCAACGCTGTGCGTTACAGGGAAGACATCCTCCTCCCTCATGTGGTACCCTTCCTGCAGGCTCATCCTGACATGACCCTCCAGCATGACAATGCCACCTGCCATACTGCTCGTTCTGTGCGTGATTTCCTGCAAGACAGGAATGTCAGTGTTCTGCCATGGCCAGCGAAGAGCCCGGATCTCAATCACATTGAGCACGTCTGGGACCTGTTGGATCGGAGGGTGAGGGCTAGGGCCATTCCCCCCAGAAATGTCTGGGAACTTGCAGGTGCCTTGGTGGAAGAGTGGGGTAACATCTCACAGCAAGAACTGGAAAATATGGTGCAGTCCATGAGGAGATGCACTGCAGTACTTAATGCAGCTGGTGGCCACACCAGATACTGACTGTTACTTTTGATTTTGACCCCCCCCCGTTTGTTCAGGGACACATTATTCAATTTATGTTAGTCACATGTCTGTGGAACTTGTTCAGTTTATGTCGCAGTTGTTGAATCTTGTTATGTTCATACAAATATTTACACATGTTAAGTTTGCTGAAAATAAACGCAGTTGACAGTGAGAGGACGTTTCTTTTTTTGCTGAGTTAGCTAGCTTAACGATTAGCGGCGTCGCTAGCATAACAGGCCATTAGGTAGCTAGCTAAGCAAGGAAACCTGACGACAGGTTTGATATGCTGTAGCTAGCGAGCATTCAATACGACCTGGTCAGCTAACATTCCTGATAGCTCACGTTAGCTAGCTAGCTTGTTTCAACTCTGATTTGCTTGCTAACGCGTTACGTAGCTAGCATTCGAGGGCTGACTGTTCTCATAAAAGTTTATTGTGTAGTGCAAAAATGAATGAAGTACACAGCTATGGTGGCAACTCATGTCATGTCTGACTATTGCAGTACTGCTTGTCCATGTGCTAGCTAACAGCAACAAGCCCAGACAAGCTAGCTAAATCTTGTGTCAGCATCCAGCAGTGATCAGCTTGGTGGTTCCATAATAACGACACCACCAGCCCGAATTCTAATTGAACTGGTACCAGTTGTGAAACTGATAATTCCATTCAAGCCAGCTCGAATTTGATAATTCCAATCAAGCCAGCTAGAATTTGGCCCTAGTGTATCAGAGGTAGAGGCACTACCATATATTGCTTATACCAATCCAAATCCTCCAGATCTACAACTGTGTAGGGGGATAGGGGCTAGGGGTCGATTGGGTATCGGTCCAGAGAGAGCAGCATCCTCTTTTATTTCCCCCCAGAGGGCCCAGAAGCCCTCCTGCTGACCTTTGATCCCTGGCAGGTCGATGCTGGCGTGCTCGTGGATCCCGATGCCATTCCGGATGATCCTGAGGGAGCCCTCCTTGAAAGCTCCGGAGCAGGTGACCAGCTGGCCCTGTCCCTGTCTCTCCAGGTCCACCACACACATGTCCACGATGGGCCCCAGGTTGGTGAAAGTCTCCATCACCGCCACGTACGACCCCGAGTCGTTACTGTCCACATTGAGCTGGAGTAATAATAATAATAATGTCCATTACAAGCCATAACAATAATGTGCCAACTCTAGATAAACAACAAGTGGACTTTGACCATACTTATTTTTCTTTGAGACAAAGGGGGTGATGTCCACCACTCAGTACAGAAAAAATAGTGAGGCTTGCTTATCCTTTCTTTCTTTTCCAGGGTTACATTTATCAAGGTGTTTTCTATGTGACCGGTCCAGCCTTACCTTGACCAACTGGGAGTCGCCCAATCTAGAACCCACAAACACCACACCGTTGTCCAGGTAGGTCAAGCACTCTGCAATGGATGTCTGCGAGCGAGAGAGGGACGCACACAGACATTACTCTTCAGCCCATCTCATATCATGTTATCAACTTACAAAAAGTTCCTGGTGTACACTATCACATATTTTTTTACAAAACACACTCAAGGATAATTCTGCCATTGAGACTCAATTGTGTAATGTGGAGGTTGAATGTCAAATAGGAAAGAAGCAGAGAAAAGGGAGACATCATTGAAAGCAAGATATGAGACGACTGAGCCAGATAAAAAGAACAAGAGATCATAGGGAGACCGAAAAAGCAAGAGAGACATCAGAGAGAGCAAGAGAGAGGGCTTGCTATGGAGACGGACAGATAAAAATATATAGAAGTTGAGATTAAATTAGACAGACCACACAAAAGAGAAAACAACCAGAAACACAGAGAGAGAGGGAGACAGATCACGAGAAAGAGACAGAAGGAGAGAGAAGGCCTACAACATGTACCTCTCCGAGCAGCTCAACACGGAGGTCCTTGAGCACCACGGCCCCGTCCATCAGCTCCTCCTTCTCCAGCAGCAGCATAAACAGGCGGCCCTCCATGTCCCCCAGCAGGTAGCGCGAGCCGTTGGGGTCCACACGGTTGTGACATACGATGGTGCTTTGCTGTTGGGGGAAAGGGAACAGAGGTGGTGGATGAGGTGAGTATCCCTCTGTTCTATGTAAAGTGCTGTGAGCATCTGGAGAAGTGCCGTACTCTATATCAATTAATCATTGCTATCAAACTGCATGATGTTGGAAAAGAGTTGAAAGCCTCTGCATTGTGTTGATTTAGATTGACCTTACCTTGATGGTGGGAGGAGCGATGGCCAAGTATTTATCCCCGTTGTGATAGGTGATGGATTCTTGTCCAATGATTATAGCGCCCCCAAATGGTTCTGGGACTAAAATAGATAAGACAAATACATAAACAACCAAGTAAATCAACCACATTCAGTCACATTCAAATACGCTAGAAGAGGAAGAAGAGGACCCTTGGGCGCTGCAGTTCCAGTGGAAATGATCTTTAAACACTAATCTAAGAATCCAGAATAAACTAAATCTCATGAGTATTGGACCAGGGCCCTGATGATCCTTGTCTAACCCTGCATGGACATTCGCTCTCCTCACCTGGGATGACCATAGAAGCCTCAGCCTCCACGTTCTCCTGTTTCCACGGCCCCTTGTTGAACTCCTTCTCCCTCAGCGACACCTCATAGGTCTTCACATGCCGTCCCTGAGGGTCCTACAGCACACAAACACAGATACAATCAGACTGAAACACTCGCAGATATTCACACAAAATGTCTGCTAAATAAAGCACACATTCCCCCTTTCACCGGAGATGCACTACTGTCTCATATACACATCCCCCCAATATTCTCTCAAACAGCATCAAATTCCTACTCTTGCATTCTTTCAACTCATACCCAATCACCCCCTCAACACACACCCAGATAAATGCATACACACAACCACTCCAACATTGTACCCCTTTCATCCACCACTTCCTACCCTCCCCTCCCTACCTGATAGATGAAGCAGACTGTGGGCGCCTGACAGCCGTACAGGAAGTGGACGTCGATGACCTGCAGCTCCTCCAGGCGGATGTTGAAGGCCTTGAGTTCTCGGTTCTCCCGGTCCAACGGGATCACCTTGAATAGGCCGTCGTACAGTCGCAGGCCAATCATGCGGCACTCAGGGTCTACAATACCGATGATGCCCGTCTCCGAGGGACGCCCGATGCGGTCCTACGCAAAAAATAAATAAGTTGGTCAAGTTAAGAGGAGTTTCACGGCATCCTATTGTTTCAGTCTGCAGAGTATTCCTGTTATAGTTTTGCAGAACATATACTTTGATCTCCATCAACAGCTCAAAGACACTGGCTTTGCTCATATTTATTTTTCTCCTACCTGCACGTTGCCGTGGGCGCGGGTGATGATGTCGATGCTCTCCCCGTTCTGTTTGTACTCCAGGATGCAAGCGTTGTATTTGGCCGTGAGAATGAACAGCAGATCCTTGCTTTCCCCCTGCAGTCAAAACAGACAAAAAGTTCCTCTCCATTGAAGCCAGTGAAAACATATGTCCACTTTCAAGTTAGACATCGGCAGAAGTTTACAACTTGTATGGCAGTTACAGAAAGAAACCCGGGTCTTGTTCAGAAGGGCACACAATAGTAGAACCTTTTGCAACGTAAAACATAAATCTGTGTTCTTATTGGACAAGTTCAGGTAGTACCTCCCTGTTTCAAAATGTTTTCTCTCTACTGAACGTGACCCAGCTTTGAAATGACTAACATGCACACACAAACACAGACATACAGGTAGTAGTAGACTCACCTTTGGCCTGAAGAGCTCCATGACGGCGATCTTGCCGTACATGCCCACCTCTTTGACGGGCCGGAGCCCTTCCGCTGTGACCACATAGATCTCCAGGCGTGTGTTTTTGGCTATGAGAAGATTCAGGTCCTCCGCAGAGGTGAAGTGGCCTGGGGAAGAGAGGGTGGCCCAGTCAGTCGGACTAACTTTTTCAGCTTTCTGAATGACTAGCAGATTTTGTGTCTTTCCCAATCTCATTCCTGTATTTTGAAAAGGCACATTTCTGGAGTTCAAGTATTTGTTTTTCTATCTACTAACAATACAAATTGCATACTTTTCTTACTAAGCAGATATGTTTTACTCACAAAATATACACTAAGGTGACAACACTGCATTGACAGTCTGATTTTTTTTATTAATAATATGGGATTTGATAAAGTCAGTGTCAGAATGCCTTGAATTAAGTTTTGTTTTTAATCACACGTATTTTAACCGTGTAGCTCAGTTGGTAGAGCATGGCGCTTGCAACGCCAGGGTTGTGGGTTCGTTTCCCACGGGGGGCCAGTATGAAAAAAATATGTATGCACTCACTAACTGTAAGTCGCTCTGGATAAGAGCGTCTGCTAAATGACTAAAAATGTAAAGAGTAATACATTGAATCGTTTGCTAGCTATCACCAATATATTGGCAATCAAATAAATGCAGGCAGTTTAAGGGTAACGTTAGCTAGCTAGCTAAGTAAAGTGCCCTACATTCGTAACTATGCACACTGTCCGTGATTGTAATTTGCCAATGTATTATTTAGGTGGACATATTGACTGGCACTACAGTGGCCTGCCTGCTACCTGTGTAATTTAACAACACTGAAGCTCCAAACCCCACTGAGATTCTTGGCAAACTGATAAACAATAAGGTAATAGCAATCCAATTGACTGACGTTAGCAAACAAATTGACATCAACGGACAGCTGAAGATAACTAGCATTAGCTTCAAAACATCCTGGCTGCGCAGGAGCACACACTGGCTCGTGCCATTTTGTGTTCACTTGATTGACAATTGATAACTAGCTATATGATATCAGTTGAGCGAAACCACATGTCCCATTCTGTGCATGGTTATTCAAAATTGAACAAAGCCCTTATCAATGGACTTGATAGACTTGCTGGCAAAACAATATCAAGGGGGCCTGCAAGTGCCTGTAGCTAGACTTCTCGCGCGGGAGCTTAGCATGTAGCTACGACATGTTTGTGCGCGAGCTAACAAGAAACAAGAAGAACACATTTACCGGTGATGCAGGCATTGACTGCCGTCGGTTTCTGCGCGGTTACCACGTAATTATAAGACATGGCGTTCAAAGACAGAATAAGAACACCAGCGAATCTGTATCAGTTCTTCTCAAGTGTTGAAACCATGGATATTAAAACGATTAAAAAACAAGCGGAAGTGCATTGCTAAAAACTCTATAGATATTTACTTTCACAGCGCCCCGTGTGGCTCGGAAGTCGATTTGTCGTTGTTGGTGCTTGTATTTTTATAATATTCTGCATTGGACAGAAGAGGAGATTGCAGATTGCTTACCCCTCTGTACTATGACGTTTTTTCACATGAAATACTGTGCGTTGCAATGCTTTGCTCATCAGTGTTTTACATTATCGACCTCAGCAGCAGAGAGCCAAGTGAATGATGATGACTAGAGATCTTTCAGAGCCATGGCATTGTTGCTCACGGTTGATCAAGCAAAATGCCCCTGTAACGAGATACAATCTATTTACTGTATCAATCCAAATTGATAATGGTCAAAGTGGCAGGCATTCTAGTACTATGTGTGTGCACATGCATGCGTTAGGTTAACATAGGACTGACACCAGACACGGTAGAGAAAGCGAGACACCTCCCTCGTTAATTTTTTCGGGACGGGGCCACTCTGGTCTACTTATTGCCCCCGCCCCGCGGATGGGGTGCACCAGAAAGCGAGACATCTCACTGGCTAATGTTTTCTAGTCAGGGCGTATGGGGAGAGCGGGGAGGGGGCAGTAAGTAGACCAGAGCCACTGGTCTCACGCGGGAAAGCATGCTCACGCGAGAGAGGGAACGCCCACTTACACAGACAGGAACCTTGACCATTTTTTCCAATGGTAAACTGCCTGAGTAAGATATCTTTGTTTATCCACCATCCTTGCTGACACCTTCATAAACACAGGGCGGTGACATCACTGCTGTGAAAAACACTGGCCTGTGGGCTGTAGGCTAAAGACTCAATCCCTGATTAATCCCAGGTATAAGAATAGAGCCCTGTCTGTGGCTCCTTGAAAGCAAGCATGCATATGGTGTATTGATGTGTATATTTACTGTAGAGCACTATTTATGGGGTGGGTTAGGAGAGACGTGGTGATAAATTGACTGACACATCCAGTTTTACGTGCAGTAATATATATACTCTTACCTAGGTCTTTAGTCCCCTATTCTGAGACATACTGTAACTGCACAGCATACATTCTGTACACCCAAATTGTTTTTGGAGATTTTGCATGTGACTGTTTTACGGTTTGTTTTTTTCCATGAATAAATCCAGCGGGTTTTAGTGGGTTTAGGTCAATGCAATGACTGCATAGGGGCATAAGAAAAAGGTAAGCTCATTCACAATGCTGAGAGCTTGTGACATAAAGTGATGTGTCACATAAATGTGTGCTTATGCTGAGTGCACGTGTGTGATATAGGATTAACATTGGAAGTATTTACTGAAAGGAATACTGAGCACAGACAGGGTGTATCAGTGTGTGCATCGTCTGGGTTTTGTTTAATACATTTGTACAAAAAGCAGGACAAAAGTAAGCATTTTAAACACATAAAACATTGTTTTTCTTTCCAGTCATCTTCACAAGAAAATCTGGCACACAAACTCACAAATCATCCCACATAAAAAACAACAAAGACAATAATTGCATTGATAGCTAAATAACACAGACAAACCCAGTCACAAGGTTTCAAAGTGTGGAAAAAAATACTACTTGTTGTGTCAATGTCACATCAAACTATGAGTTCCCACATTTTAGCATCACAGTCATCTTGGTATAACATTCTGTCCATTAATCAAGGCCCTAAACCAGTTTGCCTCTTACAGTACAAGTGGCTTGCTGTATCCAAGCAGAATCTCATTTTTCACCCTCCTTGTTAAAGTTTACCCATGTCTGATAGAGCACAGAGGTCTTCCCTCTGGTTCTTCCCTCCATATAAGCCCAGGACTGTGCACTGTAGCGTCTATTTCAGCTCTGCACGTAGCAGTGTCTCTCTGTGTCCGGGGGACGGGGAGGGGTCTATTTTGGATCTGTCCATACCAGTTTCATCTCCACACACTGCTCTTTGCTCACTGGCGGGCCCTGGCATTGGCAAAGGCATCTCTGAGCCAAGGCGAGTCTTCATAGAGCCGAGGGTCACCCAGGTACTCTGTGGTGCGCTTGTAGAAGTAGTAGTACAACACGGACGCTGCACACAAACACACATCACACGCCAATGAAATACTGAAGTCATTTGGTTTTGAAACAGAAAAGACAACAACAAACAAACAACAAACTATAAATCCTCTTAACCAATTAGGAGATAAAGGGAATTAAAATCAGACCCATATGGCCCACAAGGGTCAACTTGGTATCTACCTACTACGCTATACAAATAAAGAGTGTGAGAGCTGTGTGTGTGTGTGTGTGTTCGTGCATGTGTGTGTGACTGATGTAGTACTACACACCTTCAATAAGTATTTACCATGTAGCATTGATCTCCACCTTTTTTGAGTCAATGAAGGCACCCAAGATGGATTGCGTTTCAGGCCTAAAAGGTTTCCTAAACTGTGTTTCAGTAAGAGTGTGACCAAAGACAGCCTCACCTATTCTTTGGAAGACAAAAATCACTTGGAGACCATCAGTCCACACATAGCGGTTCGATTTTAGCCAGCGTAGATTCTGCAGAGATAGACACAACCCAATGCATATTACAGTTTGAGGGATAGCATTATTTCACTAAAACATATAATAAACCATAAATTGATAGTAAATGATAATACACATGTAATAAACAATTCTGAGGCCTACAGAAAACTAGAAATTCCATATCCACAAAATAAGATATATTTTACACATATCAGGTTAGTGCCAAATGTCATTTCCCCCTTGGGATGAATAAAGTACACTCTCATCTCATTTGTGGCTAGGAGTGAATCCACCTATGACAAAAGCTCAGTCATAGTGGGCTGTCAGGGAGTTTCCTGAACATCACAGCTCAGGCTAAATCCCCCATTGCCTGTAAGAAAGATCAGTTCCTCTACAGTACTTCTCTCAAACCTCAAATTCACTGAATGTTGATCGTCAGGCTATGAACAGATCCTATACCTTCACACACGTGCATATTTCTATAATAACTAGAAATCAGAACTATCCCCATGAAAATACACACACACGCAGGCTTCACACATATATGCGCACATGCAGTATATACATGGACGTGCATGTGTCAGAATGTGTAAGCTACATTCTCTCTCTCTCTCACAACACACACACACACACAAAGGAAGGCCGTTAAGATCATCAACTGAGCCACGGACTGTTCACTCTGTTACCACCTGGCAAGTGGTATCGGAGCATCGGGTCTCAGAACAAGAGGCTCTGAGACAGCTAGCACCACCAGGCCATCAGACTGCTGAACAGCTAACCCTAGATGTCTACCTGCACAGAAGAGACTATTTTAACCTCAGAGATGATCTGCACTTTAGAGATTATTTGCACTGACTACCCACACATCCAACCCTTAAACAAAAACTTACACATCCATAAACACACACACACACACAAGCACCCACACACACTTGACATTTTTATATTTTAGTCATTTAGCAGACGCTCTTATCCAGAGTGACTTACAGTTAGTGATGGTGGGACAACCACATATGGTGGGAAAATCACATATCTCAGTCATAGTAAGTACATTTTTCCTCAATAAAGTAGCTAATCACAAAGTCGGTGCTAGTAGGGGGGGAAAAAGTCAAGTGCGAGTGTTACACACACAGTCAACGCTGTTGTTCTATTAAATACTATTTATTCCACTGCTAGACCAAGTCACTCACTGCCCACTTTATATTTGTAAATGCAGTGTAAATACAGTCCATTTTTACTATGCATACTACCTCTCTTACTTGTTATTTTTGACTTGACTCTTTTTATTGTTGATATTGACTAATGTACTGCATTGTTGAGGGAGCTAGCGCATTAGCATTTCGCTGCACCTTTCATACCTGCTGTAAACTGTGTATGTGACGAATAAACTTTGATTTTAATTGACACACACACAGCGTACCATGATCCAGGAGTGTAGGGAGATGCTCAGGGTCAGATAGAGGGCAGAGAGCAGCAGCAGGGCCCTGAAGCGTTCCAGCAGCAAGGACACCAGGCCCACCTGGAACACGTAGGTGTTGAACAGCATCAGCAGAATGATGATCAGGTTAAACAGGATGGCTATGTCCTGGATACTGACCGAGAGAGAGAGAAGCTTCCATTTAGTTACAGTTACGTTAAAACGAATGAAGACACACAAATGAACACACCCACACTGTGCTGAGTGACCAGAGTTGAGAAACACTGCTTTTTACATTGTGTCAATACCCTTTTTCTCCCACTCTTTCTACCGCTTAAATGAAGAAGCTTTAAATCATTAATTTACATCAGAGTCTACCCCCTGGCTCTCCCATCCTTCCCCGGGTCTTACATGAAGAGCACCAGCTGGACGACGGGCGCGGCCCTCAGCAGCTCGCTGAAGGAGTTGACGAACAGGTCAAAGGTCAACAGGCTCAACTGGATCAGCAGCACCAGGGAGTAGTTGTTGGTCTGCAGCATCTCCGGGCCGAAGGCTGGGCGCCCGGGCTGTGTGCGGCTCCAAGGAGGATCCAAGGTGGCGCACACTCACATACACATGCAGACTTGGAAACATACACACTAACTATACAGACACCGGTGCACACATGCAGAGGTGCCAGCTGCCAGCTGCCGGCTTGAGCTTCTGCACGGCAGCTTGATGTGTCCAATATATGTGTTTATGTAGAGCAGATGCAGGTGTAGTGGGTTTGTTGTTCCTAATTAAGGACTATTCCACTGATTGAGGAGGCCTGCTATCGGCCAGAGACATTGGAAGAGCTCGCTGAAAATGCTATTGTTAGCTATCAGCATGTTGAAAGTGGAGAGGGTCCTCTTTCCAGCCCAAAATAATAGTTCCAGCCCACAGTAAAATTGTTGCAGCACACAGTTCCTTATGGCATGGTGTTAGCTTTGAACACCTACAGGCAAAGTTGACAGTCGCTTTCCAATATGGTGTTCTACCCGCATCACCTTTCTACTGGCTGTAAATCCATTCCACAGCTATATTCAACAGAGACTCTGTAGTAGAGAAAAAGGGAGTGAGCAGAGAGTAAACAATATACAGTGGTAAAAATACAATCTGTAATAACTTAAACAGCAGAATCAAATGATCCAGGCAGAGTTTAAAAAACATTATTATAAGGAGAATGTGTGAGAGGGAGACATATGAGAGGGATTAATAGTCTTGGTTGACCCAACTTTGTTTTTACATATTGTAGTGTTACACAAGGTCACTGAAGGGGAAAGACTGTTACATAGACAGGCAGGCAGGAGGGCAAGCAGGCAAATTACAGGTCAGGACCTGGATTAAAAGTTGAATTTCACTGAGTGGAGAAATCTTCACTGTGAACTATTCCCCTTCTTACTGTCACTACCTGGAGCGTAGATCTGTTTTCCAAACACAAGTACACACGCACGCACACAAAGGGTTACTCAAAATACTTAATATGACTATGTTGCATGAACATCCAGTACAGTATCACTGAGTGGTCCAATCTTACGCATCTTAATCAGTCTGTTTTTAATTTCCCAAAATACGAATACCCTAAACTGGTCTAAATGTGACATGACATGTGTGGATGTAGAGCTATAAGGCCGTGTCCAGACTTAACAATTCATGCAGCTTTAGTATTCTGATCATAGCCTTCTGATCACGGAATTCCGAACGCGTCATGCATCTACACCTACATTTAAAATGTGTCTACTGTGTCCGGATTCCCTTTTCTCGTGCTACATTCAAATGCCAGTATGCATTCTACAAATGGTGGAATAGGCTAAATATGATAATAAGACAACAACTGAAGACTAACTACTGTAGCAAAATAGCCAGCTAACCTCTGTAGCTAGCCAGCAAGCAATGCTAAAGGGATCGCAACGGGTTAGCATAACTCTAGCCAAACAAAACAGTATTTTTCTAAATATTCGCTAGCTGGCTAGCATTTATGAGGCCAGCAAACACATTCCTCACACGCTAGGATTTTTTTTTCCAACAGAGGTTAGCTGGCTGCTCAGCTACAGCTGTTAGCTACTTCCATCAGTTGTTGTTGTTGTGTTATTATTATATTTAGCCTCTTCCACCGATGACATCGCCCACTGTATGCACTTTCGATAACCTGATTGCATCCAGACTGAGGAGAAATCCGCACACAATGCATCCCTGACCACCTCCTGAAGTGGTCAGCCAGATCTGAACACAATCTGACCAAATAGCGACATCTGTGCATTGAAAAGACGGGTCTAGACGCAATCTTCGTATTCTGATAGCAGACGTCGCATGTAAGTGTCAAGTGTAGACACGTAAGATACAGTACTTTCTACATTGTAGAATAATAGTGAAGACATCAAAACTATGAAATAACACATGGAATCAAGTGTTAAACAAATCAAAATATATTTTATATTCTTCAAAATAGCCACCCTTTGCCTTGACGACAGCTTTGCACACTCTTGGCATTCTCTCAACCAGCTTCATGAGGAATGCTTTTCCAACAGTCTTGAAGGAGTTCCCACATATGCTGAGCACTTGTTGGCTGCTTTTCCTTCACTCTGCTGTCCAACTCATCCCAAACCATCTCAATTGGGTTGAGGTCGGGTGATTGTGGAGGCCAGGTCATCTGATGCAGCACTCCATCACTCTCCTTCTTGGTCAAATAGCCCTTACACAGCCTGGAGGTGTGTTTTGGGTCATTGTCCTGTTGAAAAAAACAAATTATAGTCCCACTAAGCGCAAACCAGATGGGATGGTGTATCGCTGCAGAATGCTGTGGTAGCCATGCTGGTTAAGTGTGCCTTGAATTCAAAATAAATCACAGTGTCACCAGCAAAGCACACCCACACCTTCACACCTCCTCCTCCATGCTTTATGGTGGGAACCACACATTCAGAGATCATCCGTTCACCTATTCTGCGTCTCACAAAGACACATTTGGACTCATCCGACCAAAGGACAGATTTCCACCGGTCTAATGTCCATTGCTCGTGTTGCTTGGCCCAAACAAGTCTCTTCTTCTTATTGGTGTCCTTTAGTAGTGGTTTCTTTGCAGCAATTCGACCATGAAGGCCTGATTCATGCAGTCTCCTCTGAACAGTTGATGTTGAGATGATGTGTCTGTGGCATTTATTTGGGCAGCAATTTCTGAGGCTGGTAACTCTAATGAACTTATCCTCTGCAGCAGAGGTAACCCTTGGTCTTCCTTTCCTGTGGCGGTCCTCATGAGAGCCAGTTTCATCATAGCGCTTGATGGTTTTTGCGACTGCACTTGAAGAAACCTTCAAAAGTTCTTGAGATTTTCTTTATTGACTGACCATCATGTCTTAAAGTAATGATGGACTGTCATTTCTCTTTGCTTATTTGAGCTGTTCTTGCCATAATATTGACTTGGTCTTTTACCAAATAGGGCCATCTTCTGTATACCACCCCTACCTTGTCACAATACAACTGATTGGCTCAAACGCATTAAGAAGGAAATAAATTCCACAAATTAACAAGGCACAACTGTAAATGTAAATGCATTCCAGGTGACTACCTCATGAAGCTGGCTGAGAGAATGCCAAGAGTGTGCAAATTTGTCATCAAGGCAAAATATATTTTGATTTGTTTAACACTTTTTTGGTTACTACATCATTCCATATGTGTTATTTCATAGTTTTGATGTCTTCACTATTATTCTAAAATGTAGAAAATAGTAAAAATAAAGAAAACCCCTGGAATGAGTAGGTGTGTCCAAACCTTTTACTGGTACTGTACATGGCAAATACTTTATGTTGACGATTTGGCCCTACGCTCTAAATATTCCATGGCTGACAAGATACAAATAACTGGCATCATATTTGGGTCTAAATGATGTTGTCTTTCCGTAGGTGTGCCTGATTTGGCTTGCCCAGCACAATAGCACCCATGGGATAGTTCTAAAAGCGCAAACCCTCCCCATCCGACACTGACACCAGGTGAGCTAAACCAAGTGCACCTAAAGTAACTGAAAAAAACTATTGACCCAGGTCTGACTGGTACTGTCTGTGTCCAAACTAAGATCACTTCTTAACAGGGTTGGTTTAGGCACTACATAATGTAATTTAATTAATTAAAGTAACCTGGCCCATCTCGACACAATTAACAAGACCTGACCTTTTGCACCTTGTAAAAGTCACTTGTCTGGTCTGAGTGGCACAATGGCAACCTCACCGCCGCTGTCACCCACTGAGTGTGTTTCACAAAGGGGACAGGATTGTAACTGGATAAGCCTGTGTGTTATGCTGCCCCATGCGATGCTCACAGAAGTAAGGCCCTGTCCAATACGGACACTGGGGCCTCAGAGACTTGAGGGATTAAACTATTCACTCGCTCAGTCATGCTGTAACCAGTCATGGCCATAACTAGTCATCGCCATGCAGTCTAGTGTACTTCCACCATGGGAATTGGAGTTAAGGCCTTGGGTGTTATGACTTAGAGATAGTGTTTAGTGCCGACATTGGATGCCCCAGTGAAGGGGAGAAGTAATCCAGAAGTGGGAGCATTCTTTAAGACAGACAATTAGGCAATTCTTATACCTTTCTCCTGAAGTATGCACTCCTGCACTCCTCCCCACACATTTAAAATAATTGAATTGGTGTAGCTATATGGATTTTCCCCACCCTATTTCTTACACCAATTTCCTCTCAAATCCATTAACGGAAGTGATCAAGTGCTGAAGATCATTGGGACTCAGAGATGGTCTGCTTTATACTATAGCATGGCATACTGGATTAAGACCATTGACCTAGCCTAGGCCACTCCAGCTGCAAGAGCAGAGAAGCCTATACATAACCATGACCCCATTAACCTATACATGTGTTTACCCTTTAATCAACCCCTTCTGTTAGAACAGGGGTGTCAAACTCATTTTAGCTCAGGGGCCACATGGAGGAAAATCTATTCCCAAGTGGGCCGGACCGGAAAAATCATGGTATATATAACTTAAAAACAACAACTTCAGATTGTTTTCTTTGTTTTAATACGATCAACATACAACATAAAGCTGGAGCCTGAGGACAGTGTGTCCAAAATAGTACAAGCACAACATCACTATTAATCATAAAACACGTCAAGTTTTTTTGAAAATTCTAAAGAAAAAGAACACACAAACACACAATTCCTCAGTGATTAACAGAACTGTTTCACAGATCACAGAACTATATCAGGGTGTCATTTCTCAGGCAGAAATGTAGATAAAAATAATGAAATCCTGTTCCCCAAACAAGTGCAAGAACCACAGAGTCAATAATAGGTTAAATATACAAATAAAATAAAATAAATTAAAAACAATAGCACATCAACATAAAAACATATAAACATAAATCTGAAAGCGTTGCTCAAACTCCCGTAACAGTCCAGTTATTTTATCTTTGAACCGCTTCATGTCTGCCACATGTTGGCACACATTTTTCAGACAGGGGAAGTGAGCTGCATCACCACCGGCAAGTTGCGTCTCCCACAATGACAGCTTCAACTTGAAAGAACGTATGCTGTCATAATACTGCGTGACAACTTTGTTGCGCCCTTGAAGCTGTTTGAGTTATTCAGGTGCTCTGTAACATCCACCATAAATGCAAGGTCCTGCATCCATTCTGCGGAATGAAATTCTAACACTGGTTTGCCCTTTTCTTCCATGAACTGTTCAATTTCTTCTCGTAAATCAAAGAAACGCCTCAGCACAGCACCTCGGCTTAACCATCTTACCTCAGTGTGGTATGGCAGGCCATAGATGTGGTCTTTCTCTCTGAGAAGGCTGTCAAACTGACGGTGATTCAGGCTTCTGGATCGGATGAAATTAACAGTTTGGATGACCACCTTCATGACGTTATCCATCTTTAATGACTTGCAACACAAAGCCTCCTGGTGCAAAATACAGTGAAAAGTCTAAAAATCACGTCCTCCATTTGCAGATTGCACTTTCTCTCTGAACTTTGTCACAACGCCTGCTTTTTTCACGATCATTGAGGGCGCACCATCTGTAGCCAGGCTGACAGCGCGGGACCAGTCCACTCCGACCCTGTCCAGCGCGCCCGACGAGTGCAGTAAAAATATCAGCTGCTGTCGTTGTATCTGTCATCGGCACCAACTCCACAAACTCCTCGGTGACGGTCAATGTGTCATCAACTCCGCGGATGAAAATGGCCAGTTGTGCAACATCTGTAATGTCCGTGCTTTCATCAATTGCAACCGAAAACGCAATAAATGACTTTACTTTTTGCTTCAACTGGCTGTCCAAATCCACTGAAAGATCGGAAATCCTGTCTGCAACTGTGTTTCTTGTCAGGCTGATATTTGCAAAAGCCTGCCGCTTTTCAGGGCACACAATCTCCGCTGCCTTCATCATGCATGTTTTTACAAATTCACCCTCACTTAATGGTTTTGAAGCCACTGCGATTTCATTAGCAATGAGGTAGCTAGCTTTCACTGCAGCGTCACTGATGTCTCGGCTGTGAGTAAACACAGACTGCGGTTTCTTCAGACCCGCCAACAGTTCATTCACCTTCTCTCATCTCCGCTGTCCTTGAAAGTTGTCATATTTGTCGGCATGAAGACTCACATAGTGGCGACGAAGGTTATATTCTTTCAGCATAAATAGGATGACAATTTTTCTTGGAACACTCTGCACTCTGCGTCCACTTTTCTCTTTTTTGACAGAGACATATTGGGGCAATGAGGGTGCCAAAGCACATAATGTTAAAAGTAGAAGCCGTAATAAATATCGCGGGCAAAACAAAGTAGCTCATTGGCTGCACGTGCTTGACCTACTTGCTCTGCCCCGGTATAAACAGTTAGCTTGCTTAACACAATTGCTATTGCGCCATCCAGTGGACGCAATTGGAACAGCAGTTTATTTTATTGAAAAATTGCAGCGCATTTTTATACTTTACAAAATTATTATTATTAATATATATATATTATTATAATATTTTTTATCATCTCGCGGGCCGGATTAAACCCGTTTGCGGGCCTGATCCGGCCCGCGGGCCGGACGTTTGACACCCCTGTGTTAGAAGGACCAACATAACGATCATGTTGATGTTGACTTGTGACCTCTTACTTTACAGTCATGACATTCAGTACAATGATACCTACAGTAGTGGTATTTAACTAGTATTTATGCTGTAGTCTTGCATTCACTCTGCCTGGTAATCAAGGCTTCAAGTGTTGTGGCGTCCAAGTGTAAAAATAATGACCACACCAGGCTATTATCTGTACTATACAGAACAAAAATATAAATGCAACTTGTAAAGTGTTGGTCCCATGTTTCATGAGCTGAAATAAAAGATCCCAGAAATGTTCTACATGCACAAAAAACATATTTCTCCTTTACAAATATAATCCATCCACCTGACAGGTATGGCATATCAAAAAGCTGATAAAACAGCAAGATCATTACACAGGTGCACCTTGTGCTGGGGACAATAAAAGGCCACTCTAAAATGTGCAGTTTCATCACACAACACAATGCCACAGATGTCTCAAGTTTTGAGGGAGTGTGCAATTGGCATGCTAACTGCAGGAATATCCAAATCAAATCATATGTACTTGTCACATACACCAGAGCTGTTGCCAGAGAATTGAATGTTAATTTCTCTATCATAAACTCTGGATAAGAGCGTCTGCTAAATGACTAAAATGTAAAATGTAAATAAGCTGCCTCCAACGTTGTTTTAGAGAATTTGGCAGTACGTCCAACCTGCCTCACAATCGCAGACCACGTGTATGGCATCGTGTGGGCGAGTGGTTTGCTGATGTCAACGTTGTGAACAGAGTGCCCTCCATGGTGGCGGTGGGGTTATGGTATGGGCAGGCATAAGCTACGGACAACGAACACAATTGCATTTTATTGATGACAATTTCAATGCACAGAGATTCCACCGCCATCACCTCATGTTTCAGCATGATAAAGCACGCCCCATGTCGCAAGGATCTGTACACAATTCCTGGAAGCTGATATGTCTCAGTCCTTCTGCATACTCATCAGACATGTCACCCATTGAGCATACAGTGCATTCGGAAAGTATTCAGACCCCTTCACTTTTTCCACATTTTGTTATGTTACAGCCTTATTCTAAAATGGATTAAATAGTTTTTATCCTCATCAATCTACACACAATACCCCATAATGACATAGCAAAAACAGGTTTTTAGATTTCTTTGCAAATGTATAGAAAATAAAAAACTGAAATATCATATTTACATAAGTATTCAGACCCTTTACTCAGTACTTTGTTGAAGCACCTTTGGCAGCGATTACAGCCTCGCGTCCTCTTAGGGTCGTTGTCCTGTTGGAAGGTGAACCGTCGCCCCAGTGTGAGCGCTCTGGAGCAGGTTTTCATCAAGGATCTCTCTGTACTTTGCTCCATTCATCTTTGCCTCGATCCTGACTAGTCACCCAGTCCCTGCTGCTGAAAAAATATCCCCACAGCATGATGCTGCCACCACCATGCTTCACCGTAGGGATGGTGCCAGGTTTCCTCCAGACGTGACACTTGGCATTCAGGCCAAATAATTCAATCTTTGTTTCATCAGACCAGAGCATCTTGCTTCTCATGGTCTGAGTCCTTTAGGTGCCTTTTGGCAAACTCCAAGTGGGCAGTCATTGTGCCTTTTACTGAGGGGTGACTTCTGTCTGGCCACTCTACCATAAAGGCCTGATTGGTGGAGTGCTGCAGAGATGATTGTCCTTCTGGAAGGTTCTTCCAACTCCACAGAGGAACTCTGTAGCTCTGTCAGAGTGACCATCAGGTTCTTGGTCAACTCCCTGACCAAGGCCCTTCTTCCCCGATAGCTCAGTTTGGCTGGGCGGCCAGCTCTAGGAAGAGTCTTGGTGATTCCAAACTTCTTCCATTTAAGAATGATGGAGGCCACTGTGTTCTTGGGGATCTTCAATGCTTTACCCTTCCCCAGATCTGTGCCTCTGACATGCACTGTCAGCTGTTGGACCTTATATAGACAGGTGTGTGCCTTTCCAAATCATGTTCAATCAATTGAATTTACCACAGGTGGACTTCAATCAAGTTGTAGAAACAGCTCAAGGATGATCAATGGAAACATTTTGACATTTTAGTCATTTAGCAGACGCTCTTATCCAGAGCGACTTACAGGAGCAATTAGGGTTAAGTGCCTTGCTCAAGGGCACATCGACAGATTTTTCACCTAGTCGGCTCGGGGATTAGAACCAGCAACCTTTCGGTTACTGGCACAACGCTCTTAACCACTAAGCTACCTGCCGCCCCATAGCGGCAGGTAGCCCCACAGGATGCACCGAAGCTCAATTTCGAGTCTCATACAAAGGGTCTGAATACTTATATTATATATATATATATATATATATATATTTATTTTTTTATATACATTTGCAATCATTTCAAAAAAACATTTGTTGCTTTGTCATTATGGGGTATTGTGTGTAGATTCATTCATGTGAAATCCATAGATTAAGGCCTCAAATATTTATTTCAATTGACTGATTTCCTTATATGAACTGTAACTCAGTAAAATCTTTGAAATTATTGTATGTTGCGTTTATATTTTTGTTCAGTAGAATAAGCCATTTCAGCATGGTATACCATGCCTATGACTTCACTCTACAATTGTCAAGAAGGCTTCATGACCACTAACCCTATCGCCTCGATCAGACCGACAGCGTCATTGCATCAATGCTGCGTAAAATAAGTTATTTATTTGTAATAGAACAGTTTTACTGGATATCTATGCAACAAAAGTTCAACATTCACCCTTTGCTACTATTTCTGTCAAGTCTACGCATACAATTTGATGCACACGTTGGCTATATCCAACGTATGTACCACACAGAACACAGAACTCTGCAATGCAATGCTGCAAGGGCAAACACAGAACTCTGCAATGCAATGCTGCACTGTCGGCGCTAGAAGCACAAGCATTTCGCTACACCCGCAATAACATCTGCTAATACACGTGTATGTGACAACAAAAATTGATTTGATTTGAAATTAATGTACTTCTGGTGTACCAAAACGCTATGACACTGTCGGTCTGATCAAGGCGTATCTGTTTGTCTGTCAATTAGTCAACATCGGCCATGCCCCTGTGTTTCACGCAATAATGTGACATGCCTGGATTTTAACCTTTATTTATAGCTTTTCATCAAACTGTCCCCTATTCTTTTCAGACAATTGCTTTCATTTTGTGGTGCAGTTCTCATTTCTGGATAAGGCTTAAAATACAGGATACAATTTTGCTATGTCACATGATTGCGCAAAACATAACTTAGTCATATCATCCTTGGCCAGTCAAAGGCTGCGTTTACACAGGCAGCCCAATTCTGATATTTTTCCCAATTAGTGGCAAAATATCTAATCTGATGGGTCAAAAGACCAATTAAGTGGTAAAAGATCAGAATTAGGCTGAATGCATAAACACAGCCTAATTGGTCTTTTGACCAATCATATCAGATCTTTTTCAGAGCTGATCGGATTGGTCAAAATACCAATCACTGAATAAAATATCAAAATTGGGCTGCTTGTTGAGTAGACAGGCACAGTGTCCACTGTCTCCGTCTCATTGACTGATACAATCAACCAATTATGGAGTGTTGTAGCTACTGCAGCTTGTGACAAAGCCAGGTAGACTACTATAGTCCTTACACTTGCTGCGATGGTATCCTGTGAGGCTGGCTCACTGTCCCAACAAGCTTCCTAGTGACTCCACATGGACTCTAATGACCTGAGACGGAATGGACATATTTATAGTCTAACACTGTGGCAGGTGTGAGGTGGATTAGGACTAGTTCCACACACAAGACTCTAGGCCAAGCATGGCTGGGCCGATGCACAAACTGTTGCTATAGTTGTAACCTAGTAAACTTACTCACAGTTGCACTTGAACAGTGACAAAGCCTAACTTCCAATCAACTGTGCCCAAGAATAACAATAGGCTACACTTTGTATCATTATAATTTGATATACAGAAAGTTGATGTCATAAGACAAAGATTGTAATTACATTTTGAATGTATTGATTTCTTTTCCCTTCTGATTGGAAAATGAATGAGAAGAATGTCACATAGCAACTCTCATTCAAACAACCAAACACTTAACTGTAAGCAGGGAGCCAAAAGCTGCTGGTTACAAGCCAAAAAACAAGCCATCTAGCCAAGCCAAGTAAGGTTTACTATTGTCATTGTGCTGTTAAAATGTATACTGAACAAAAATATAAATGCAACAATTTCAAAGATATTACTGAGTTACAGTTCATATAAGGAAATAAATCAATTGAAAAATGATTTAGGCCCAATCTATGGATTTCACATGACTGGGTAGGGGTGCAGCCATGGGTGGGCCTTGGAGGGCATAGGCCCACCAACTTGGCAACCAGGTCCACCGACTGGGGAACCAGGCCCAGCCAATCAGAAATAGTTTTCCCCCACAAAAGGGCTTTATTACAGACAGAAATACTCCTCAACACCACCCTCCCACTCCTGAGACAATCCCTTGTATTGTCCCCAGCACAAGGTGCACCTGTGTAATGATCATGCTGTTTAATCAGCTTCTTGATATGCCACACCTGTCAGGTGGATGGATGATCTTGGCAAAGGAGAAATGCTCACTAACAGGGATGTAATCAAATTTGTGCACAACATTTTTGAGAAATAAGCTTTTTGTGCATATGGAAAATGTCTGAGATTTTTTTATTTCAGCTCATATTTTTGTTCAGTGTAGTATATGAGTTAGTTAGGCCTACAACCTTATATTGACATTGTACCTGATAACGACGTTGTCAATTTTTGCTTTCCGGCTTCTGCCGTGTTTTCAAAGTTGGCAACAAAAAGATTGTGAGGGCGAGGTAGTTAATCTCATTAAGAAGCAACTTGACAGCTTGTTGTCTACACAAAATGATGAGCAGTAGTGTAAAGTTTAGGATATCCTGAAAACCACAATATTGAAATCAAACACATTATAAAATATAGCTAGTACCTGAAATGTCCCTTTTTGAGATTTTGAAGTTCTCTATCTGGAGTCTACTCGCGCGTAATTCTCTCCATATTATGCACGCTCTCTCGACCATCCACAACACAGCAGTGCACAGACGGTTGGCACATACCCAACCTGCGCGTCTCCCTTGGTGACAGGTTTTTTCCGCGCTACATCCCTAATAGAAGGGCATTTATTTTACCATGGAACAAGCCTCTGCAGCCGTTTTCTATTGCAAACAAATTGCGCTCCAAATGTAATAGGCAAACAGCCTACTTCAACGACCCTTCTGTGTTGCAACAGGAACAACTTGGCTATTATCATTTAATAGATCAAAATTAAAGTAAGATAAACAAAAAGGTATCTTCATGGGGATTTCAAATGTGATTTGGTATTTGAAGGTCTGTTTGCAAATATCTAAAACTTAATATCCTTACATTTCAGATGATGCTGACAGTAACTTTGCATATAGCCGTCCCTATATACAAGATTACGGTAATGCATTACATGAAACCAACCAATGGTGTACCATTGCCATCTAGTGGCAATACAACGTTTAGAATTGAGTAGGCTTTGCTCAGTACATTTAGCATTCAAGGATACTAAATTGTGTATAAGAAACATTGATGCACATGTTACCCCATTTCAAGTCAGTGTAATTTTACAATAAAGCAAACAGTCATATCTCTTTTGAAATTAAATGAACATAGAGCATAATAGTATGATATGGGATGTCGACCAAATGAAAATATTATGTGCAAAAGGTCAGTCCCAATAATTATGAAGATGCCATGATACTCAGAGTTCCAAATGTTGGCTCCCATACACCCTTATATCGTTTCCTTATATGGTTAGGTGCATATCCTTTTATGATTGACAAACTTATTTTGTGTTTGCCTGCTTACTTTTAGTATATCATATTGTGTTAACTTTTCTTTGAAAGATCATGAATCAGTAGCAAGTCATTTCCATGTAAAATGACCCATGAGTACCAACATGTGAAGTTCATAGGAGCATGTCAAAATTGGGTGTCAAATGAAACCTAAGAGTCTATATTATTAATAAATTAAGGCATATACATTTTCCAACCATTTTCCATCCTAAAAATGTGGAATAAGCAAAGGCTTTGATTTCTGGTCAAACAGATGGAAAAGGGGTCTTAGAAAACAATTACCAGAAAAAGTATATACATCAAAACTAAGTAAAGGCCCCTGCCAACTAATATCAACACTTATATTTAGTGTTGGATACATTTTTCTGCCTTCTGTAAGTTTAAGAAACATTGCCTTGTGCCTTGGAATTCTGTTACCAAAAACCCACATGTCTTTAGGATATGCTTTAATTTCTCTCCCTCATGAGGAGGGAGGATAATGAAAGTTCACAGAAGGAACAAGTAAAAGTAGACCTATCAATTAGGTATAGTGTTTTTACTGATATCAATTTTGTTTATAAATTAATAAGTGGTTAATACTCAATTCCGTTGCCAAATCGGTAATCGAATTTCCGAAAAATCTGTAACGGAATATCTGCAGTTAAATTGGCTACGATGGGAAATCATAGTAGTCACAAACCACAGTTTTATTCACAAGTTTGGACAGTAAAGTACTGCAAAGTAGAGTACAGTAAAGAAAAGTAGAGTGTAGTTCAATACAATAGAGTAGAGTTCAGTACAGTACACAGCAGAGCACACTGGAGTTGAGTACACTATAATGTATTGTACTGAACTCTACTGTACTGTACTCTACTGTACTAATCAAATCAACATTTGTCACATGCGCTGAATACAACTGGTGTAGACTTAACCGTGAAATGCTTCCTTACTAACCCTTCCTAATGATGCAGGCTTAAAAAATAAATTACAAAAATTACAATTGTAACAAGAGGAATAAAATACAAAAACATTGAGCTACACTGAACAAAACTATGAACGCAACATGTAAAGTGTTGGTCCTATGTTTCATGAGCTGAAATAATAGATCCTAGAAATGTTCCACAAATTTGTGCACAAATTTGTTTACATCCCTATTAGTGAGCATTTCTCCTTTGCCAAGATAATCCATCCACCTGACAGGTGTGGCATATCAATAACCTGATTAAACAGCATGATCATTACATAGGTGCATCTTGTGCTGGGGACAATAAAAGGCCACTCTAAAATGTGCAGTTTTGTCACGAAACACAATGCCACAGATGTCTCAAGTTTTGAGCGAGCATGCAATTGGCATGCTGAGTGCAGGAATGTCCACCAGAGCTGTTGCCAGAGAATTTAATGTTAATTTCTCTACCATAAGCCGCCTCCAACGTCGTTTTAGAGAATTTGGCAGTACCTCCAACCGGCCTCACAACCACAGACCACGTGTAACCATGCCAGCCCAGGACGTCCACATCCGGCTTCTTCACCTGCAGGATCGTCTGAGACCAGCCACCTGGACAGCTGATGAAACTGTGGGTGTACACTACCGAAGAATTTCTGCACAAACTGTCAGAAACCGTCTCAAGGAAGCTTGTCTGCATGCTCGTCGTCCTCACCAGGGTTTTGACCTGACTGCAGTTCGGCGTCGTGACCTACTTGTGGGCAAATGCTCACCTTTGATGGCCACTGGCACGCTGGAGAAGTGTGCTCTTCTTGGATGAATCCCGGTATGGTGTCGTGTGGGCGAGCGGTTTGCTGATGTCAACATTGTGAGCAGAGTGCCCCATGGTGGCGGTGGGGTTATGGTATGGGCAGGCATAAGCTACGGACGTCGAACACAATTGCATTTTATCGATGGCAATTTTAATGCACAGAGATACTATGATGAGATCCTGAGGCCCATTGTCGTGCCATTCATCTGCCGTCATCACCTCGCAAGGGTATACAATTCCTGGAAGATTAAAATATATGGCCTACATACTTACCAGACATGTCACCCATTGAGCATATTTGGGATGCTCTGGATCGACATGTACGACAGCGTGTTCCAGTTCCCGCCAATATCCAGCAACTTCGTACAGCCATTTAATAGGAGTGGGACAACATTCCACAGGCCACAATCAACAGCCTGATCAACTCTATGCGAAGGAGATGTGTCGCGCTGCATGAGGCAAATGGTGGTCACACCAGACACTCACTGGTTTTCTGATCCACGCCCCTACCTTTTTTTTAAGGTATCTTAGCCGGCCGCGACCAGGAGACCCATGGGGCGGCGCACAATTGGCCCAGCGTTGTCCAGGGTAGGGGAGAGAATGGCCGGGAAGGATGTAGCTCAGTTGGTAGCGCATGGTGTTTGCAACGCCAGGGTTGTGGGTTCGATTCCCATGGGGGGCCAGTATGAAAAATAAAAAAATAACGTATGCACTCACTAACTGTAAGTCGCTCTGGATAAGAGCGTCTGCTAAATGACTAAAATGTAAAATGTATTTGTGACCAACCGATGCATATCTGTATTCCCAGTAATATGAAATCCATAGATTACAGCCTAATGAATTTATTTCAATTGACTGAGTTCCTTATATGAACTGTAACTCAGTACAGTCTTTGAAATTGTTGCATGTTGCGTTTATATTTCTGTTCAGTGTATATACAGGGAGTACCAGTACCAGATCAATGTGCAGGGGTATGATATGTACATGAAGATATGTACATGAAGGCAGGGTAAAGTGACAAGGCATCAGGTAGCAGAAGCATATGATGAGTGTAAAAGTGTGTGTGTATGTGTGTGTGTGTTGTGTGTGTGCGTATGTAGTGTATGTGAATGTGTGTGGGTTTTGTGTGAGAGTGTCAGTGTAGTGTGTGTGTGTGAGTGTGTATATAGTGTGTATATACAGTGCCTTCAGAAAGTATTCATACCCCTTGACTGAATTTGTTGTGTTACAGTCTGAATTATAAATTGATTATATTTATTTATTTTCTAACCCATCTACACACAATAACAAAGTGAAAACGTGTTTAGACATTCTTGCAAATGTATTAATAATGAAATACAGAAATATCTAATTTACATAAGTATTCACACCCGAGTCAATACTTTGTAGAAGCACCATTGGCAGTGATTACAGCTGTGAGTCTTTCTGGGTAAGTCTCTAAGAGCGTTCCACACCTGGATTGTACAATATTTGCCCATTTTTTCAACACTTGCCCATTATTATTTTCAAAATTCTTCAAGTTCTGTCAAATTGGTTGTTGATCATTGCTAGACAACCATTTCCAGGTCTTGACATGGATTTTCAAGTAGATTTAAGTCAAAACTGTAACTCGACGAACATTCACGGTCTTCTTGGTAAGCAACTCCAGTGTAGATTTGGCCTTGTGTTTTAGGTTATTGTCCTGCTGAAAGGTGAATTCATCTCCCAGTGTCTGGTGGAAAGCACACTGAACCAGGTTTTCCTCTAGGATTTTGCCTGTGATTAGCTCCATTCCGTTTATTTTGTATCCTGAAAAAACTCCCCAGTCCTTAACGATTACAAGCATACCCATAATATGATGCAGCCACCAGTATGCTTGAAAATATGGAGAGTGGTGTTGTATTGGATTTGCCCAACTATCTATTCAGAACAAATATTTAATTGCTTTGCGATATTTTTTGCAGTATTACTTTAGTGCCTTGTTGCAAACAGGATGCATGTTTTGGAATATTTGTATTCTGTACATGCATCCTTCTTTTCACTCTTTCATTTATGTTAGTATTGTGGACTAACTACAATGTTGTTGATCCATTCTCAGTTTTCTCCTATCACAGCCATTAAACTCTGTAACTGTTTTAAAATCACCATTGGCCTCATGGTGAAATCCCTGTGCAGTTTCCTTCCTCTCCGTCAACTGAGTTAGGAAGGGCGCCTGTATCTTTGTAGTGACAGGGTGTGATAAACCATCCAAAGTGTAATTAATAACTATACCATGCTCAAAGGGATATTCAATGTCTGCTTGTTTTTTTTACCCATCTACCAATAGGTGCCCTTCTTTGTGATCCATTGGAAAACCTCCCCTGGCTTTTGTGGTTGAATCTGTGCTGGAAATTCACTGCTCGACTGAGGGACCTTACAGATAATTGTTAAACACTATTATTGCACACAGAGTGAGTCCATGCAACTTATTATGTGACTTGTTAAGTAAATTTTTACTCCTGAACTTATTTAGGCTTGCCATAACAAAAGGGTTGAATACTGAAAACATGACTCAAGATATTTCAGCTTTTCATTTGTTATTAATTTGTAAACATTTCTAAAAACATAATTCCACTTTGACATTATGGGATACTGTGTGTAGATTAGTGACAAACTCTGAATTTAATAAATTTTAAATCCAGGCTTTAACACAATAACAATGTGGAAAAGTCAAGGGGTGTGAATAGTTTCTGAAGGCACTGTATAGTCTTGTGAGTGGTCATAGAGTCAGTGCAAGATAGGGTCAGTGCAGATAATTTAAGTAACAATTAATTAAATACAGTGCCTTCGGAAAGTATTCATACCCCTTGACTTTTTCCACATTTTGTTATGTTACAGCCTTATTCTAAAATGTATTAAATAATTTTTTTCCCCTCATCAATCTACACACAATACCCCATAATGACAAAGGGAAAACAGGTGTTTTGAAATGTTTGCAAATTTATTAGAAATAGAAAACATATACCTTATTTACATAAGTATTCAGATCCTTTGCTATGAGACTCGAAATTGAGCTCAGGTGCATCCTGTTTCCATTGATCATCCTTGAGATGTTTCTACAACTTGATTGAAGTCCACCTGTGGTAAATTCAATTGACTGGACATGATTTGGAAAGTCACACACCTGTCAATATAAGGTCCCACAGTTGACAGTGCACGTCAGAGCAAAAACCAAGCCTTGAGGTCAAAAGGATTGTCCGTAGAGCTCCGAGACAGGATTGTGTCGAGACACAGATCTGGGGAAGGGTACCAAAAAATATCTGCAGCATTGAAGGTCCCCAAGAACACAGTGTCCTCCGTCATTCTTAAATGGAAGAACTTTGGAACCACCAAGACTCTTCCTAGAGCTGGCCGCCCGGCCAAACTGAGCAATCGGGGGAGAAGGGCCTTGGTCAGGGAGGTGACCAAGAACCCGATGGTCACTCTGACAGAGCTCCAGAGTTCCTCTGTGGAGATGGAAGAACCTTCCGGAAGGACAACCATCTCTGCAGCACTCCACCAATCAGGCCTTTATGGTAGAGTGGCCAGACGGAAGCCACTCCTCAGTAAAAGGCACATGAAAGCCCGCCTGGAGTTTGCCAAAAGGCACCCAAAGGACTCTCAGACCATGAGAAACAAGATTCTCTGGTCTGATGAAACCAAGATTGAACTCTTTGGCCTGAATGCCAAGCGTCACGTCTGGAGGAAACCTGGCACCATCCCTACGGTGAAGCATGGTGGCAGCATCATGCTGTGGGGATGTTTTCAGTGGCAGGGACTGGGAGACTAGTCAGGATCGAGGGAAAGATGAACGGAGCAAAGTACAGAGAGATCCTTGATGAAAACCTGCTCCAGAGCGCTCAAGACCTCAGACTGGGGTGAAGGTTCACCTTCCAACAGGACAATGACCCTAAGCACACAGCCAAGACAATGCAGGAGTGACTTCGGGACAAGTCTCTGAATGTCCTTGAGTGGCCCAGCCAGAGTCCGGACTTGAACCCGATCTAACATCTCTGGAGAGACCAGAAAATAGCTGTGCAGCGACTCTCCCGATCCAACCTGACAGAGCTTGAGAGGATCTGCAGAGAAGAAAGGGAGAAACTCCCTAAATACAGGTGTGCCAAGCTTGTAGCGTCATACCCAAGAAGACTCAAGGCTGTAATCGCTGCCAAAGGTGCTTCAACAAAGTACTGAGTAAAGGGTCTGAATACTTATGTAAATGTAATATTTCAGTTTTTTATTTGTAATACATTTGCAAACAATTCTAAAAACCAGTTTTTGCTTTGTCATTATGGGGCATTGTGTGTAGATTGATGAGGGGAAAAAACGATTTAATCAATTTTAGAATAAGGCTGTAAAGTAACAAAATGTGGAAAAAGTCAAGGGGTCTTAATACTTTCCGAATTTACTGTATTTAGCAATCTTATGGCTTGGGGGCAGAAGCTGTCTCTGAGCATGTTGGTCCGAGAGCTGATGCTCTGGTACTGTTCACCGGACGGTAGCAGAGTGAACAGTCTATGGCTTGGGTTGCTAGCGTCTTTGGCAATTTTTCAGGTCTTCCTCTGACATCGACTGATATAGAGGTCCTGGATGGCAGGGAGCTCGGCCCCATTGAAGTACTGGATGTCTGCATCACCCACTGTAGCACTTTACGGTCAAGGGTGGTGCATTTACCATACCAAGCTGTGATGCAGCCAGTCAAGATGCTCTTGATGGTGTAGCTGTCAAACTTTTAAGGATCTGAGGGCCCATGCCAAATCTTTTCAGCCTCCTGAGGGGGAGGAGGAGTTGATGAGCCCTCTTCACGACTGGACCATGTTAAATCCTTAGTGATGTGGACGCCAAAAAACTTGAAGCTCTCGATCCGCTCAACTACAGCCCTAACGATGTGGACGGGGGCGTGCTCTCCCCTCTTTCTCCTGTAGTCCACGATCAGCTACTTGGTCTCACTGACGTTGAGGGAGAGGTTGTTGTCATGGAACCACACTGCCAAGTCTCTGACCTCCTCCCTGTAGTCTCTCATCGCCGTCGGTGATCAGGCCTACCACTGTCGTGTTGTCAGCAAACTTGATGATGGCATTGAACTTGTGCGTGGCCACGCAGTCGTGGTTGAATAGGGAGTATAGGAGGGGACTGAGCACACACCCTTGAGGGGCCCCCATATTGAGGGTGAGCATGGCGGAGTTGCTGTTGCATATACTCACCACCTGGTCCGCCAGTCAGGAAGTCCAGGATCCAGTTACAGAGGGAGGTATTCAGTCCCAGGGTCCCCAGGTTGGTGATGAGCTTAGAGGGGACTATGGTGTTAAACACTGAGCGGTAGTCAATGAACAGCATTCTCACATAGTTATTTCCCCTCTTGCCAAGGTGGGAGAGGGCAGTGTGAAGTGCAATTGAGATTGCGTCATCTGGGGATCTGTTGGGATGGTATGCGAATTGGCATGGGTCCAGGGTGTCTGGGTTGATGGTGTTTATCTGTGTCATGACCAGCCTTTTCAAAGCACTTCATAATACAGATGTGAGTGCTACAGGGTGATAGTCATTTAGGCAGGTTACCTTGGAGTTCTTGGGAACAGGGAATATGGTGCTCAGCTTGAAACATGTTGGAATTACAGACTGGGACAAGGAGAGATAAAATAATTCTGTGAAGACATTTGCCAGCTGGTCTGCGCATGCTTTGAAAACGCACCCTAGTATTTCGTCTGCCCCGGAGGCCTTGCAAGTGTTAACCGGTTTAAAAGTTTTACTCACATTAGCCACATGAGCGAAATCACACAGTCATCCAGAACTCAGGGGCTTTCACGCAACACTCAGTGTTGTATTCCTTGTATCGAGCATTAAATGCATTTAGCTCGTTCGAGAGTTCTGCATCAATGGGCATTTCACGGCCGGGTTTCCCTTTGTAATCCGTTATCGTCTGCAAGCTCTGCCACATATGACGACCGTCGGAGCCGGTGTAATCGGATTCCACCTTCCTCCTATATTGTCTTTTTGCATGTTTGATGTTGGAGGTCGTAGTGGGCCTTCTTGTATGCGTCCATGTCCGTGTCCCATTTCTTGTAAACGGTAGCTCTAGTGTTTAGCCCAGAGTGGATATTGATGTGGTAAACTCCTCAATGCCTTCGGATGAATCCCGGTAAAAGTGACGTAGAACGGTTATAAGACTCCCTCCGTTAAAGTCTTCGCCCACCAGAAAAGCTGCTTCTGGGTGAGCGGTTTCTTGCTTGTTTATGGCCCCATACAGTTTGTTGAGTGTCAGTGATGTTGGCTTGTGGAGGGATGTATACAGCCGTGATGAAGAACTATCTTGGTAGATAAAAGGGTTTGTAGCTTACCGTGAGGTATTCTATATCAGGTGAGCAAAAGCTTGTGATTTCCTTCACACTGGAAGCAGCGCTCCAGTTAATGTTTATGAAGAGACACACTGTACTCTACTGAGCTCTACTGTGCTGTACTTTGATGTCCAAACTTGTGAAACAGAGACCTCTATGATTGGTTCAGATTTGGTCCGAACCAGACCAACCAAATTAGGTCTGGTTTGGGGGCAAAGCTCATTAAAATAATAGCCAGTGTGCAGAATAATACCCAAATATGCAAAGGAGGATATTGCATATTTATACCTTTATGTACCTATTTAGGATACATCACCATGAAGAGAATGACATTCATATCCATAATTATGCATTTCTGTGTACAAATCAGGGACCCATGATTAAATTCAGTTACTGCAATTCTGTTACCTGGTGTAAATCCTGTTCACTAACTGTAGTTCAATAAGCAAAATAGAGTCAATATATCATGTCATAGCCAGCTGACACCCCATTCTTTCTGCAGACATCCTTGAATGTTAAGCAGATATTTAACAACATTTTCAGAAAACGTGGACACACAGAGGAGGGTGATTTTACTGAAATTCTGTTAACAAAATTTGCATCTACACAGTTCTTCCAGTAAATGTGTTGTTTATGTAACATTTCCAGTGTAAATTATTAAAACTAGTCCTTGTGCATAGAGTTGTAGCCTATGGTTTGTTAAACTTTGAAACCAATGGTTTTTGTTTGACATACCTTTAAGTGAAAAATCTGCCTCGGCGCAAATCCGTGTCAATGGAATTGCCCAGCAGCAACCAGGAACAGAACTGTTCTATTGCGCCACAGGGCAGAAAAAGTGATTGGGTGGAGTCGACACGACCTACTTACTGTACAGTCACAGACCCCAGTAGACTAGCCACTCACTAGTTTAGCATTTTGCGCTTCCCTCTCTCTGGTTTGGAGTATTGAAGGAATCCCTGAAAAATAGAGTTCGGAATGAAAACGACCAAAAACGAGTTTTAAACATCTCTATCTGTTATTTTGGATACATCAACGCCTTGCTACTCGTAACAACACAGCCGCAGGTAGGTACTGAGCAGCGGCTTCAAGCTTGTTACTTTGTAACACATTAGCATGTTCGACAGCAACAATGTTGCAATTCACAGAAAAGTTCAGTTAAACGTACCGTTTTGGATTCTAAGGCAACCTATTTAATTATTTATTGTTTTAGTGATACCAAGCAGGGTTCAAATGTAAATTTGAACCTTTTACTGCGGGAAAATGATTGTTGTCTAGCTAGCATGTAGGCTAGGTTAGCTCACAGGAACACAGCAATTCTATTTTCTTTGTGAATCGGAGATATGCAGTCAACTGCTGAGATTAGGTATGCCAAATATTCTTTAGAACAGGTATACTCAACTAGATTAAGCCGCGGCACGATTTTTTCCTTGAGCAGATGGTCAGGGGGCCGGAACATAATTACAAATAAATCGAGGGCTGCAAATTGACCGCAAGAAGCCCAAACAGATATAATATTTGACTAAAACATTAACATTTCAAATCTTGCTTACATTTGTATACGGTCACTTACAGTGCCTTGCAAAAGTATTCATAATGCTTTACATTTAATTGTGTTACAAAGTGGGATTAAAATATATATAATTGTCCTTTTTTTTTGTCAACAATCTACACACAATACTGTAATGTCAAGGTGGAAGATTTTTTTTTTATTTGTTTTTTTTGGGGGGGGGATTAATACACAATTCATAACTGAAATATAGTCGTTGCATAAGTATTCATCCCCTTTGTTTAGGCAAGCTTAAATTAGTTCAGGAGTAACATGTGGCTTAATAAATCACATAAGGTACATGGACTCACTCTGTGTGAAATAATAGGGGTTTACATTATTTTTTTATGACTAACTCTTCCTCTGTCCCCCCTACATACAACATCTGTAAGGTCCCTCAATCAAGTATTGAATTTCAAGCACAGATTAAACTACAAAGACCAGGGAGCTTTTCGAAAGCCTCATAAAGAAGGGCAGTGATTGATAGATCGATAACAATAACGAATCAGACATTAAATATCTCTTTAAGCATGGTCAAGTTAATAATTATGCTGTGGATTATATATTAAACCACCCAGACACATCAAAGATACAGTCGTCCCTCTGAACTGAGCCGCAGTCAGGAATGAAACTGCCCAGGGATGTTACCATTACCTAAATGACAGAGTGAAAAGAAGAATACCAATATTCGAAAACTTGCATCTTGTATGCAACAAGGCACTAAAGTAATACTGCAAAAAAAGCCTTATGTTTGGGGCAAATCCAACACATCACTGAGTAACTGCCACCTTATTTTCAAGCATGGTGGTGACTGCATCATTATATGGGTATGCTTGACATAGGCAAATACTCAGCGAGAGGAATTCACCTTTCAGCAGTTTCAATAAGGTGTTTCAGTTGAATTCCCTACAACCCCCATCAAAATAAATATGTTTGGAATTGTTGTCAAACTATTGAACACTACAATAAATATGGTGCCAGTCGTTTGCAAAATACCCCAAAACCCATGCATTAATTATGATGTTTTTTAATTATCATTAATCTAATTAATAATAGTTTGACTAAACACATATAGTCCTATAGCCAATATAAAAGTATACAAATGTGAAAGAAGATGGTTTCTTCTGTCACGTTCTAAACATGCCCTGAACTGAAAGGGTTCAAGGCCTTCAAATACTTTAATGATCTGTCATGCACAGGAGACAAGTCAGTGATTACTCATTGGGGGTAAGTTGTGAGCCTATATCAGACAGCTGTGGTATGTCTGGAGTATGTCTGGTTGTCAGCGGTCTTGTATTGAGCTGTACACGATTCCATTAAGCTTTAAGGAAAAAGGTGATTTCAGTGTTCAAAATTTGAACATTCATGTGTGTTTTCAAAGTGTTGAACCCTGTTTATTGAAAGAGCCTTTATGATTTTGTATGTCTCAGATTTGGGATTTAAGTTTGACCTCTAGTGCATTGTGCTCCTCCTGTGCACATCGTTTTCTTTACTCAGTGGCACCATTTATGTACATAATACAATGATGAGTTCATGTCAAAGGTTTGTTTGAATTTAATTGACAGGAACACACTAAAGGGGTCCACCCTAACAGATGGTCAACAGACACTGGGCAGGTTCAGTAGACAGACCCCCACACAAATATAGGCCTACAAACACTGTAAAACCACGAATGATTGATGAAGTAACCTACATTGTTTACTAATGCCAAATGTAAGCATGGTGAACTTACTTAATGAGTTGCTGCATATGGAGTTCTCTATATTAGATGCCAGAAAATGTATTCTACATGAAATAGCTTTGGCTACTGTACGTATAACATTTCCTGTTTTTGGAGACGCACGAGTATAATAGGGATGTTATTGTCAGCAAGTCCTATTCATGCCCTCATGCCCACATCATTCTTGTCGGCCATGTGTGACCTACGCTGGTTGAAAAATAATACTATCTGGATCATAGAGTATTTTTTTATTTGAGGTATTTTTTGGTGACCATGCCCTCCTTTTGCCTGTGGATATAAACTCTGTATGGTCTCACTGGTTTTATACTCCTCATCCCACTTGAAAGGGCATCCACAGACACGAATGAACTCAATGACTAAGCGTGTAACTCATTGGGGTGTTGACTATATATGTTCAGGCCAACTTCTGATCTCATATATAGAGGGATAATGTTATAGATATTACCTTTATAACATAAATCCAAATATGTTATTTGTCGCATGAATAAAATATGCACTCTCATAGTATAAGACGGTAATGGTCAGATCATGCAGCATGAGAACGCATGATGCTGCTGTGATCAGTGTTATAGTGAATATAAGCCCTTCCAAACAGTTCAGTACAGCACAATGCAAATACATCTTCTTTCCACAGATGTTTCTTGCTATGTAACCTCTTCCCCAGGCTGACCGGCCAAGTTGACTTGCTGTGTTACAGTAGGCTAGAGAAGGCTGTCTTGCATTTGTATTAATGCAGTGGGGTGGGTGTTAGTGCATGAGCGGTGTAGAGAAGGCAGTGAAATTACAGTAGAGAACGCTCTTATATTAGTATTACAGAAAGCTTAGACTAGTACACTCTGGTACGGCCTGTGTGTGTGGGAGAGAGAGAAGGCTGGCAGGAGGAGGAGGAGAGGGCAGGTCTGGACTTGACTGTTGAGTTAAAGGCGCTGCATGGTCAATCCGACATCTGCTTTGGCCATGCTGCATTTACGGTGATACGGCCTAAGCAGAAGTCAGGGCATTCATACTTCTTGCAGTGCAGAGCTGTTGTTAAGGAAGTTGTCAAGAAGGTGAGTTTGTGTTTATACAGGACCTCCCGCCCCCACCCACCGTCAACCAGTCATGTCAATGCGGAGCCCTCCGCATTGTTACAAAAGGTGGGATTTTTTTTAACCTTTTGAATTTTGTAGCACAAGCACATATAAGCCTGATTTCAGATCAGTTTGTCTGATTAATTAGTCTTCCCCATATCAATATAGTTCTACTAATTACCCAATGCTTTTCAACTATTCCAGTTTTTAACATAGACTAGATCCCATTAGATTACATGTCAAGAGTGTAGTCCTCTTTGCCTGGCAAACGTGCTGCATATGTATTTAAGTTAACAGTGTAGGCCAGTGTTTTGGTACTGTCCATATGTAGCTTGTTTTTGGTCGCAGGTCCAGGAATGGTGGAAGAACTGCAACATTTACCTGAAGCTAGCTCTGCAGATGGCACTACTGGGTGATTTGAAAAGTCATAGTCATTCGATCAATAATATAATAATACTTTTAGCAAAATGTTTTTCTTTAATTTACAATCTGTAGAAACTATGAGAATAGAAAGGTTCAGAACTTTTGTGAAACATCACAGCACAGTTGAAAAATATATGGCAAATAGAAATAAAAAATGGATAGTGTTAAGAGATAGATGGGAGGGGTTGAGTGGAGCTGAAGGGTGGGATTAAAAACAAGATAACTAATGGAAAAGATACTGTGTCTTTAAAATGTATATACAGGTTCAGAACTTTTGTGATACAGCACAGTTAAAAATATATGGCAAAATAGAAATCAAACATTAGGAACACCTTCCTAAGACTGAGTTGCACCTCCCCTTTTTGCCCTCAGAACAGCCTGGACTCTACAAGGTGTCAAAAGCGTTCCACAGGGATGCTGGCCCATGTTGACTTCAATGCTTCCCACAGTTGTGTCAAGTTGGCTGGATGTCCTTTGGGTGGTGGACCATTCTTGATACACACGGGAAACTGTTGAGTGTGAAAAACCCAGCAGTGTTGACACAAACCGGTGTGCCTGGCTCCTACTACCATACCCAGTTCAAAGGCACTTAAATCTTTTGTCTTGCCCATTCACCCTCTTTTTTAATTATTTTTTTATTTAATCAGGTAAGCCAGTTGAGAACAAGTTCTCATTTACAACTGCGACCTGGCCAAGATAAAGCAAAGCAGTGCGATAAAAACAACAACACAGAGTTACATATGGGGTAAAAGAAACATAAAGTCAAAAAATACAACAGAAAATATATATACAGTGTGTGCAAATGTAGCAAGTTATGGAGGTAAGGCAATAAATAGGCTATAGTGCAAAATAATTACAATTAGTATTAACACTGGAATGCTAGATGTGCAAGAGATTATGTGCAAATAGAGATACTGGGGTGCAAAAGAGCAAAATAAATAACAATATAGGGATGAGGTAGTTGGGTGGGCTAATTTCAGATGGGCTGTGTACATGTGCAGTGATCGGTAAGGTGCTCTGACAACTGATGCTTAAAGTTAGTGAGGGAGATAAGAGTCTCCAGCTTCAGAGATTTTTGCAATTCGTTCCAGTCATTGGCAGCAGAGAACTGGAAGGAATGGCGGCCAAAGGAGGTGTTGGCTTTGGGAATGACCAGTGAGAAATACCTGCTGGAGCGCAGACTACAGGTGGGTGCTGCTATGGTGACCAATGAGCTAAGATAAGGCGGGGATTTGCCTAGCAGTGATTTATAGATGGCCTGGAGCCAGTGGGTTTGACGACGAACATGTAGTGAGGACCAGCCAACAAGAGCGTACAGGTCACAGTGGTGGGTAGTGTATGGGGCTTTGGAGACAAAACGGATGGCACTGTGATAGACTACATCCAATTTGCTGAGTAGAGTGTTGGAGGCTATTTTGTAAATGATATCGCCGAAGTCAAGGATCGGTAGGATAGTCAGTTTTACGAGGGCATGTTTGGCAGCATGAGTGAAGGAGGCTTTGTTGCGAAATAGGACGCCGATTCTCTGAATGGCACACATAGACAATCCATGTCTCAATTGTCTCAAGGCTTAAACATCCTTCTTTAACCTGTCTTCTCCCCTTCATCTAAACTGATTCTGATGTGGATTTCACAAGTGACATCAATAAGGGATCATAGCTTTCACCTGGATTCACCTGGTCAGTCTGTCATGGACAGAGTAAGGTGTTGTTAATGTTTTTCTGTACTTAGTGTACAGTATGTTCAATGTTTTTCAAATTTAAGTTTCCAGTTACATTTGTGTTTCCTCATTACATTTTATGTTTTGATAAATTACATGATTGGTCAATTGAATCAAAAGTGGAATTTTCTACACTTGAACCATGGAATCTAATTTGTTAAGTTGGTCCATTGTGGAAGGAACTATACTGGTGCTTACTGTTTTTACGAGAGCTGTCTCTGATTTTGCCCTCTGTCTTTCCTTTAGCTATGATTGATGCTTGTATTTTGCATGGTATGAGGTAGTGCAGACCCATTTAATTGTTTGGTCGATAGGCTGTTGGTCCATCAATACTTTTTTTGTCGCATTTGCAAAAAAATTATATTTTTTTGTCACGTCTTGATTGATGCCTGTCTCAGTGGACTAATCCATTGTGGAGGCCACAGGGATGGCACACCAGTATCACCAGTAGTACATTTATAATTAGTTCTACAATGTTTGTTTGGTTACTGTAATTTCTGTTAATGCATTCAATATATTATTATTATTACAGTCTTTTACTGTTATCATTGTCGGAGTGGACATGTTGTTTGCAGAGCGCACAACCTAGGCTACACTTGTGAGAAACAAGTTTTGGTTTATTTAATTCCATTTACGAGTTGTCAATTTATTGATTGTGTTTGGACCGCTCCTGTCAATGTTGAGTAAGGACGTGCACCTTATTACGCATAGTAGGTCTAGGCTACCTGGCCTGCGCACAAATGTAGGCTTATAAATGTGCCCATTTGGGGATCTGATAGTATTTCTGATTGTCTTAACTCACCACTGCTAATGATCTGTGGAGCTTCTGAAAGTAACTTTTTCTTCACCTGAAACCAAATAAATGAAATCTGTTTTTACATCCATTGAGAATGACAATAGTTCCTCAATGTAGCCTATTTGAAAAATCTTTCCAGCTCTCTCCCTTTCGATAACCACTGGGTGTGAAAGGGAAAAAATATGTTATGCTCTGATCTGGTGGAAACATCATAAAATAGGCCTACCTGATTACTTCTTATCCCTTGCACAAATACAGCTATGTCTGACCGGAGCTCACTGGCATGGGAAACTGAGGGTCCAGAATATTTTATACAATGTTGCAAGTTTGTTAGTGCAAGCTTCTTGCTGGACCAAGTTGATAGTTGATACAATGTTTCACGTTCCTTGCAGACAGGCCATGCACAGTCAATGTGATTTATTTTTATCAGGATATTTTCTACCTGCAGGCTACAATGTTTTTATTTGTTGGCTTTATGTAGCCTATTTTTACATAGTTGGCAATGGCAATAGAAGTTACTTTTAGATTTGTATAATTTTCATTTAGATTTAGAATTTTTATTAATCACATAACAATGCTTTTGAGATACAAATACTTTATTATAAAATAAATGAAATTATTCCATGGAAATGTGCATATCAAAATCATAACTGGCATGCAGATCAGTAGAAATGGTAAGATAAATTGGCACTCCAAATGGAAAAAGTTGCCGACCCCTGGAGTAACCTATTACCGGCAACTTCGGGGGTGTAATTGTAGAATCTGCGAAGGCCAGCAGCAGCGGGAGGAGGTGGTTCGGGAACAGTTTTCTTTCTTCTGGTTAGGCTATCTTGATCTCTGCCTCCCTCTTGAGTCATTTTTGTGTCTTAATTATTTAATCACTGTGTGCTTAAAGCACCTGACAAGCTCAGTAGCGTACATATAGTTTATTCATGCCCCATGTGTTAAATCTATTAATATCTCAAACAGCACACTGTTTAAAGAGTAGGGTAAGTGTACCTATTAACTTTTTCACGCATGAGTTCCAAAAATCTCTAACGGTCGCCCCAGCGGGAGTTAAATTTTTTTTTTGTGTGATGTCAGAATGCACTCACTGGTCCAAAATGTGATTGTTACGCAACAGGACAGTTAACCCACGATGCCCTCAAACCAAGGCACGCTGCCTGCTAATTATATATAGGCTATGTTTCAACTTGTCAATTTCAAATGATTTTCTAACAAGTTTTGTTTTCTAACAACAGTTTGAAAAAACGTAGAAGTAGCCCATTTCACTGTTGCGGACAATTTACATTTGAGGCATTACTGAGCCGGACAAACTTCTCTCTTCGACTAGAGCCCAATAACCTTTTCCTCCCTGGCATGTTTTCCGTCTGGCGCCCGCGTTGCCTTCACTACTAATAATAACTTTGGACATGTGTGCGTTCCTATCAAAGTACTGTAAGTGCCTTATTATGTTATCATTATAGTTTCTGTATATCATGTTGTCATTTCTACTGTAGCACACCATTTCTATGGAGCATAATGTATTTATTGTTTTATTCACGTTTTCAAGTACTTGTGACAAATCATGCATTCCGATTCTTGCATAGATATGTGTCAAATACTTTTTGGAAGGTTGTACTGATTATGATGAGCTAATGCTAAGCTAATTGCCAGCTATGTGTGGCGCCATTTTTGTTGACCATACAATGCATTCTAATTGTCACGTAAACGTCTGTCAGACCAAAGGTGTTATAACAAAACAAGGTGAAGAGATGGTTCACTCGTCTTTCGAGTAAACTTCCGGAAGTGAATGATGGTAGATGACATCCCTTCAACATGAATACTGCAAACAGACCCAACTCATCTTGTAACCTCTTATCTTTGGTTAACGTGAAAAACAAATAGGGCAGCGCACACAAACTACCCATCGTCGGATTACTTTATATTTTTAGAAAGTGTTTTACTCAATAATTTTGATCACTGGTGAGGTCACCCGTGATGTGATAAATTGTAATTGCTATTAGCTAATTCATATTATGGTTTCTGTCAGCCGAGAGTTAGCTAAATATGACCACTTGTGTTAGGTCACTCTTTCCTCAGTTAGCGCTACGACCAATGTAGCCTACATTTTCCGGTTTGGATGAGAAATGTTATGTTGTCGCTACTTCTGTGAATGTCTGAACATTGCATCCAAAAATAAACTGCTCACATTGAGGACATAACGTTGTAAAAACGGTTTCTGTGAAAAAACTGTGTGGCCAGCTCAAACGCTGACTGTTGCGTCAATCATAACCGGACATTCTAAATAAGTGTTCTAATCACACCGGTTTGAGCATATGCTGCAGGTAAAAATATATATTGTTCAATATGATCAATATTAACTTTGCATAATACTGTAGTCTATAGTGTATATATTTTATGAGTAGACTTTGCTATTCTGTATTTTTCACCATAAATCACTGTTGTTCCAATTAAGCCCAGTATGCTCCTATTAAAGATAGGGCCGGGACGATACCAGTATCGTGATACTCATTAGTATCGTGGCTAGGAAACAAAACACGAAGCGTATTTAACTTAATTAGAAAAACAGCCCTAATGTTGGAAACAAATATCATTATTTGTCATCCAGAGTTACATGTATTTATTTTACAAGCTATAGCACACAATATTTTACATACAGGTTTTTAAAGGACCAGAGAGTTTGATCTGCTTCGTGTTTTCATTTTTGCCATAGAAAAGATACAGTGGGGGGAAAAAGTATTTAGTCAGCCACCAATTGTGCAAGTTCTCCCACTTAAAAAGATGAGAGAGGCCTGTAATTTTCATCATAGGTACACGTCAACTATGACAGACAAATTAACATGTCCAGGCCCGTCTGAAGTTTGCTAGAGTGCATTTGGATGATCCAGAAGAGGATTGGGAGAATGTCATATGGTCAGATGAAACCAAAATAGAACTTTTTGGTAAAAACTCAACTCGTCGTGTTTGGAGGACAAAGAATGCTGAGTTGCATCCAAAGAACACCATACCTACTGTGAAGCATGGGGGTGGAAACATCATGCTTTGGGGCTGTTTTTCTGCAAAGGGACCAGGACGACTGATCCGTGTAAAGGAAAGAATGAATGGGGCCATGTATCGAGATTTTGAGTGAAAACCTCCTTCCATCAGCAAGGGCATTGAAGATTAAACGTGGCTGGGTCTTTCAGCATGACAATGATCCCAAACACACCGCCCGGACAACGAAGTAGTGGCTTCGTAAGAAGCATTTCAAGGTCCTGGAGTGGCCTAGCCAGTCTCCAGATCTCAACCCCATAGAAAATCTTTGGAGGGAGTTGAAAGTCTGTGTTGCCCAGCGACAGCCCCAAAACATCACTGCTCTAGAGGAGATCTGCATGGAGGAATGGGCCAAAATACCAGCAACAGTGTGTGAAAACCTTGTGAAGACTTACAGAAAACGTTTGACCTGTGTCATTGCCAACAAAGGGTATATAACAAAGTATTGAGAAACTTTTGTTATTGACCAAATACTTATTTTCCACCATAATTTGCAAATAAATTCATAAAAAATCCTACAATGGGATTTTTTTCCCTCATTTTGTCTGTCATAGTTGACGTGTACCTATGATGAAAATTACAGGCCTCTCTCATCTTTTTAAGTGGGAGAACTTGCACAATTGGTGGCTGACTAAATACTTTTTTCCCCCACTGTATACTGTTATCGTCACAGCCCTAATTAAAGGAGTTCACCCAAAAACACTTCTGGGCCATTTATAACATTTGCCTGGCCAATTGTTAGTACCCCGGACAGTTTTTAGGTGCGTTGCTTCCGTTGCTTGAGTATTTAGATGTAGCTAATAAGCAGATTCTACCACCTCCCCATAGAAAACCCATTCAAAGTCAAAGTCCATCATAAATACCTTCCAAACATACTGCTCCGGCCTCCAATGACTGAAATAGTCCTTGTAATTACTTTCTCGGCACAATTGTTCTGCTAACTTATTTCAGTAGGCTAATATTTACCAATGTATTTTTTTTAATATATATATTTTTGTGTATTTTTACCCCCTTTTCTCCCCAATTTCGATCTTGTCTCATCGCTGCAACTCCCCTACGGGCACTGGAGGCGAAGGTCGTGTCATGAGTCCTCCGAAACATGACCCGCCAAACCGCACTTCTTAACACCTGCCCGCTTAACCCGGAAGCCAGCCACACCGATGTCGGAGGAAAGACCGAGGTCAGCCTGCAGGTGCCCGACCCACCACAAGGAGTCGCTAGAGCGCGATGAGTCAAGTAAAGCTCCCCCGGCCAAACCCTCCCCTAACCCGGACGATACTGGGCCAATTGTGCGCCGCCCTATGGGACTCCCGATCACGGCCGGTTGTGATACAGCCCGGGATCGAACCCGGGTCTGTAGTGACGCCTCTAGCACCACTCGGGAGGCTGTTATTTTTGTATTTAAATCCAGGAAGTAGATTAATACATGCACGAGTCGGGACTTCTTATCAGTATTATGTAGGGTGTTTACTCACTGCTGTAGAATGTTGGACAAAATGGGGCAATTCAAGAGGGTGCTACGAAATTAATGTCAAAACATCGTTTTTTCATTGCCCTATGTCATTATAAATCACAGAATTATTCATTAGCTTGTTCTCTACAATATTATAACCTTAATATACTTGTACTTGACAGTGTTGATGAAATAAAAACGTTAATTTGCTGTGACCATTGCTAGTTTAGACTGCGACACTCTTGGTTGTATCTCTTCCATGTTTGGCATTGGGAGGTGGTACCATTTGGAGGTGTTTCCACAGGTTGATACCCTCGTCATTTTCATCTCATTGACTTTCATTGGCTGTATTGGTGATCAATATATGTTGAGGGGCTGTTTCTATGTTGATTTAAAGTGTAAGACTCGGGTAATACACCATGAAAACAGGAACAGCTTGTCTTTGTGGAGGGTGGATTTTAAAATTCAGTCTGTTAGCTTTGTAAATAAATATATATTTAGTCCCTATTTTGTTTTGTAGTTCGCAGATTTCATTTAGAAAAAGCCCATGTTTTCACTCATGAATCTTCAGCAACTAGTTAACTTGTCAGTTGGCGTTCGAAGTTAGCGCCGTTTTGCCCTGGAGCAGTGCCACAGAGCTCTATTGAGCGGTGGACACTTTTTGATCATGCCCATTATGACATTCCATTCACTCTAAACATGCTAAATTCTCAGAGTAAATCGTCTAACTTTTGAACCATATATGGTAGAAACATGGGGTTTGGACTATTGTTTTTCTGACTCACTTCTCTATTGAATGAGATGGACAAGATGGCGCCGACAGCCCTGTTTCTAGCTCCTAGCCAACTTTGCAGTATTGTTTTGGGGGTGTCTTATTTCTTACATTATTTGCATACAATGTTTCTTGTATTATTACCTACAGACATTAGATCAGCTGTCAATCACCAGAAATTCGAGTTAGAAATTCAACTTCCCTGACCTGGATCCTTTGTTTGAAATTCCCGAGGGAGCTCTATTAATCCTTGGGTTGCACCAAAACACAGAGAAGAGAAAGAAGAAGTGGGGCCCTGGTCAGACTCGGGCGGCATGCATACCATCCATCGCTTCAGAGTATATTTATTCGCTAACGTTCAGTCCCTGGACAATAAAGTAGACGAGCTCAGGGCGAAAATATCCTTCCAGAGAGATGTTAGGGACTTTAATATACTCTGTTTTACAGAATCATGTCTCTCTAGATATATTGTCCCCGTCCATTCAGCCAGCAGGTTTCTCTATCCATCGCGCGGACAGGAAGGTTTGTTTCATGATTTACAACTCATGGCGTGATTGTGGTAACGTACAGGAACGCAAGTCCATTTGTTCTGTCGATCTGGAATACCTCACCATCAAATGCAGACCGCATTACCTCCTGAGAGAATCTTCTTCTGTCATCGTCACTGCCGTGTATATTCCACCCCAAGCCGATACGGCAACGTTTTTCAAGGAACTACACTGGACTATGTGTAAACTGGAAACCGCATATGCTGGGGACATTAACAAAGGAAATCTGAGGAAAACGCAACCGAAATTCTATCAATACATCTTCTGTGCTACACGCTCATCATGAACACTTGATCATTGCTACTCTCCCTTCTGGGACGGCTACAAGGCCCTCCCCCGCCCTCCCTTCGGCAAATTAGATCATGCCTCCATTCTGCTCAGAAACTTAAACAGGAAGCACTCGTGGTAAGAACTATTCAACGTTGGTCTAACCAATCGGAATCTATGCTTCAAGATTGTTTTGATCACGCAGACTGGGAAATGTTCCAGGTCGCCTCTGAGAATAGTATCGACGTATACACTGACTCGGTGACTGGGTTAATCAGGAAGTGAATAGAGGACTATGACGATTAGAACTTACCCAAACCCAAAAACGTGGATAGATTGCAGCATTCACGCTAAACTGAAAGTGCAAGCCACCACATTTAACCATGGCAAGGTGACTGGGAACATGGACATGTAGAAACAAACCAGCTATGACTTCTGTAAGGCAATCAAAGAAGCAAAACGACAGTATAGGGACAAAGGGGAGTCAAAATTAAGCGACTCAGACACAGTACCAGTCAAAAGTTTTAGAACACCAACTCATTCAAGGGTTTTTCTTTATTTTTACTATTTTCTACATTGTAGAATAATAGTGAAGACATCAATATTATGGAATCATGTAGTAACCAAAAAAGTGTTAAACAAATAAACATATTTTTGAGATTCTTCAAAGTAGCCTCCCTTTGCCTTGATGACAGCTTTGCACACTCTTGGCATTCTCTCAACCAGCTTCACCTGGAATGCTTTTTCAACAGTCTTGAAGGAGTTCCCACATATGCTGAGCACTTGTTGGCTGCTTTTCCTTCACTCTGCGGTCCAACTCATCCCAAACCATCTCAGTTGGTAGAGGTCGGGTGATTGTGGAGGCCAGGTCATCTGATGCAGCACTCCATCACTCTCCTTCTTGGTCAAATAGCCCTTACACAGCCTGGAGGTGTGTTGGGTCATTGTCCTGTTGAAAAACAAATGATAGTCCCACTAAGCGCAAACCAGATGGGATGGCGTATTGCCACAGAATGCTGTGGTAGCCATGCTGGTTAAGTGCGCCTTGAATTCTAAATAAATCACTGACAGTGTCACCAGCAAAGAACCCCCACACCATCACACCTCCTCCTCCATGCTTCACGGTGGGAACCACACATGCGGAGATCATCTGTTCACCTACTCTGCGTCTCACAAAGACACGGTGGTTGGAACCAAAAATCAGAAATTTAGACTCATCAGACCAAAGGACAGATGTCCACAGGTCTAATGTCCATTGCTCGTGTTTCTTGACCCAAGCAAGTCTCTTCTTATTATTGGTGGCCTTTAGTGGTGGTTTCTTTGCAGCAATTCAACCATGAAGGCCTGATTCATCCGGTCTCCTCTGAACAGTTGATGTTGAGATGTGTCTGTTACTTGAACTCTGTGAAGCATTTATTTGGGCTGCAATTTCTAATGAACTTATTCTCTGCAGCAGAGGTAACTCTGGGTCTTCCTTTCCTGTGACGGTCCTCATGAGAGCCAGTTTCATCATAGCGCTTGATGGTTTTTGTGACTGCACTTAAAGAAACTTTAAAAGTTATTGAAATTGTACATATTGACTGACCTTAAAGTAAAGATGGACTGTCGTTTCTCTTTGCTTATTTGAGCTATTCTTGCCCTAATATGGACTTGGTCTTTTACCAAATAGGGCTATCTTCTGTATACCAACCCTACTTTGTCACAACACAACTGATTGGCTCAAACGCATTAAGAAGGAAAGAAATTCCACAAATTATCTTTTAACAAGGCACATCTTTTAATTGAAATGCATTCCAGGTGACTACCTGATGAAGCTGGTTGAGAGAATGCGAAGAGTGTGCAATGCTGTCATCAAGGCAAAGGAAATACCTATGTAAGAATGCTGTTCATCGACTACAGCTCAGGACTACTTCCTGACAGGCCAACCCCAAGTGGTGAAGGTAGGCAACAACACCTCAACAACACCTCCGCCACGCTGATCCTCAACACGGGGGCCCCACAGGGGTGCGTGCTCAGCCCCCTCCTGTACTCCCTGTTCGAGAGACAGCCTACAGTGAGGAGGTGATAGCCCTGGTGGAGGAAAATAACCGCTCCCTCAACGTCAACAAAACGAAAGAGCTGATCGGGGACTACAGGAGACAGCAGAGACTGCACACCCCTATCGACATCGGGCCGCAATGGAGGGTCAAAGCTTCAATTTCCTTGGCGTGCACATCACTGACGACCTGAAATGGTCCCTTCACACCTCAGGAGGCTGGTGCGGTCAGCCCAACGCATCATCGGGGGCACAGTGTCTGCCCTCCAGGACATCTACAGGACCCGGTGTCACAGGAAGGCCAAGAAGATCATCAAAGACCTCAGCCAACCGAGCTACGGCCTATAGAACAGGGGTAGGCAACCATAGTCCTGGAGTGCCGAAGACCAGGTGTATTGAATTTAGGCACCACTGAACTGATCAATTGGCTCAGTGTGTCAGGTGTGGTGCCTAGTTGGAACAAAATCCAGTAACAGGGTTACCTACCCCTGATCTAGAAGGAGGAGACAAGTGCATCAAAGCTGGAACCGAGAGACTGATAGAAGCTGCTTATCTCCAGGCCATCAGAGTGTTAAACAGTCACCACTAGCCGGCCTCCACCCAGTACCCTGCCCTGAACCTGTCACTGTTACTAGCGGCTACCACACGGTATTCTACCCTGCACCTTAGACTGCTTTGCCCTATGTACATAGTCATTGAACACTGGTCACTTTAATAATGATTACATACTGTTTAACTCACTTTATATGTACTGTATATACTGTATGCTAGTCATGGCTCATCCTATATATCTACTGCTGTACACAGCTTTTCTCTTTTCTATTCATATACTGTCCATACACACATTATATACACTGAACAAAAATATAAACGCAACATGTAAAGTGTTGGTCCCATGTTTCATGAGCTAAAATAATAAGTCTCCGAAATGTTCCATACGCACAAAAAGCTTTTTTTTCTCATCCACCAGACAGGTGTGGCATATCAAGAAGCTGATTAAACAGCATGATCATTACACAGGTGCACCTTGTGCTGGGAACAATAAAAGGCCACTTTAAAATGTGCAGTTTTGTCACACCACACAATGCCACAGATATCTCAAGCTTTGAGGGAGCATGCAATTCACATGCTGACTGCAAGAATGTCCACCAGAGCTGTTGCCAGAGAATTGAATGTTCATTTCTCTACCATAAACTGGAGGCCAACGTCGTTTTAGAGAATATGGCAGTACGTCTGTCCTTGAAATTCTACACAGGGACACTCGAAGTCAAACTTAAATGAATCATTGTTTATTAACAGCAAGCTGGAGAGGTCACAGTCAAACTTGGATGCATAAAGTACTTGTCTGAAGTGAGCTCCGTCAGGGCAGTCCCATTAGATCTCTTATATACTGCTTACACAGACAAGTTACATAGGGTTGGTTCCTGTATGTGTCTGGCACCATCTCCTATCTTAATTTATTCTGGGCGTTCTGCCAGATGGTCCTAAGGAGGGGGGCTCATATCTTTACCAATTACATGACTCCCTCATATCTTTACCAATTACAGGCAGGAACCAAGGATTATTTATGGCACGAAACACAAGATGAACATTTTCAAGGCTGTCTCTTCACATAACCTTTTTCCATCACATTATCATTGAATTTTTATGTAAGCATTTAGATTTGAGCTGCTATCAAAAGGAGGTTCTATCAAAATACATTATAATAAATTGTAATGAAGGTTATACTTCTATTAACGGGAGTGAATCTAATTTCATTCATAATCATCATAATAAAGCTCAAATCTACAATCCAAGTACTAAGTAAACAAAATCACCGCATAAAACCACACACTTTCAAACCCTTCATTCTGGGTTGTAAAATCATTCTGGGTTGTACTTGTAAAACCATTGCAGTAGAATGTTTTAACTTAAGACCTTCGCGTCATACAGTTACACATATGCTTCATTACACCATTACATTTATGGATTCTGGCATTTACATTTGAGCTGGAGCTTTTGTCGCGAGTGGCATGTTAATGCATTTCTAGTCTAAAGTATTATACATTTCGCAGTGTGTAGACCTCCACAATCGACCTGATACCCCAAATAAACAACTCAGGAAGGACAGGGCCATAGTGAACGCCATTGTCGCCATTACTTCAGCCGGTTAGAGGGGGTGAGGCTCACACTGTTCTCGGTCAAATGTTCCCTTCCATGCATTTGATACCATCTGTGGTCACCTTCGCCATAACCTCGAGAGAGGACACCCAGAACAACAATTTAGTTTAGGGCATTTCTGATTCAGGAAATCCAGAGAAACTATTTACTGTATGACAAATTATTACTACTACCAATATTCTTAATACAAATGTCTAAGACAAATGTAAAAGTGAATAACAACACACAGTTGAAACCATTTTCTTTTCTCAAATTGTCTTATACTCCCCTATCATCTTGGCGATCTCACTGCAGAGTTACAGGGTCAGGGAGTCAGAGGGCTAATCCTTAGGGAGAAATCCCGACCATCCTGCAGACCCAATCTGGTGAGATTTGTATTGAAGCAAGACAAAACGAAACAAACAACAATACATTTCTTCCCTTTTGACAAATGACTCACATCGTGATTCATGCATCCCAAAAAAACAACACTGCCGGTTAAATCAAAATAACTAATAAAATTAGAATTACAACCCTTGATCACTCCATCTTAACTTAATTGTATCCCATAAGGTAATTCAAGGAATAGTAAAATAGACTAGAGACTAATTATTAGTACTTCTAATACATAGCCCATTTAAATCTCACCCAATGTCTCTAGTCTTTCTAGTAAGGGTGATCAGGCCTCACCAGAAAGTCAGAACAGAGGTCAGAGGTCATTCAACCCCATTAAGTGAGTGTTTCCTTCTCTTTTCTTTCCCTGTACCTCAGACTCATTATTTAAAGACATTTCATACATTCCAAACATTTTGTGTACCAGGTTTACATTGGGGTTTTCAGTACATTTCTTATCAGCAGAAATTACTAATTAATTAATGTGTGGAACCAAAACTCTGTGACAATAGATACTTCAGAACATTTCATTTGTGTGCCCTTTAAGGTGCATCCTTTCTAACCTGTGAAAACCAAAATAAAAAGACCCCACACAATAAATAAATATTAACACCACTAACAAATACTCATTAACAGGTGGGTTGTTTGTAGGTGCTAAAAACAAACAAAATTGCCAGGCCTTACTTATTTTGGGAGCTCCCTTAACAGCCGGATTCGGGTACCTTTATACTAACTGTTCCCCTAAGGCAACTGCCTCAGAAAGCATTTCGAAGGGCGAGATACAGAATAATTGGTAAACTCATCAGAAAACTTGGTAGTGGACATTCCATAAGTCCTGAAAGAAAGAAAATAAACATGTACTTAGTTTGCACATCTTAATCAGTTCTAAAAATTCTTAATCTTAATTGAGTTTACTGCATCTTGGGCAGGAAGTCTTGATAAAACCATGCTTATACAGAATTATACTTCAGACACATCAGATGATACGGTGTCCCGTTGAGCGGAATAGGCACCTTCTAAAGTAAACAAACTCAGAGCCCCTCTCTTGTAATCTTATCGTTTTGACCTGTTGCATTGACATATGTTCATGTGACATCAACTAGTCAAAATATGAAACCTGTTGTTTAACAAATCTGCTAGGACCTTCAAAACGTTGGTGCTGGCTTATCAACTTAATATTCGGTACTAAAACAGTTACTTGGATGATATACTTCAATTCTGGACACAGTTCCACGTAATGGAAACAGATTATGGTTTTAGGTAACATTACTTTCTTACATAAATCACTGGTGCTACCCAAACTATAAAATTGAGAAATAATTATTGGAAATTGTCAAAAATGTCTCATTTAAATTATTCATACTTCTGTCCCAAATTGACCACTGTGTCCCTTACAGCCTGTTTGAGTTCAGTGCGTATTGCGACTATCTATTTGTCCACAGGAAGCTTATTTCTAACCCAAACAACAGATGGCGGCCTCTAATTTAATATCAGTCCCAATGCTCAATCCCTCTGTTCGTCATGTGACCTTATATTGAAACATTTACTTCTTCAAATTACTAAGACATTGCATTATTAGAGTGCTATCTGAAGCCACTAATATTACCATTCACTTTGTTACTTTCACTAGTCTCCATATGTTTCCTTCAACTAGGACTCCCTTCTTCCCAATAGGAAGACGTTCTCAATCACTACCGTTAATACACATGGATCACTCTCAAACAATGGGTGCTGAGGAGTATTTCTGTCTGTAATAAAGCCCTTTTGTGGGGAAAAACTCATTCTGATTGGCTGACAGATTTTTCACCTAGTCGGCTCGGGGATTAGAACCAGCGACCTTTCGGTTACTGGCACAACGCTCTTAACCACTAAGCTACCTGCCGCCCTTTTTCCGCATTTTGTTGTTACAAAGTGGGATTAAAATGAATTTAATTGTCATTTTTTGTTAACGATCTACACAAAATACTCTGTGAAAGTTGATGTTATTAATGGAAAATGTAACACTAATATATCTTGATTAGACAAGTATTCAACCGCCTGAGACAATACATGTTAGAATCCCCTTTGGCAGTGATTACTGCTGTGAATCTTTTTCGCTAAGTCTCTTAATAGCTTTGCACACCTGGATTGTAAAATATTTCCCCATTTTATTCTTTAAAATTTTTTTTAAGCTCTGTCAACTTGGTTGTTGATCATTGCTAGACAGCCATTTTCAAGTCTTGCCATAGATTTTAAGTCCAAACTGTAACTAGGCCACTCAAACATTCAATGTCGTCTTGGTAAGCAACGCAACTCCAGTGTATATTTGGCCTTGTGAATTTGTCTCTGTGTCCGTTGGAAAGCACACTGACCCAAGGTTTCTACTCCTGAGTGGCGCAGTGGTCTAAGGCACTGCATCGCAGTGCTAACTGTGCCACTAGAGATCCTGGTTCGAATCCAGGCTCTGTCGCAGCCGGCCGCGACCGGGAGACTCATGGGCGGCGCACAATTGGCCCAGCGTCGTCCAGGGTAGGGGAGGGAATGGCCAGCAGGGATGTAGCTCAGTTGATAGAGCATGGCGTTTGCAATGTCAGGGTTGTGGGTTCGATTCCCACGGGGGGCCAGTATAATTTTTTTTATAAAAAATAATAATATGTATTCACTAACTGTAAGTCGCTCTGGATAAGAGCGTCTGCTAAATGACTAAAATGTAAATGTAAAATGTTTCCTCTAGGATTTTGCCTGTGCTTAGCTCTCTTCCGTTTCTTTTTATCCTAAAAAACTCCCTAGTCCTTGCCGATGACAGGCATATTCATAACATGGTCCAGCCACCACCATGCTTGAAAATATGTAGAGTGGTACTCAGTGATGTGTTGTGTTGGATTTGCCCCAAACATAATGCTTTGTATTCAGGACAGAAAGTTAATTTCTTTGCCACATTTACACTACAGTATTACTTTATTGCCTTATTGCAAACAGGATGCATGTTTTGGGATATTTTTATTCTGTACAGGCTTCCTTCTTTTCACTCTGTCATAAATGTTAGTATTGTGGAGTAACTACAATGTTGTTGATCCATCCTCAGTTATCTCATATCACAGCCATTAAACTCTGTAACTGTTTTAAAATCACCATTGGCGTCATGGTGAAATCCCTGAGCAGTTTCCTTCCTCTCTGGCAACAGAGTTGGGAAGGACGCGTGTATCTTTGTAGTGACCGGGTGTATTTACAGTGCATTCAGAAAGTATTCAGACCCCTTCACTTTTTCCACATTTTGTTACGTTACAACCTTATTCTAAAATTGATTAAATCGTTTTTTCCCTTCAATCTACACACAATACCCCATAATGATGAAGCAAAAACAGCTTTTTAGATTCTTTTGCAAATTTTAAAACTGAAAGAATACATTTACATAAGTATTCAGACCCTTTACTCAGTACTTTGTTGAATCACCTTTGGCAGTGATTACAGCCTTGAGTCTTCTTGGGTATGATGCTACAAGCTTAGCACACCTGTATTTGGGGTGTTTCCTCCATTCTTCTCTGCAGATCCTCTCAAGCTCTGTCAGGTTGGATGGGAGCGTCGCTGCACAGCTATTTTCAGGTCTCTCCAGAGATGTTCGATCGGGTTCAAGTCCGGGCCCTGGCTGGGCCACTCAAGGACATTCAGAGACTTGTCCCGAAGCCACTCCAATGTTGTCTTGGCTGTGTGCTTAGGGTTGTTGTCCTGTTGGAAGGTGAACCTTCGCCCCAGTCTGAGGTCCTGAGTGCTCTGGAGCAGGTTTTCATCAAGGATCTCTCTGTACTTTGCTCTGTTCATATTTACCTCCATCCTGACTAGTCTCCCAGTCCCTGCCGCTGAAAAACATCCCCACAGCATGATGCGTTCACCACCATGCTTCACCGTAGGGATGGTATTGGCCAGGTGATGAGCGGTGCCTGGTTTCCTCCAGATGTGACACTTGGCATTCAGACCAAAGAGTTCAATCTTGTTTTCATCAGACTAGAGAATCCTGTTTCTCATGGTCTGAGAGTCCTTTAGGATCCTTTTGGCAAACTCCAAGCGGGCTGTCATGTGCCTTTTACTGAAGAGTGGTTTCCGTCTGGCCACTCTACCATAAAGGCCTGATTGGTGGTGCTGCAGAGATGATTGTTCTTCTGGAAGGTTCTCCCATTTCCACAGAGGAACTCCGGAGCTCTGTCAGAGTGACCATCGGGTTCTTGGTCACCTCCCTGACCAAGGCCCTTCTCCCCTGATTGCTCAGTTTGGCCAGCTCTAGGAAGAGTCTTGGTGGTTCCAAACCTCTTCCATTTAAGAATGATGGAGGCCACTGTGTTCTTGGGGACCTTCAATGTTGCAGAAATATTTTGGTACCCTTCCCCAGATCTGTGCCTCGACACAATCCTGTCTCAGAGCTCTATGGACAATTCCTTCAACTTCATGGCTTGGTTTTTGCTCTGACATGCACCATCAACTGTGGGTCTTTATACACTGCTCAAAAAAATTAAGGGAACACTAAAATAACACATCCTAGATCTGAATGAATGAAATAATCTTATTAAATACTTTTTTCTTTACATAGTTGAATGTGCTGACAACAAAATCACACAAAAATTATCAATGGAAATCAAATGTATCAACCCATGGAGGTCTGGATTTGGAGTCACCCTCAAAATTAAAGTGGAAAACCACACTACAGGCTGATCCAACTTTGATGTAATGTCCTTAAAACAAGTCAAAATGAGGCTCAGTAGTGTGTGTGTGGCCTCCACGTGCCTGTATGACCTCCCTACAACGCCTGGGCATGCTCCTGATGAGGTGGCGGATTGTCTCCTAAGGGATCTCCTCCCAGACCTGGACTAAAGCATCCGCCAACTCCTGGACAGTCTGTGGTGCAACGTGGCGTTGGTGGATGGAGCGAGACATGATGTCCCAGATGTGCTCAATTGGATTCAGGTCTGGGGAACGGGCGGTCCATAGCATCAATGCCTTCCTCTTGCAGGAACTGCTGACACACTCCAGCCACATGAGGTCTAGCATTGTCTTGCATTAGGAGGAACCCAGGGCCAACCGCACCAGCATATGGTCTCACAAGGGGTCTGAGGATCTCATCTCGGTACCTAATGTTAGTCAGGCTACCTCTGGCGAGCACATGGAGGGCTGTGCGGCCCCCCCAAAGAAATGCCACCCCACACCATGACTGACCCACCGCCAAACCGGTCATGCTGGAGGATGTTGCAGGCAACAGAACGTTCTCCACGGCGTCTCCAGACGCTGTCACGTCTGTCACATGTGCTCAGTGTGAACCTGCTTTCATCTGTGAAGAGCACAGGGCGCCAGTGGCGAATTTGCCAATCTTGGTGTTCTCTGGCAAATGCCAAACGTCCTGCACGGTGTTGGGCTGTAAGCACAACCCCCACCTGTGGACGTCGGGCCCTCATACCACCCTCATGGAGTCTGTTTCTGACCGTTTGAGCAGACACATGCACATTTGTGGCCTGCTGGAGGTCATTTTGCAGGGCTCTGGCAGTGCTCCTCCTGCTCCTCCTTGCACAAAGGCGGAGGTAGCGGTCCTGCTGCTGGGTTGTTGCCCTCCTACGGCCTCCTCCACGTCTCCTGATGTACTGGCCTGTCTCCTGGTAGCGCCTCCATGCTCTGGACACTACGCTGACAGACACAGCAAACCTTCTTGCCACAGCTCGCATTGATGTGCCATCCTGGATGAGCTGCACTACCTGAGCCCCTTGTGTGGATTGTAGACTCCGTCTCATGCTACCACTAGAGTGAAAGCACCGCCAGCATTCAGAAGTGACCAAAACATCAGCCAGGAAGAATAGGAACTGAGAAGTGGTCTGTGGTCACCACCTGCAAAACCAGTCCTTTATTGGGGGTGTCTTGCTAATTGCCTATAATTTCCACCTGTTGTCTATTCCATTTGCACAACAGCATGTGAAATGTATTGTCAATCAGTGTTGCTTCCTAAGTGGACAGTTTGATTTCACAGAAGTGTGATTGACTTGAAGTTACATTGTGTTGTTTAAGTGTTTCCTTTATTTTTTTGAGCAGTGTATTAACAGGTGTGTGCCTTTCCAAATCATGTCCAATTAATTGAATTTACCACAGGTGGACTCCAATCAAGTTGTAGAAACATCTCAAGGATGATCAATGGAAACAGGATGCACCTAAGCTCAATTTCGAGTCTCTTAGCAAAGGGTCTGAATACTTATGTAAATAAGGTATTTCAGTTTTTTATTTTTTATACATTTGCAAACATTTATAAAAACCTGTTTTCCCTTTCTCATTATGGGGTATTGTGTGTAGATTGAGGATTTTTTTTATTTAATCAGTTTTAGAATAAGTTTGTAACATGAAAAAGGGAAGGGGTCTGAATACTTTCCGAATGCACAATAGGTGTATTGTGTGTAGATCAGTGACACAATTTCAATTTAATCCATTTTAAATTCAGGCCATAACACAAAAAAAAATTTGGGAAAAGTTAAGGGGTGTGAAATACTTTCTGAAGGCACTGTATTTTCCAGACGTTGCTCTTTCTGATATTTCTTAATTTCTTTCTTTTTACTTTTGGGTTGTATGCGTATTGTTTTGTAAAAAAAATGTTTTGCTGGGTATTATTTCTGCACTGTTGGAGTTAGAAACAAAAGCATTTGGCTAGACCTGCGTTAACATCTGCAAATCTGTTTACGTGACCAATAAACTTTTATTTGACTTGATATTTGTATAAACCTCGACTGAATTAATCATTTTATTTGTGAACACCCTATGTTATGAATAATGGGAAAGGGAATTGCATCACAAAGCAAAATAAAAACAAAATAGTCAACTGGACAGGATAACGTTACTGTTACAGTAGCAAGCCAAATACATTGCGAGCTAGTTCGCAAATGGCAAACAAACAACGTTATAAATTACTTTGTAGTGACTACAGGTGTGAGCAACTTAGCTTGCAACCTACCAGAAATGGTTGGCGCTTTCCTGTTCATGGTGGGAAGATGGTGGGAACAGAACCCGGTTTCAACCGGTCCCAAAGTGAATAAAGTGATCACTGCACACGGAAAACCGCAGCTGGTGGATCACTTCAGACTTCGTATCGACACCATAATCAAGATGCCGGATGGCCTGACACAAAGCTTTATCGCAGACAGGAAAAGAGTGAAAATGTGCAGTATATTTGTATCTGACAGGGACATTATTGCACCTGGATACAATTTGGGCCAGATATTCTGCCTACTTACTTCCCTAAAGTGACTCAGCTACTTGACTACTATTCGCCTATTACTTTGGAAACCACTACTAACCGCTAGCCTAGCTACTAGTTACTATCTCTTTGTTTACTTCCTGTTGTCCTGACTTCCTTTCTTAAAGACCAATAGTAAGATGCTCCTTCGTCCCTCCTCCTGTAATTATCAATCTTAGAACCACGAAGAAGCGTATCAACGGATTACAGACAATATGGAAGACCTTTTAGACATTTTACATTAAAAAAACAAATGTATTTGTCAATTCAATGCCGAGACACCAATGGTTGTTGTTATGATAAATAAACATAGTTTTTTGCGCATTTTAAAATACAGAAACCTAAAAACTGTCTGGGGTACTGACAAATGTCCAGTCAAGTGTTATAAAAGGCCCAGAAGTGTTTTTGGGTCAATTTACCCTTTAAGCCCAATTTGCATTGAAACATCGTGATAGTGTGTTGATATCTCTAATATTTAATGAACATCAGCATAAATGTTTTTTGTTAAGATTTAAATTGATTAAAACACAGGTATGCATCTAGCATATCTAGCCAATTGCCAAGATTAGGAACAATTAGAAACTTCTGTACTCTCTCCAAGATGTTTCGAGTGGACAGGTAGTAGTTGATGCAGAGAGAGAAGAATATGATCAGGGTTGAGGGATATCGGGGTTAGAAGACCTACAAGTGGTGGACAAAAATGCAAACAAATGAGGGACAAGAAGATGACTATTGGGTGACTACTCATGCACTTTTGGGTGGGGGCATTGTCATATTGTTATCCTTCATTCATCCAGGTGATTCTGTTTTTACCTTTGTACAGTACCTTTGTAATACAACAGTAGAGAGGGAGATTTGGAACTGTCTTCAGATAGTCTTTAGGAAGACAAGTTGAACTAATTAACAAGAATAGCAGTACAGCAAAAGTGAATGAGCTTTCAGTTAATTAATTGAAAGTTGTATCTGTTATGGTCTTTGTGTATGGCTTCTTATCCACAAAAGGCCAGTGTGGGTGCATTTTTTTTCTCTAACCAAGCAATAACACACCTGATTCAACTAATCATGACTTGATTGAAATCTATGATTTGTTGATTAGTTGAATCAGGTGTGTATTGGTTGGCAAGAACAAAAGCCTAAGTCCACATTGATCTCTGTGGATACGATTGGACCCTGTTATGAGTGCTACTTTCATGATGAATAGTAATGATCAGTTTATTTTAATAACTTTAGAATATAATCAAATTTTACATAAGAAATGTCTGTTTGTATGTTTTGAACATTTGGAAATGAATTCAGATGGATTATTTAAGAGGTGGGCTTATTTGGAACACTCATGGGTTTAAAGGGTTTAAAGGGACTTTTCCACATATTTGTATCAAATGTTTGTGTCTTATTAAATAGTTTTGTAAGTAAAGTCACACAACTTCACATGAGAAATTAATCCTTCATCAAAATTAGGACAGTATATGTTAGAAATATTTAAAATTAGATTTTCTTTGGCTTATTAGGTACCCTTATACCCTACAGTATATTGGTCCAAACAATATGTCAAAAGAAATAAGCTTAATCAAAAAGGGTACTTCTGAGATATTAATAATAATCATTTTTATGTTGAATAAATCAATGTGACATTTTTTTTCTTCAGAATATAGACATACTCCATATTTTAGAGCACACTATAAGGAGTATTATGACACCAAGATGTTTTACTCTACCATGTATGGCTCACGGATCATAGGGCCTTAAAGGAGGCCTGTATAGGTCTAAAAAGGGATTTTCTCAATAATGGTTTGTGATACGAATGTAAAAAGCATCCTTCCTCAAATAACGTTTTTATTTAATAATTGCCCGAATTATCTGTGATCGCAAAAATAGGCTTATTCTGTGTCCGGGAAACTGTCCCTAAAAGAGTCACCAGCCGATATAAAGTTAACAAACCCACCTCTCTCTTTCTCCTGCAGCATGGGGGCACCAGCGACAGCGTACGACGAGAAGAAGGAAACATGCGGGACCGTCTGTCTGAAGTACCTCCTATTCACATTCAACTTCCTCTTCTGGGTGAGTCTGCATGCCTGTCTGTCTGCCTGCATGTGACTTTCATGCTGGGAGGACAACCCCTCTTAGAAATGTTGGGTTTTTGCAACTTTCTGGTGTCCACAGACCAACACAACACCACCAGGCATTCCATCCCACATTCCGTATCACTCAGCTCTCTGTAGACAACTGTGCTACCCAGCCCGCTAGACTGAACGGCTAGTCAGCCGCTGTGGGGGGGATGACAGCTGTTCTAATACAGATCTCAGGAAAGATGTGTCAGCTAATGCAAACCTAATAATCTAGTCCTGCTAGGCTGCTACAGATGCTCAAATACATATTTTCCCCTAAATAATTGTGAATCTACAGGGAAATTCAAATTGTACTACAATTATGATTTTAAGTTGATGGACTCTGTTAAAATGTAACATGTTTCAAGTTAAACTGTAGTTTGTTTGTATCCTGTGAGTATTAATGGAGTTTAGGCCATGAAACTGTGTGTATGCTAATTTGGAAAGGTTGACCTAATCAGATAAGAGGAAATTGCCTCGGACCAGGGACAGGGTCAGGCCCAGGACAATGAAGATGGATGGGTTGTGATTCTGACATCTAGCTAAACAAAGAGAGGACCAGGGACATTCCACAGGGGAGAGAAGGGAAACACATTGGGGTCATAAAATGTATAGCTGGGGAGGTGACACCTACAAGAGGGTGGTGACCAAAAGAAAGGAAGAGTATAAGATGTGTTGTGAACTTTCTAAATGTATGCACTCAGCTGACGGCATCCTTGGTAATAAACACTTGAAACTTCTCTTGAGATTTTGGTCTCAATTCCTTATTGCAAAGAGGTTGCAATAGCAAAGTTTTATTTTTGTATTTTATATTTTTCTTGTAATTGTATTTTACACCCTTTTTCTCTTCAATTTCGATCATGTCTCATCGCTGCAACTCCCCAACGTGCTCGGGAGGCAAAGGTCGAGTCATGTGTCCTCCGAAATATGACCCGCCAAACCACGCTTCTTAACACCCTCCCGCTTAAACCGGAAGCCAGCCGCACCAATGTGTCGGAGGAAACACCGTTCACATGACGACCGAGGTCAGCCCTGCAGGCGCCTGGCCCGCCACAAGGAGTCGCTAGAGCGCTATGAGCCAAGTAAAGCCACCCCCCAGCCAAACCCACCCTAACCCGGACGATGCTCGGGAGCCCCTCAATTTTAAGTTTTGAAAGTCCCAAATAATATAACAAATGACATAGAAGTGATTGAAATATATTTTATTTGAGCACTACGGCTTCTACATCTCAATCCAACCAATGAAAATACAGATATCTCATGGAACTGGAGAGATTTTTCCCCAGGCGGAGTGGTCAATATCCATATATGGAGATGTCTTTACTTTATCACTAGTATGTGGATTCCTGGGTCAGATTCTGTTCCTTAACAACTTTGTCAGTGTCAAGATAACATTGTGTCGGGGCGATATATAAGTTAGCAGCAGCTACTGTATTTCCTTTTGTGAAATGTTATTTAATATTATTCACACACCTTTATTCACACCTCAACATTTTGTTGTTACAGCCTGAATTTAAAATTGATTAAATTGAGCTTTTGTGTCACTGGCCTACACACAATACCCCATAATGTCAAAGTAGAATTATGTTATTGGAAATGTTTACAAATTAATTAAAAATGAAAGGCTGAAATGTCTTGAGTCAATAAGTATTCAACCCCATTGTTATGGCAAGCTTAAATAAGTTCAGGAGTAAAAATGTGCTTAACAAGTCTCATTAATAAGTTGCATGGACTCTGTATGCAATTATAGTGTTTAACATGATTTGTGAATGACTACCCCATCTCTGTACCCCACACATACAATTATCTGTAAGGTCCCTCAGTCGAGCAGTGAATTTCAAACAAAGACCAGGGAGGTTTTCCAATGACCCGCAAAGAAGGGCACCTATTGGTAGATGGGTGAAAATATAAAAAGCAGAAATTGAATAACCCTTTGAGCATGGTGAAGTTATTAATTACACTTTGGATGGTGTATCAATACACCCAGTCACTAGAAAGATACAGGCGTCCTTCCTAACTCAGTTGCCGGAGAGGAAGGAAACCGCTCAGGGATTTCACCATGAGGCCAATGGTGACTTTAAAACAGTTACAGAGTTGAATGGCTGTGATAGGAGATAACTGAGGATGAATCAACAACATTGTAGTTACTCCACAATACTAAATGACAGTGTGAAAAGAAGGAAGCCTGTACAGAATAAAAAATATTCCAAAATGCACTAGACTGTAAGACAAAACCCACAAAACAATATGCATTTACCTGTTGTCTTTTTTTTTATGTGGGTCTAGTGCATTTTAGATTTGAAGAACACCAACTACAGATACACGTACGTGCTTGTTTGAGATCTCAAAGACTAAATTCAAAGTATAATCAGTTTAACAGGTGACAGATTATTTTACTATTGTAACATGCCATGGTGAGAATTATATTGTCCCCATCAGGTGCCCAGGTTTTTGCCATAGATGGTAGAGTTCTCGTCTCTGGACCACACAAGATTTAGATTGCTTTGTGCTAAGACACTTGTGTCTCTCTACATTGGTCAGCTACATCAGTGACCAGGGTGGGATCCTAACGATACGCCTATGGGGCCTGGGCTCACAAATGCTCCTTGAGAGAAGGGGTAATACTGAAGCATGTGTTGATGACAGTTCTAAATCAGAGGCCCAGGCTTTTTGCATAGATGGTAAAGCTGTCATTTCTAGACTGCTACATTGTAGGATTGTGCCCTCCATGGCACTTGATATACATTGATTGACTCTATATTTAGATACCTGAAATACTGCCTGAGACACCTTTGCTATTTGTCTTCATGCTCAATAAATGGTGAAACCCTATTTGTGATGGTGTTCTTTGTTTGAATGTATATGCATGAAACGTACTCTACCAGTCAAATGTTTGGACACACCTACTCATTCAAGGGTTTTTCTTTATTTGTACAATTTTCTACATTGTAGATCAATAGTGAAGCCATCAAAACTATGAAATAACACATGAAATCATGTAATAACCAGAAAAGATTAAACAAATCAAAATATATTTTTTATATTTGAGATTCTTCAAAGTAGCCACCCTTTGCCTTGATGACAGCATTGCGTTTGAGCCAATCAGTTGGTATTTTATTAGGATCCCCATTAGGTGTTGCAAAAGCAGCAGCTACTCTTCCTGGGGTCCACACAAAACATGAAACATGACATAATACAGAACATTAATAGACAAGAACAGCTCAAGGACATTTAAAAAAAAATGTAATCTGATTACAATGAAGAGCAAGACGTGCCACTCTGTTTTGGGCCAGCTGCAGCTTAACTAGGTCTTTCCTTGCAGCACTCGACCACACGACTGGACAATAATCAAGATTAGACTAAACTAGAGGCTGCAGAACTAGCTTTTTGGATTGTGGTGTCAAAAAAGCAGAGCATCTCTTTATTACGGACAGACCTCTCCCCATCTTTACAACCATTGAATCTATATGTTTTGACCATGATAGTTTACAATCTAAGGTAAAGCCAAGTAATTTAGTCTCCTCAACTTGTTCAACAGCCACACCATTCATTACCAGATTCAGCTGAGGTCTTGAACGTATGGAATGATTTGTACCAAATAAAATGCTCTTAGTTTTAGAGATGTTCAGGACCAGTTTATTAGTGCCCACCCATTCCAAAACAGACTGCAACTCTTTGTTAAGGGTTTCAGTGACTTCATTAGCTGTGGTTGCTGATGCGTATATGGTTGAATCATCAGCATACATGGACACACATGCTTTGTTTAATGCCAGTGGCAGGTCAATGGTAAGAATAGAAAAGAGTAGAGGGCCTAGAGAGCTGCCCTGTGGTACACCACACTTTACATGTTTGACATTAGAGAAGATTCCATTAAAGAAAACTCTGAGTTCTATTAGATAGATAGCTCTGAATCCACGATATGGCATACAGTTGAAGTTGGAAGTTTACATACACCTTAGCCAAATACATTTAGACTCAGTTTTTCACAATTCCTGACATTTAATCCTAGTAAAAATTCCCTGTCTTAGGTCAGTTAGGATCACCACTTTATTTTAAGAATGTGAAATGTCAGAATAATAGTAGAGAGAATGATTTCTTTCAGCTCTTATTTATTTCATCTCATTCCCAGTGGGTCAATTAGTATTTGGTAGCATTGCCTTTAAATTGTTTAACTAGGGTCAAACGTTTCGGGTAGCCTTCAACAAGCTTCCCACAATAGTTGGGTGAATTTTGGCCCATTCCTGCTGACAGAGCTGGTGTAACTGAGTCAGCTTTGTAGGCCTCCTTGCTCGCACACGCTTTTTCAGTTCTGCCCACACATTTTCTGTAGGATTGAGGTCAGGGCTTTGTGATGGCCATTCCAATACCTTGACTTTGTTGTCCTTAAGCCATTTTGCCACAACTTTGGAAGTATGCTTGGGGTCATTGTCTAATTGGAAAACCCATTTGCGACCAAGCTTTAACTTCCTGACTGATGTCTTGAGATGTTGCTTCAATATATCCACATAATTTTCCTTCCTCATGATGCCATCTATTTTGTGAAGTGCACCAGTCCCTCCTGCAGCAAAGGACCCCCACAGCATGATGCTGCCACCCCGTGCTTCACGGTTGGGATGGTGTTTTTGGCTTGCAAGCAACCCCCTTTTTCCTCCAAACATAACGATGGTCATTATGGCCAAACAGTTCTATTTTTGTTTCATCAGACCAGAGGACATTTCTCCAAAAAGTATGATCTTTGTCCCCATGTGCAGGTGCTAACCGTAGTCTGGCTTTTTTATGGCAGTTTTGGAGCAGTGGCTTCTTCCTTGCTGAGCGGCCTTTCAGGTTATGTCGATATAGGACTCGTTTTACTGTGGATATAGATACTTCTATACCTGTTTCCTCCAGCATCTTCACAAGGTCCTTTGCTGTTGTTCTGGAATTGATTTGCACTTTTCGCACCAAAGTACGTTCATTTCTAGAAACACGTCTCCTTCCTGAGCGGTATGATGGCTGCGTGGTCCAATGGTGTTTATACTTGCGTACTATTGTTTGTACAGATGAACGTGGTACCTTCAGGCGTTTGGAAATTGGAAATTGCTGGATGAACCAGACTTTTTTTCTGAGGTCTTGGCTGATTTCATTTTGTTTTCCCATGATGTCAAGCAAAGAGGCACTGAGTTTGAAGGTAGGCCTTGAAATACATCCACAGGTACACCTTAAATTGACTGAAATGATGTCAATTAGCCTATCAGAAGCTTCTAAAGCCATTACATAATTTTCTGGAATTTTCCAAGCTGTTTAAAGGCACAGTCAACTTAGTGTTTGTAAACTTCTGACCCACTGGAATTGTGATACAGTGAATGATAAGTGAAATAATCTGTCTGTAAACAATTGTTGGAAAAAGTACTTGTGTCATGCACAAAGTAGATGTCCTAACCGACTTGCCAAAACTATAGTTTGTTAACAAGACATTTGTGGAGTGGTTGAAAAACGAGTTTTAATGACTCCAACCTAAGTGTATGTAAACTTCCGACTTCAACTGTACGTTTTTTCAACAACAGGTTATTGTCAATAATATCAAAGGCTACACTGAAATCTAATAGTACAGCTCCCACAATCTTCTTATTATCAATTTCATTCAACCAATCATCAGTCATTTGCGTCAGTGCAGTACATGTTGAGTGGCTTTCTCTATAAGCATGCTGAAAGTCTGTTGTTAATTTGTTTACAGAGAAATAGCATTGTATTTAGTCAAACACCATTTTTTTCAACAGTTTGCTAAGAGCTGGCAGCAAGCTTATAGGTCTGCTGTTAGAACCAGTAAAGGCCACTTTACCACTCTTGGGTAGCGTAATTACTTTGGCTTCCCTCCAGGCCTGAGGACAAAGACATTCCTCTAGGCTCAGATTAAAGATATGACAGATAGGAGTGGCTATAGAGTCAGCTACCATCCTCAGTAGCTTTCCATCTAAGTTGTCAATGCCAGGAGGTTTGTCATTATTGATCGATAACAATAATTTTCCCACCTAACTTTACAAAATTGAAACTTGCTATGCTTTTCTTTCATTATTTGTTTTTTATGCATGAATACGATGGCTCACTGTTCATTGTTGGCATTTCCTGCCTAAGTTTGCCCACTTTGCCAATGTAGTAATCATTAAAATAATTGGCAACATCAAATGGTTTTGTGATGAATAAGCCATCTGATTCGATGAATGATGGAGTTGAATTTGTCTTTCTGCCCATAATTTCATTTGAAGTTATTTTCCATCATTCTTTATATCATTGATCTTGGCTTCATAATACAGTTTATTCTTATTTTTGTTGAATTTAGTCATATTATTTCTCAATTTGCAGTAAGTCAACCAGTCAGATGTGCAGCCAGACTTATTAGCCAATCCTTTTGCCCCATCTCTTTCAACCATACAGTTTTTCAATTCCTCATCAATCCATGGAGCCTGAACATTTCTAACAGTCAGTTTCCTAACAGGTGCATGTTTATCAATAATTGGAAGAAGCAATTTCATAAATTCATCAAGTGCAGCGTCTGGATGCTCCTTAGTAATCACATCAGACCAACAATTTTTTTTTTTTATATCATCCACATATGAGTCACAGCAAAATCTTTTGTATGATCTCTTATACACTATTTTAGGCCCAGCTGTTGGAACTTTGGCTTTCCTGGATATAGTCACTATATTGTGATCACTGCATCCAATGGGTATGGATACATCTTTAGAACAAAGTTCTACAGTATTAGTAAAAATGTGATTGATACATGTGGATGATCTTGTTCCTGTAGTGTTTGTAAACACCCTGGTAGGTTGATTTAATAGCCTGAACCAGATTACAGGCACTGGTACAGTAAGAAGCTTCCTCTTGAGCGGACAGCTTGATGAAAACCAGTCAATATTCAGGTCCACAAGAAAGTAGACCTCTCTGTTTACATCACATACAGTGGCTTGCGAAAGTATTCACCCCCCTTGGCATTTTTCCTATTTTGTTGCCTGACAACCTGGAATTAAAATTGATTTTTGGGGGGTTTGTATCATTTGATTTACACAACATGCCTACCACTTTGAAGATGCAAAATATTATTTTTGTGTGAAACAAACAAGAAATAAGACAATAAAACAGAAAGCTTGAGCGTGCATAACTATTCACCCCCCCCCCCCACCCCCCCAAAGTCAATACTGTGTCGAGCCACCTTTTGCAGCAATTACAGCTGCAATTCTCTTGGGGTATGTCTCGATAAGCTTGGCACATCTAGCCACTGGGATTGTTG